>NW_006160010.1:47598-48593 GCF_000334495.1 Tupaia belangeri chinensis | reverse complement strand
GGCCTAGGAGACCAAACTGAATTGTGTACACAAATAGAGTGGAGGTTGGAGAAAGTATAGAGAATGAAAATGAAAACCTTTATTATTGTGTGTGTGTGTGTGTGTTTTGAATAAATTTATTCTGCTATAAAAGTAGAAATTTACTAAGTGCTGATTTTTAAATCAGATTTTGGGGTTTACCTCACATGGTTATAAAAACATGGTTTTGCTTTCGAATTTTGAGAAAAGGCAAAGTTGGGGATATATTTTCCACTTTTTTCCCCTTTTATTGAGCTAGTAAAAAGATTTAGACATCAATTTTAATAGAGATTTCACCTAAATCTTCATTTAAAGTTATAGTATGCCACTGCTCATCTTTATCTTATATAACTTTAGATATTTAAAGTTATAGTAGCTTGAAAGAATTTAAAATTTTGTTCTGTTATTCTTTGTGCATAAATTTCATAAACCCTTGTTTTATAGGGTATAAACTGACTCCTCTCGGCTCAGGTATTCATGTTTCATTTGGTTGTCTTTCAAGGTATAACTGTACTAGGTATGCATTTAAGGCTACCAACTGTAAAAAGGGCTATGTTTATGGGACCCTTACGTACTTTTGAGTTCTTTAATAAATAAATACTTTTGACAATGAGGATGGTCCTCTGATATGATTCAAATGGTCCCTCAAAATTTCTGTGTTAGGATTTGGTTACGATTGAATTTAGAAGGTGAAAATGTAATACAGTTATGGCATTGAAAGTTGAAGGATTTGGAGAATAGTATTCAACTTATCAAGACAGGGTCCCCGTGATTAAGTTCTGATGGTAATACAGAGAGAGAATGGGGCCAGTATAGACATACGTGAACATGAATGTGTGCTCTGGTCTTCTCATGATGTGATGGCTGGCATGGTTTTGGGACTACAGCACATAGCTAAAGTAAACTTCTATTCTCTTAAACCACCCAGACTTGGGTATTTTCTGTTATTAGCATCAGAACGGACTACAACACTCTTT
>NW_006160010.1:43550-47010 GCF_000334495.1 Tupaia belangeri chinensis | reverse complement strand
ACTCTTTCTATTCTTCTTTAAAGAGTCAAATTCACTTATAGTCTGGTAGAGTATGGCCTTTATCATAATTTCATTCTGTTAGCATAATTATTTTCCTCTGCAAATCATCCCACTCTGTATTGTGATGATTCTATGGAATAACTATGTAAAGCACTTAGGCTGGGAGGTTCTCAATAAATATCATACTCCCTTTCTTTTTCTTTCATCCATGTAATAGTAGGGATTAAAACAACGTTTGTCCTCCTTCTACCTAATGAAAATTGGGAGTGGAAGGTACTTGAACTTACTGTGGCAGATTGGACTACTTTCTACAACATTCAGTGCTTTTCCTTCTCAGGGGAAGCTTACAAATCCCTGCTCCGTTCACATTAGGCACTGCCATGTGACTAGTGTTAGTGAATAGGGCATGAGTAGAAATGATGGATCACTTCTCAGGAGAGGTATTTAGAGCCAGTGCACAATTCTCAGTGTTCTTTTCCCTTTACTACGGGACAGGCATTGCTTCCTAAGAGACTTCTTAGAGAAGCTACTCCATTAGCCTGAGTCCCAGGGAGAATCCTATCTGAACACAAGTCATGAGTGAGAAATAAATATTTGCTATTGGAAACCACAGAGATTTCGTGGCCATTTTATATTGCATAACTAATCCCCCAAGGAACTCTGTGAGAAATAAATAGTGAAGCATACTTGATCAGAGTCTATTTAAAGTGACACTGTTCATCTTAAGCCTTCCCCAGCCATGGAATTAGGTCATAAGAGTTCCTTTTGCTATCTAGCCTTGTATGGCCTCCTTGCTTGGCACTCTCTCAAACAGACTCTCAGACGTTGTAAATTGTTTGAGGCAATGTGCATTCTTCTGTAATCCTCAGAGAGAGTATGCACCAATCATCTTCTCCAAACATAACCATGGAGTGTTGAGTAGATGTATTTTACATTTGAATGCAAAGCCCAGTTCCTTGGTGGGCCATACCAATGGCCACTACTGTCACCTGATGCAAACAGCAAATGAAAGTTGCACCTTACTTTGAGGCCTGTAAGTTTTGGGGGATGGTTGTTGTTCTCAAAGCTCAATAACGATGTCATTTTGCATACATACAACTGTCAGTGGTCTGGATGCTCTTTTAAGGGAGAAAATTGCTTCATAGTTTCAGCATTTTCTGAATCATTCCTCAGTGAGTGTTTAACTTAAGCTTTGTGAGCAAGGACCACATAGCTCTTCTGAGAATGTAAAGAGAAGGTTACACACTTAGTTTGAGTCCATGTCTTATAAACAAGATACCCCCATTCTATTTCAACTGCAAATGCAAGTTTGATGCGAACAAAGCCATTAGAAAATATTTTTTAGCTTGTTAAACCAAACTTCTTCTATTATTTCTAAAACAATTGTCATATAAATCTTCAAAGTTTCGTAGAATTCCATTCACCATTTTGCACAGATTAGAGAACTCCATTTGTTTCTTGTTTTCCAAGAAGGGGTTTCACTTACACACCAAAGCTTCTTAAATACTTTTCCATGTCATTAAGTGTGGGTGAACATAAAAATGCTCAAATAATTTTTATGTTAATTTTTTGAGAGATTTTTGCTATAGTGCATGTGTGCTCACCCAAAAGACAGAGAGAGACAGAGAGACAGAAAGCGAGAAATTACTCCCCATGGGGAATGGCTATGCCGCCATCCCTTCTCCTCCATTTTCATCTTGGGATCTTGGGCACGCACACACACACATGCCTGATGTGAGTTTAAGTTACCAGGTCTGGAACTCAAACTGCGGTTGACTACATGGGAGTCCAGTGACATAGCCATTATGCCAGCTGCTGGTCCCTATGTTAAATTTTAATGAAGTAGTATCTACTTAAATGGGTATATCCCATACTAATTTGATAGAGACTGATGAATACTAACTAACTTGACATATTCTTCAATAATTATCTTTCACTATTGGGACCAGCAGTTAGTGTAATGGCTATGTCACTGAACTCCCACGTAGTCAACTGCAGTTCGAGTCCGGACCTAGTGGCTTAAACTCACACTGGGCCCGTGTGCGTGTGTGCCCAAGATCCTGAGAGGAGAATGGAGAAGGGATTGTGGCAAAACTGCGGTTGACTACATGGGAGTCCAGTGACATAGCCATTATGCCAGCTGCTGGTCCCTATGTTAAATTTTAATGAAGTAGTATCTACTTAAATGGGTATATCCCATACTAATTTGATAGAGACTGATGAATACTAACTAACTTGACATATTCTTCAATAATTATCTTTCACTATTGGGACCAGCAGTTAGTGTAATGGCTATGTCACTGAACTCCCACGTAGTCAACTGCAGTTCGAGTCCGGACCTAGTGGCTTAAACTCACACTGGGCCCGTGTGCGTGTGTGCCCAAGATCCTGAGAGGAGAATGGAGAAGGGATTGTGGCATGACCATCCCCCTTGGGGGGGTGATTCCTTGCTTTCTGTGTCTCTGTCTCTCTCTGTCTTTCTGGTGAGCATACACTCTCTGTAGCAAAATCCTCTAAAAAAATAATTATCTTTCACTATTTATGAATTCAGAAATGTAGATTGTGAGTCTATGTCATATGTTGTGAACATAGTATGTTACTCTAGTGAAACAATAGCTAATATTTTGGGATATATATCTATATCTATTTAGCCTTCATCGTTTGTGATAAAATCCTTTTTTTTTGTTTTTTGTTTTGGAGAGGTTTTTGCTTTAGGGTGCGTGCGCTTGTCAGACAGACAGAGAGAAACAGAGAGACAGAAAGTGAGAGATCACCCCCCAGGGGGGATTGCCATGCCACAATCCCTTCTCCTCCATTCTCCTCTCGGGATCTTGGGCATGCATGCACAGGCGCCCAGCATGAGTTTTAAGCCACCGGGTCTGGGACGCAAACTGCAGTCGACTACGTGGGAGTCTAGCGACATAGCCATTACGCTAACTGCTGATCCCAGTGATAAAATCTTTTGAAAGTATTTTCAATTGGAAAATTTAAGATGATAACAGCAAAACAGTAGTGATGCAAACAAACATTTATTGGGTGATAGCAGGCTAGAATAATTTGGTGACACAAAGATGTTATTGAGCTAATTAATTAAAATCAGCTGTACTAGTATATGGATATTAAACCTTCAAGCGGACAAAATGCTAAAGTAGCAGCAATGTGAACAATAGAAAACAATATATTTTTGGATATGTTTTAAGAGGGAAACTCTCAAGGAGAAGAGAGATGAGTTGTTTGGTGTGTATTAATCTCTCCCATGAACTTGCTGAAAAGTGGTATTTATGATAGTTCTCTTCTATAACAGTCTATATTTGTGAGGATGGCTATCCTACTTAGTAAATCTAAATTTTCTTGTAGACCATGGGATGCCAAGCTAAAATTCATGTGCCAACAACTGCTAGAGGCTGCCTGGATTTCAGTATTAAGAAAAACTCTGAAATTATATTTAGACTCAGCAGGA
>NW_006160010.1:35242-43329 GCF_000334495.1 Tupaia belangeri chinensis | reverse complement strand
GGAAAAAAGAGTCCCGGTAAATAAGTGATATATACGTGCTTGAGGGTAGTGGTGTGGACATACCGGGAAACTCATACATAGTAAGTACAGGTACAGTGCGTTTGCCATTCTTGGCTAAGAATACTACATGATTAGGAAATCATTGTATAAAATCAGAATTTTTTTTTTTACTTATTCATATTCTCTAAGTCATTAACAAGTGATCATTTCTTTGATTCATTACTATTAAATTTATTCCTTATTATATAAGGTCATAGTAATGGATATCAAAAATACCAAAATATCATTTAGTTTCTAAAATTTGGTATACTCCCATCTTGGGAGAATTTCAAGTGGTGGTTTACTAAGGAGACATATGAACGTATAACAGACCAAAAGGCATGGTTGGAAGAAATCTTGAAGAACAAATATCAAAATTTGTGCCTTTCTGTCTCTCTTTTCCTTTGTTTATTCATAATAGAGCTTGTGTGCCTACATGATGGGGTTGGGGGAGAAAAGCACCTTCCACAGGGTCTTGTCCTGCTGAGACCCCCTTCTTCTGGTCCTCCAGCCTATTATAATGTGGGCACTCATGCATGTCCCCCATGGTGTGTCAGGCCAACCAGGCTAGGGATTTAAACCCTGATGGCTCTATGATATCTGGCTTCTCTGGAGCAGTGCCTCAGTGCCATGCCATGGCCCCCTCTTTGTCTCTTGATAATGTTGCTCAGTCTCGATTATGAATGTGGGTAGTGGTGGTGATGGGATGGGAGCTGGGGAAGATGTGAAGTGAAAAGAGATTTTGAATACTACTGTAAGGTTGATAGAAGTCTTGATTATATAAATGTATGGGAAAAATTTCTGAGTGAGATACTGAGATATTATAATCCTTCCCCAACAATGCCACATACTTAGCGAGGTTAACAAGGCTAACAAAATCTCTAAGCAAATTCGTAGCCCATTACACCAGTGACCTCGGAAATCAGTTCACGGTGGAAGGAACCCAAGTACTGCTAATTCTGGTGACATTTCATTTTCGCAGCACGCTTTTTTGGTACTTTATAATTTCCCATTTTCCTTGAAGAGAGGTTGAATTATGCCAGGCATAATTTATCTTATATCCCAGTTTTAAGATAATTCACTACATCTCATATGCATATTTTTATTTAATAAACTTTTAAATCGAGGTATAATTTACAACAGAATGCAGAAATCAAAAGTATACACATTAATGAATTTTCAGTAAGGGAACCCATGCTACCCCCCACACAGGCCAGTAAATCACATTTTATCAGCATCTCATTATGTCCCTCTTCATCAGTAATCCTTCTGTTCTTTCAGAGGTAACCAACTACCTGACTTCAAACCTCATAGATATCCCGAAGCCTTATGTGAATAAAATGAACAGTGTATGTCTGACAACTTTTGAGCATATTATTTGTGAAAATCAGCTATGCTCTTGTGTGTGATACTAGTTTGTTCTTTTCCGTCGGTCTGTAAACTTCCATATATAAATACCCTGTCTACGTCCATTTTACTGTTGTCGGGCATTTGAGTTTGACTCTGATCAATAATGCTGTTATAAACATTCTTAAACATGTCTAGTGCATCAAGGTATGAATTCGGTTAGAATATACTTTCTAGTGTCAGACTGTGTGCATATGTTTGGTTTTAGTAGGAGCTGCTAAAAGTTTTTCAAAACTGTTGAGCTAATTCCAAGAGGAATATATATGAATTCCAGTTGCCCAACATCTTTACCAACAGTCCTTTTAACTTGAGCTCTCTGGTGGTGTTAATAGCATCCTCTTGTAGTTTTAATTTGCATTTCCTCAGTGATGAAAGAGAATGGCTATTCTTTCCTGTTTGGGTATTCTCTTTTGTCAAGTGTATACTTACAGCTTTTAGATTGAGTTGTTTGCATTTCTATATTATTTGCACAAGATTTCATATGTTTGTATTTAAGACCTTTGTCACTTATATGTATTGCAAGTGTTTTCACCTGCTTTGTGGCTTTTGTTGTTGTTGTTTTCCTAATGGCATATTTTGATTAAATGACACCTCCATTTTAAGTAGAAGTCCAATTTTTGTTATTCTTATTTTTAAATCCTTTTCAAGAGATCTTTGTCTATTCAAAGTGATTCTCTCAGGAGCCAGCAGTTAGCGTAATGGCTATGTTGCTGGACTCCCACGTAGTCGACCGCGGTTCGTGTCCCCGACCGGGTGGCTTAAAACTCACGCCGGGCGCGTGTGCGTGCGTGCCCAAGATCCTGAGTGGAGAATCTATGTCTCTGTCTGTCTGACGAGTGCACACGCCCTATAGCAAAAACCTCTCAAAAAAAAAGAGTGATGCTCTCTTATTTTCTGAATTTATTGCTAATTGTCATTCACCATCAGATCCACTATTTGGAAGTGATTTTTGATCAGAGAATAAGATAAGAATCAAAAATTACTCTCTTCTTATATCCAGTTGATCAGACTGTTTATTGAAAATACAGTTATTTTCTCATTGCACCACAGGACCATCTTTGTCATGAGGTATGAGCCACATTTGTAAATCTGAGACACTGAAGAGACTCTTTAGTCTCTTCCAGTGGCCTGATTGTCTACCCTTGCATCAACAATGCACTACCTTAATTATTGTATTTTAAAGACTCAGTATGTGCTAGTGTAATTACTTGCTCATCTAAGGACTATACCATGTGATTTCAGAGGTTCTGGGAACTTCTATAAAGTCAGAACTTTATAGATCTTCACTTTAAAATTTTCAGTCTGACATCATTTTTCTTACACTTGTGTAACAGTCATTTTTTGAGCCATAACCTGTTCCATAAGGATATTACAAGAAATATTCACTTTTTTCAACAGTTTTCTTTTTCTTCTCTTTTGTTTGTTTGTTTGTTTTGTTCACTATAGGGCACATGCACTCACCAGACAGACAGAAAGAAACAGAGGGAGAGAAAACGAGAAATTACCACCACCCAGGGGAGATGGCCACGCCACAATCCCTTGTCCTCCATTTGCCTCCTGCGATTTTGGGCACGCATACACAGGTGCCTGTGTGTTTCAAAACTCTGGGTCTGGGACTTGAACTGTGATCAGCCATATGAAAGTACAATGCCTTAACCACTATGTTACTTGCTGGCCCTTGAATGTTCACTTTTATAAATACCATTTAAATTCTGCACTACTGCTATAATTAGTGTCCTGATGAAACAGGGCTTTATGAACATGTTAAGGGGAAAATGATTCAAAGAATTTAACAAGGCCCTTACCTGTGTCAATGTATTTTTCATTCAAATAAGAGCTAAAGAAACTTCACACTAGCCGTATGAATTTTTTTCATTCCTTCTTAATGTATATTCTATGAGAGTACTGAAAATCCATAAATAGTATGCAGGATTTATTTGTCAGCTTAATAGGTATATTATAACAGCTTCTCAAGTTTGTGACCAAAATCTCAACTAGCTATTTTTGTTTGATCAAAATGTTGTAGAGGAAAAAAATAGTTCATTATGTTCCTACGAGCTGTTTGAGAAAGTTCAGCCTTCCCTGGGCATGGTTTCTCTGTATAACACTGGTGGAATTGTAATGCTTTTACTGTCACCTCTAAATATCATTACACCTCAGAGAATCTGCAGAGTTATATAACACTGTGATTAAACAGAATCACACCCCTTTCAAAGCACAGGCTCTGAGTTTTGCTGATGTAGAAAATGCAGAATCCCAAGATCTCCAGCTGTCTTACCTAAAGTTTATACGAAGGAAGAAAGATGAACCAATGGCTGAAAAAAAATCATGAGGAAAAAACCCCTACTACGGTACAAATGAAAGAGAATGGCCAAAAATAAATCAGGCTCCCTTAGCCTCACTTACAGTTCTTTATACCCAGCAATATTTTGTTTAGTTCTTGGCTTACTGCCATGAAAGAATTCAAAACTTAAAAGCAAATGGATTATCAAAAAAACTAGAAAGTTAATTTGGAAATGAGCAAGGTAATTAAGAAAGAACAAGAATATTTCTAATCCCTGAGATTTTCAGAGAATGAACTAAACCAGATTTGTAGATCATATGGTGCTACAGTGAAAAAAAAAATACACAGCAGAAAAATTATTCTTTGTTTCAGGAATAAAAATGTTATGTTTTTCATAGTTGACATTTCTGTCACACTTGAGTTACTGAAGCAAACACCCTTTCTTCATTAACAATGAAAGGAGTTCGCATTGGAGCTCAGCTATTTAAGCAATGCAACAGACATCACTCATACAGGTCAATTATGATTTCTAATAATTAAAAACAAGAAAGAAAAATGTTCATAGGCACACATGACATCGTCTAATTTGGTGGTTTTCACACATTTCAAAACTGATCCTTGAGGCTGAGTGAAAACAGTGCACAGGCCTGACTGACACACCAGAGTTCCTGTGGGTGATGCTGGAGGGGTCTCATAACCTTCACCCTGGAGCCGACACCCACTTTCTGACAGCAAGGTTATAACTTTTACCTGTGTCATAGAACTCGTCTGTCATGATACATCTGCACTGTTTAGAGCCTGGTCTTATTTCACATTAGAAAATTGACAGATAGTCAATGAATAATTATTTGCCTGCTTTTTAAATTCAATTTTCAAGATTCTACTTTCACTTCCTAAGCCGGGATTTATTTTCATATTCCTTGGCTAATTATGTAGGTCATCAGTTACTCTAATAAGCAAAGAGTGACAGGGCTGCTCCTGGTTTAGGTAAACTCTTCAAAAATATCCTACAAGTAGATGAACTTCAGCAACTTAACATTTTAATCCTAAGAGAAGGAACTCATGAGAAAATGTCATTTACTAATAATTCTCTTTAGAGTTGACCTTCATTAATTTTACTTTCTCATATTTATTCACTTACGTGTATGTATGTCTCTCTATATAAACGTATGTGTGGATGTATATTTGTATGCATGTGTTTTATTGCTGATAAAGCAATCAATTAGTTTATCCATTTCTTGTACTCAATATTATATGGGGTTGGGATAAGGGTTACTTATGTCTGAATGAATCTGATTTTTATTTTTTCAACTGGACAGATGACCAAAACTTGCTAGAAAAATCATCGTGCATTTTTTCTTATTTGCAAGTGTTGGTATATATTTTTTAATCTTTCAGCTGGTCTCCATTATTTTGGAAAGGTAAATTGGATTTTTGTGTACTAGATTTCTTAGATAATGTTATTTTTTCATTGCTTTTGTCATGGACTATCTGAAATTAGTGGTAATTATCTCAGAAGTGTAACTACATACCTCACCAAAGGGAATACATTTTCTCATGAGATGAGTATGTGTCAACTTGACTGGGCTAAAGAATGCATAGATAGCTGGTCAAACATTATTTCTGGTGTGTCCTTGAGGTTGTTTCTTAGAGATTCACATTTGCATCAGCAGACCAAGTAAGGTCTTTACCAATACATGTATGGTACCATCCAATCCACTGAGGGCCTGAAGACAACAAAAAGCAAAGGAAAGGCAGATTTGCTCTGTCTGAGAGGGACGTCTGTCTTCTCCTGCCCTGAGATATTGGCATTCCTTATTTGCAAGCTTTTGGGTTTGTCCTGAAGTGTTATCTCCAGCTGTCCTGGACTTTCAGGTGACAGACAGCAAATCATGGGACTTCTTAGCTTCTATAATCGCAAGAGCCAATCCCTGATAAGAAATTACTTTCTATATTGTTTATATATATCCTATTGGCTCTGTTTCTCTGAAGAATTCTAAGACAATGCTTTTCCCATGCTTATGTAAAGTCTCCCATAAATTCATTTTAACTTTTTATTTCTATAATGGGAAAAGTTGTAATTTTAAAAATATATATAAAATCATAAGATAGCAAACGAAAAATTTAAATGACTATTGTGTATACTAGGCACCTTCTCCTATGAGAATAATATACATAACCAACAAAAGATGTAAACTTACATCTTTTCACGTCTTTTCACACATATTTTACTATAACATTGAATAGTTTAGAAAACCAGAGCTCTGAAAGGAAAAGTTGTTTGTCCAAAGTTATACATTTAAAACTTGTTTGGTACCGAAATCACTGATGCCAGAACCTGCTTTTGTACTATTCCTTCCTTCACCATCACAGAGAACTGATCTCTGAGTGTTTACTGTGCATCAAACAGTGTTAAGAGCTTTATGTCCACTGTCTCATTCAGTTCGCACAGCAACGTGTGAGGATGTAATCCCCGTATAGTCAACAACAACAACAAAACCCAAAACCAAGCATTTAAGAGACTTGTGTAAACAACCTTACAAGTAAGTTGAGTAAGATTCAAGCTCAGGTCAACAGAAGGCCATGCCCCAGACTTGTCCCCACTGGACTAGAAGACTGCATTAATCAGTAGCGATGACACATTCTAGGAATTTATTTAGTACTCTTGATTAGGTCAATGGCTCTCAATCCTGGCTATATGTTAGGATAACTTGAGGTATGGGTTCCAGGCTGGATTAACTGAGTTCACATCTTTGGGAAGAAGAACTGGGTATCTTTTTCAAGGTCAGCAGGTGAATATAATAATGCACAACCAGGCTGAGAACTACTACTCCACATGTACTTAAATCCTGCCTCGTTTACTTCCTCTTCTGCCACTGGTGAGTTCTGTCTGCAGATTCAGGCCTATTCCAAACTCTGTCAATCATAATATAGTCAACGACCTTGACCTCACTGCTCAAATTGAAAAAAAAAAAAAAAGAAACGACACGCAGAACCACCAACCTATGTCACTCTGACCTAATTTACCTGACTTAGAAAATGAGTTCTCATTAACCATTTGGTTAAGTCCTTTCTGCTTCCTGGGCCTCAAATTTCCTACCTCTAAAATAGTGAAATGAAGTCATATAGGTCTAGAGTCTTTTAGCTGAAACATTCTGTAACTTTGATTCTAAGGTCATTTAACTTAGTCCATTTTCACTACAATAATTGTAAAATATACCTAATTAGAGTTACATGTGAAAGAGAGTGATTATATGTCTCTGTTTTCCTGAGACTGTCCAGAGTTTCACCCTTGATCCAATGAAATTATTCATTTTATTCTCAGTAGCATCCTGGTTTGGATCATAAAGTATATATGGTCACTGGAGGGACCATGCTATTTGAGAAAACTCAGCATCTCACTTATCCTAATAAGCACTAATATTTATTGAGCATTTAGCATGTGCCAGACACTATGGGAATGCTTTAAATATTTTGTTTTGTTTTAATCATTATAACAACCCTGTGACCCAAGCACCCTCAGCTTCATTTTGTAGATGAGAATGAGCCTCAGAAACATTAAAAAACTTGCCAGTGAGTGCAAAGCAAATGAGCAATAAGGAGTATATTCTGCCTCTCATATTGAATAGTTTTCTGACTGAATTAGTTTATTAACTAAAATTCACAAAAATAACATTAATGGAAGCACTGAATGAAAAATTTATTAAAGTTCTAGAACTCAAATAATAACTGTCATTATAAATAATAATCAAACAGAAATCTAGAAGGTGCCGATTATGAAACCCAAGGTAGGCAAAATCCTACAAAGAATAGAACAAAAAAGTTTATAATAACACATAGGTAATGTGTTCTGAAAAGACCACTGATTTGCTGGCCCTATCATCCCACATCATATAGTTTAACAAAATTAAAGCATAATATATGTGTGTGTGTGAGAATTTTGTGCAAAAAAAAATCTAATAAAACATGTAAAAACCAACTTTAGTGATGCACATCTGCTATCTTATAGTCCCAGCTACTTGGAAGGCTGGGACAGGAAGACTTGGACACAGTAGGACCCTGTCAAAAGACAAACAAGGGAACCAGCAGTTAGCGTAATTGCTATGTTGCTGGATTCCTATGTAGTTGACTGCAGTTCGTGTCCCGGACCCGGTGGCTTAAAACTCATGCCGGGCGTGTGTGCGTGCGTGTCCAAGATCCCGAGAGGAGAATGGAGGAGAAGGGATTGTGGCGTGACCATCCCCCCTGGGGGGTGATTTCTCGCTTTCTGTCTCTATGTCTCTCTCTGTCTCTCTGTCTGTCTGGCGAGCGCACGCGCCCTACAGTGAAAATCTCTCCAAAAAAAAAAAAAAAAAAA
>NW_006160010.1:11936-34808 GCF_000334495.1 Tupaia belangeri chinensis | reverse complement strand
CAGTGAAAAACCCCACAAAAAAAAAAAAAAAAAAAAAAAGACAAACGAAACGCACAAACAACCGATCCAAACTGGTGGTGCAGTCAGTAGTGAACTGAACTGTAGAGCTAGAAGCCACCTGACCGACTGCTCAGATCCCCAGATTTGGACTAGAAAACTCACAAGGCTCGGTACATGTGCATGTGCCCAGCATGACACATAGGAGTCTGGAGAAAGGGGATCATTGTGCGACAGACCTTGTCTAAGGTCCCTTTCTCTTTCTCTATCATATATATGCACTCATGTTACCAATCAAGAATAAAAATAAACTTTCCAAAAAATATTACATATCTACATATAGATCACAAAAATATGATATATATGTTTTTGTTGTGATTTCTGGTTTATGTGTAGTCATTGCACATCTTAGAGGGGTTAGCATGTTGTCAAAGCATGCATTCAGTGTGTAATACCTAGACATATTCATCTTCTTCAACATCAAACATTGCATTAGGTTGTGTACATTCAGAAATAGTTCTAGACTTTTTTTGTGAAAGTATATATTGAGTTGCCAGTATCCTCTTTTACTCTCGTGGTACACCACTCCATAATGTATGTCACTTGTTTACCTGCCTTCTTGTGTCTGTTAAGAGTTTTATCCTGATGTTCTGCAACCCTGTGCAGATTCTGGGATCTATCATGACCCTTTCTACTGCTGTGCCACTAAGGTCGTCAGCTATATATGTTTAATAACGATAGTTTTTTTCCTTTTCACTCCATTTTTGACTGGAGTTTCCAACTCCTCATTATTTTTTTATTTCTTGCTTAAAAAAAATAGGTGTGGAAGTCTTTAGTTACCATAAAGTGTTCTGTTTTGTTTTTCCTGTTTTAGTTTATGTATTGGGTTGTTGGAAAGGTCATGATGTATTTTTCTGTGCAAAAATGTGTCATGACTTTTCCGATGATACAATATTTTACACTAAAATGTTCTCAAGTTAAGGTGCTAATGATTAACTTAACGTCTTAAAGGATCGTTTCCTCAGATATTTGTTATTTATTTTTAGAGCACTGTGTGGCAAAATTATCTGATTCTCATCATTGTCTAGGGATCCCCAATTCAGAATTGTTGATTTTACTTTTTACGAGAGAAGCTTAGTAAGTGCTATTTCAACAAGTATCACAGATAAATCTTTCTTTTAAAATTTAAATTTTTTAAAGAATTATTTTATAGAATTTTATTTATTTATTTTTAAAATTTGACCAGAGAGGGACAGAGTGAAAGAGCAAGAGAGAGAGAGAGAGAGAGAGAGAGAGAGAGAGAGAGAGAGAAAATGAGAAAGTGAGTTGCCAGGTCTGGGACTCGAACTGCAGTAGGCCATGCAGGAGTTCAGCACCCTTAACCACCATGCCACCTGCTGGTGTCTCACAGATGAATCTTTTAAGATCAAGATCTTGATAACAAGAATGTATAGGAAGGAGTTCTTTTTCTAGGACTTTTTGTTGTTGTTGTACTGAATAGAACACAAAGTCTGAAAGCAATCTGGTTTATAATCATATTGGATAAAATTTCAAGTTGTATAATCAAAAAGCTATTTAAAAGGTTATAAAGTGATTTCTTCAAGTAGATTTACATTTGGTGACCAACCAAACTTATTAGAAAAGTAAACTTGAGAATCAAGTACAAAGAAAACTTATTGCACTTCCCAGAATGCATTAGTTCTTTGCTGAGTTGAATTTATTGTCATTATCCTCATGGTAAGAAATAGCGCCAGATATATATTTCTTGCTCTAATGATTTACATGAAAAAATCTAGAACTATATTTATTTATCTACTTTTTCAGCTTTTCTAATATTAAATATGAAAATATACATTTATTTTCATTAACTTGTTAGAAAACAATTTGGAGCATCTTCGTCTATTTTAACAACACAAATTATTTTGTTATTGATGTGATTCTCTCAAACTGTAAATTTCGTCGCCTTTGCCACAGAGTCACAAGTCTATCACATTTTTTCCTGATTGACAGAGAGCCCTTGATTCAGGCAGCTGTTGGAGTGCTGTGTGCTCACGGCTAAAGCTTTCTGGAGGCCTTGGCTATCACGTTTTCATCGAATGTGAATTCCTTTTTGTACGTGTACATATTGTACAGAGAACAGAAGAGCTCACAGCAGCCCCTAAAAGGCATCTGTTCTTTATAGTGAGATGAAGAAGCTGCAGAAGGTTTGTGGAAACTTGCTGAAGCTTGTTGTCACTTAGCAGGAAGTGTTTAGAAGTTTGTGAAGAACAGAATTACAATTTGTCAAATGTTGCAAACTTCACAGTGAGCACACAATGTTTGATTTCACCGTTGCTCTAAATAGGATTGAGTTTTATGTACTTTCAAAATGACCAACTTTCCGTTTTGGTAAAAATACTAAAAATTCCAGCACAGGAATTCACAGTCACTCAGGTGAGACTCATTCTTCTTTAACTTTTGCTTTTTTAGGGTGAGATGGGGTGAGGGGTTAGGAAGGGGCAATATTGTAGAAGTCATTGGCACCTGTGTTGCTCACTGGAATGGAGTTTTCTTCTTTATAAATTTTTCTTTCAGGCTTACAAGTAATTTTTTGAAGAAACCAAGGAAGTATAAGAGTAAGGCTTTATCATGAGAGTCTATGCATGAGTGCTTCATCTAAATAAAGCCTTCCATACTTGATCAGAATTCGTCCTTTGATCATTATATATACACGGGACTAACTAGAATCAGGAAAGAATGCACTGAATTACAAAGATTTAATTAAAGCCTTTTTTCTGTATTTATGATAGAGCTTATGCATTCATACCTAAAAGTGTATGTGTGTGTGTATGTGTGTGTGTGTGTGTGTGTGTGAGAGAGAGAGAGAGAGAGAGAGAGAGAGAGAGAGAGAGAAGGAGGGAGGGAGGGAGGGAGGGAGGGAGAGAGAGAGGGAGCAGGAGGGAGAGGAGAAAGAGCAAGACAAGCACCCTCCTCAGGATCTGGTCATGCCGCAAACCTCTTCCAGTCCTCTAGCCCATCCAATCGAGGGCACTTGAGCATGTGTCAGGTGTGTTTCAGGCCGACCGATCTGGGAATTCAAACCATGGTCAACTTGTGGAATCCAGCTTCTCTTGGGCAGTACATTACTGCTGTGCCTTGAAGTCAATTTTATATTTCTATTATGGTGGTGCTTCCTTGTCTTTTTCTCTCTTTAGCCATATATGAGTTCTAAATTGTACTCATCAGAGAGACAGAAAGTGAGAAATCACCACTTAGGAGGGAGGGCCATGCTGCAATTCCTTCTCTTCCATTCTTCTGGAATTTTGGACAGGCATTCACATGTGCCTTGGGTTAGTTTTAAGCTGCTGGGTCTGGGACTTGAACCATGTTAATCATGTGGGAGTTCAGTACCTTAGCCACCACATCACCTCTGACCCAAAAGGAAAAATTATTAAGCACTTAGAACTTGGGGCTAGCAGGTGGTGTAGTGCTTAAGGCACTGGACTCTCACATGGCCTACGTGGTTTGAGTCCCGAACGTGGTGACTTGCTTTCTCACTACCCCACCTCTCTCTCTCTCTCTCTCTGGTAATTGTGCATGTCCTATAACAAATTAATAATAAATCTTTAAAAGAATTTTTCCTTTTAATCTATTCATCATTTTTTTTTTTTTTAATCTTTGAAAAGGAAAGTGTGCTCTCTCCTCGCCTCTTTGTAGCTTGGTTGACTTGATTTGGTTATAAAAGATTGTATCACTTTGGTTAGAGGATTTGGTAAGTGTTTAGGGCTCATACAGGACAAATTAGTATAATAAAACTCTCATCCACATAACTTAGGACTTTGAAGTATAAGAAAATTCAGTTACTAGTACCTTTTTCCATTGGAAAAAATACTTTCAAGTTTCTGTATTAGAAGTATGCATTACATATAAGCATGCAGTTTTATGAGTTTGGTCAGAATATGATTTTATTGTAAACAGTAAAGGTGCTATATGATACAGGTTATATGAATTGTTTAAACCCTAAGTCTTTTTTTTTCTTTTTTCGTTTCTAGGGCTAAGAATAAATGTATCAAGAAAATAACAAAGATGTTTGGAAAGTCATCTGTTCACTAAATAAACATCTGGAGTTTGGAAGGATTTATCACTTATATTTTCCTATTGATACATATTGGCTTTTTTTTTTTGCAAGTTGCCACAGGGGGCATATATTTAACAGCGAGACAGAGAGACAGAGAAAGAGAGCGGGAGAGCGAGAAAGCACCCCACAGTGGGATTCGTCACATCACACACCCCCTCTTGCATTTCTCCATTCTGTCTGGAGTGAGGGCACACACACACACACACACACACACTTGCCTGGTGTGTTTTTCAAGGTACCTTTTCAAGGTACTGAGATTTGAACTGTGGTCCACCTTGTGTAATCTGCCTTTCCTTAACCTCCAGGCTATGGAGCTGGCCCCATGTTAGCCCTTTTAAGAGAACCGAAATGGACTGATAAAATCTAGGTTTTCTCTTTATCTTACATTTTATGATTTCCTATTTATAATAAATAGGGCTATCTTGAGATGGGAAAATAGTATTTTCTAATATCTTTAATTCTCCTCTGAATGCTTTCTCATGAATGAGCAGTTCTTACTTTTGGTTTAACTCTCAAATATATGTCTTTACAAGGCCATGCTGCCCTCAGGTTTGGAGAGAGATTCTTTTGTCTTTCAGAAATGAAGTTAGGACAGGATGGATTGAGCGGCGGTGTGCTGGAGGTGGGCCTTGTGTCATCCTTCTCCTCTGTGGGCCTCTGCACATACTACTGCTGATCTGGGATGTCACTGAGGTCTTGGGAGACTTCAGCACTAAGCTGAAGCTACTGTCATTCATCTAAATTCACTTACCATTTAAGAGAAAACCTTTCTAACACAGTTTCTATTGTAAAATATCAAACATTTCCAGATCATTTTAAAAGGGACCTTTTTTTTGGATTACTCTTAAGGATCTTAATTCTGAAGTATGATTGAAAATTGGGATCCTTTCTGAATTAAACTGGGCTTTAGTCTTTGTTTACCTAGGGTGAACTGGAGAAGGGAGCGATTGTTTCTGCAGGTCTCTGGCATCCTTGTTCTAGAGTGGGTGTAATGACCGCTGGATGAGTTGTTTCTAGGGAACTTTATACGTACCCCAAGAATTAAGGAAGAAATTCATTAATTCCTTAGGAACATTACCTCCCTTAATGAAAGGAGAACAGCCTATTGGCTCTTTAGTAGTAATCAAGTGAAATGTAGAGTCTTACAGGCTTTTATTTTCAATCACCATTTAGAGGAATCCTCACTTTCTACTATTAAGTGTTGCCAGAAACTATTACAAAGCAGTTTAATTATAACATGGATTCTCATTTTCTATAGATTTTACTCTAATTTGTCATCACCTTCTTGATCAAGAAGTCTTTATCAAATAATTCTGGTATCTTACAGTTTTAGGGAAAGCAAAACCTTACTTACACCCACTTAGATTCTCTGACCAGGCTTGAGAATTAAATTGACATAAAACAGATTAACAGAAGAAAAACATATATCAATAAATGTTTTACAGTACATCATGCCTCAATAGTAAAATGAAGACTTAAAAACATGATGAGCCTAAATGCTTATATCGTAAATTGGACATAAGTAATTAAACTCCATGGGGAGACCAAAAGAAGATAAGAATTCTTACAAGGCCTGTTTGTCTAGTTTTCTTTTGGTTTCCTCTCACGACATGTAGTGACAAGAATGTTTCTTCCTTTTCCTGGTACAGGAAGGGAATCTTTTACATGGGATTTTCTCCCATCTCTAGTGGTACAGGGAGGACAGAGTATTCTTTCCATATCTGCTGTGTTTATCAAGTGCCTTTAGCTCAGAATAATCCTTGTGCCAAAGGGGAATATTTTGGGCTGGCCCTTCATAGTCTGTAATGGTTAATTTATGTGACTGGGCTAAGAGATGCCCAGATAGCTGGTAAAACATTACTTTTGTGTTGCCTTTGAAAGTTTTCTGGAAGACACTAGCATTTAAATCAGTAGACAGAATAAAGAAGATCCCTAGTGTGGGTAGGCATCATCCAAGCTATTGAGAATCTGAATTAAAAAAAAAATGTGCAAAGGAAGTTTAGTTTGCTCTCTCATCTTGAGCTGGAGCATTCCTCATATGCGCCTCTCTTCAGACACTGGAGCTCCTGACTGTCAGGCCGTCAGACTGGGGCAGAGTTACACCCCTGATTTTCCTGGTTCTTCAGCTTGCAGAGGCAGATCGTGGGTGGGACTGCGTAATCTCCGTAATCACGATTTTGCTTCTCTGGAGAATCCTGACTAACACACAGTCTATCATAAAAATAAAATTTTGATTTTAAAACCTTTATGTCATTCAAGTTACAAGTCACCCACCACTCTTGAATTAACTTCCTATGCAATTTGAATTGCTTTTTTATTTTGCTTTTTTTCCCTTACTACTCAAAGTAAGTAGAAGCACTCAAATTTGTTTAGTGATCTTAAAGCTGGGTTTATGTTTGGAATTATCATTTTTAAATTATACTTATTGATGGACTAAAGACCCAAAGCCACTTCCTTCCCATCAAAACAAATCAAAACAAACAAAATAAAGTTGATGTGGGAGCTCTAGTTATAAGGGAGGAAAAGACATCATCTCCTGAAAATGTTTTCTGCTCATCTTTCTTTATTCTATGGAGTGAATCCTTCTTTGGAAAGGAGTAGAACTTTTCTGCAAAGTAAGCCTTGAAGCTCATATCTGAATAACCAATCACAGTGGTTTCCTCTTTATCACTATTTCATGATTTCCATAGTAATATTTCTTTACAATGAAGGGCTATCAAGTTAGCCTTTTTATGTTGAACATAATTGGAGAGAATAAAAATGACTGGAAGGGTTTATCTGACAACATTTAAAAACACTGAGTTACAGAATATATAAATGTGATGTGATGAATCACTTACATCCAGGGGTGCACTGGGAGAGTTTAATGATGGACTCTCCAAAAAAGTCAACACTACCCACACATATGCATATACATGTATATACACACATATACACATAGATGTATGTGTATATATACATAACTTATTAGAAGTTTCTGATATAAAATTTATGTATTGGCTAGCTTTGGAGTACAGCCAGATTCTACATGGTCTACCACTGTTTAGACAGTCTGGCCTGGAAGATTTAAAAAACACACTGGGCATGTGTGATTACGTGTGTAGTATCCTGATGGGATGGAAAGGTGGAGGAAAAGGGATTGCAGCATAAGCATGCCCCACTGGGGGTGCTTTCTCTCTCTTTCTGGTGAGCATGTGTACTCTCTAGTTTTAAAGATCAAATTAAACACATGTGTAGTATACAACCTTTTAAAAAATAATTATTTAATTTTATTTATTCATTTGTTTGTTTTAATTTGACCAGAGAGAGACAGAGAGAGTGAGAGAAAAAGAGAGAGGGTAAGTGAGAAAGCAAGCTGTCAGGTTCAGGACTCGAACCATGATCAGTCATGTGGGAGTGTCCAGCACCTTAACCATCATGCCACCTGCTCGTCCCTGTAGTATACAACCTTTAACAAATAAGATATATAATACTCTGTATTACATAATCAGTACAACAATTGATTTTGAGGGAAAGTGGTGATTTGGACTGAATTACTGGATCTCAAACCAGCCTATGCTTACAATCAGTGAATGAGATTAGGTCTGATGTGAATTGTTTATTAATATATTTTGTAGCATTTGCCAAATTTCCGCACTGTAAATAGTTCACTGTGGGTGATCTCAAGCTGTCAATTTGATGTCATTGAAAGAGCAATTGGAAAGGGCACATAATTATGTCGTTTGCACTACATAGATACAATAGACCTAAATAACCTCAATAATATTGATAATAAATGTAAAATAATTAGAAAGTAATAATTTGGAAATTTTTAAACCTTTTAAAATAATATAATTCATTAAAAATTCATATAATTTAACTTGTAATGGCCATTTGAAAACCAGATTGCAAATTTTTTGAAAATTCAACAATTGCTTTCACAAGCCTGTACAAGCCAACTGTAGCAGACAACTGCCTAATTTTTCAAAGTTTAAGTTGTTTATTTCAAGCATTTTTTTATAATGAAGATTCTTGTATCTGTGATGGCCTTACTCACTAGACACATCTCCAGTGTCTTTTGTACATTCCATTTGAAATAATAAAATGGCAGAGAACTTATTAGACTTCTGCTGCAGCTGATGTGTCAAATACAAGATCAGATTTATTATTTTCACCTTTCTTCACTCCCCGCCTACTACTAGTTCTCTTTCACTCTTCCACATATGTATTAAATATCATTCTATTAGGGCTCTCCAGAGAAACAGAACCAGTAGAAAATATAGAGAAATAGATTTAAAAAGGAAAGTACAATGGGTGTTGGTTCATGCAATTATAGAGCCAAGAAGTCCCGTGATACAGCATCTGCAAGCCAGAAAACCAGGAAAGAAGGTGGTATAATTCAGTCTGAGTCTAAAGGCCTGAGAACCAGAAGGGACCCTGTGGTGTGAGGCCCTGGAGTCTAAATGCCCCAGAACCAGGAGCCCCGATGTGTGAGGGCAGGAGAAGATGGAGGTTCCAGCTTAAGAAGAGAGAGCAGTTTGCCTTCCTCTGCCTATTTATTGGTTTGGGGCCCTCAATGGATTGAATGATGTCTGGTTATGATGATGAGGGTGATTTTTACTGATTTTACTATTCCATTGCTAATCTCTTCCAGAAACATCCTCAAAGACACCTAAAAGTACTTGTCACTAGCTATCTTGGCATCTCTTATTCTAGTAAGTGGTCATATAAAATTAACCATCACAAGCCTCATCTTTCCATTTCAAAGTTCTTAACTTTACAAAATGTAATCAAATTAAAGTTTTGAGTTATTCTCACTCGGTCCTCAAAAAAAAAAATAAATAAAAAAAATAAAAAAAGACACCAAAACAAAACACAGAAGTCTTCTTGAAAGAAATTCCAGCTTTCTTATAACTTTAAAGAATTACATACAACTTTGATAAAAATGTTCATAAATCACAATACACCAGGGGGAAGCATCATTATAATTTACCATCTTGTATCCATTTGACCTTTTTTATGGCTATTTTATAGTAAGAATAGAGAAATAATAAACAGCTTTATTTATTGAGGTTTTTCTTTTTTTATTTGCCATAGATCATGTGTACTTGCCAGAGAAAGACAGAAACAAAGAGGGAAAGTGAGAAATTACCAGCCACACTGCAATCCCCTCTTCTACATATTCCTCTTGGGATTTTGGGCGTGCACGGGCACACACACACACACACACAGACACACACACACACACACACACACACACACACACACTGTTGGTGTGATTTTCAAGCCATCAGGTGTGGAACTTGAACTGTGGTCAACCATATGGGAGTCCAGCGTCTTGGTGATTTTGAGTGAATTCTTGTATCTCAAACCAACCTATGCTTAGAATCAGTGAATGAGATTGGGTCTGATGTGAATACCACCTGCTGGCTCCAATAAGAAACTTTATTTAATAAAAATTTAAATAAAGCAAGATTTTTTTTCTTTTAAGAGGATTTTGCCTTAGGGCCTGTGCTCTCCTTCCAGAAAGAGAGAGAGATAGAGAGACAGAGACAGAGACAGCAGGAGGTATCGCCCCCCAGTGGGGATGGCCATACCTCATTCTCCTCCCAGGACCTGGGGCACGCACACACATGTGTGGGCCTGATTTTCAACTCATTGGGTCTGGGACTCCAATTGCAGTGGGCCGTGTGGGAATCCAGCCACTTAACTGCTACATCATCTGCTGGTCCCAAAGCAAGCTTTTTTGTACTAAGTTAATTGTGCCATTCAAATGTCATTAACTATTGGAAGAATATTTGGTCTTCCTAGCTAAATAGGATCATTAATTCTCATTATTTTAAAGTGTTTGATTATTGAAAGAAACTGCAAATTATCATATGTCTGCATCTTACTCTCCCTTCCCTACCCTGTTTTGAGGCTGTAAGGAATAGACCTGCTATAAATTAATTTTGTATTTGTTTCTGGTGAACACTTCACATTCCACATTTCACTAGCATACACTACTAGGGTCAAATTGCTGGGTCATAGAAAATTTGCTGGCCCATCAGATATAAACATGTA
This sequence comes from Tupaia belangeri chinensis, assembly GCF_000334495.1. Taxonomy (NCBI): domain Eukaryota; kingdom Metazoa; phylum Chordata; class Mammalia; order Scandentia; family Tupaiidae; genus Tupaia; species Tupaia belangeri. Next base: position 24,652 of record NW_006160010.1, on the reverse strand, counting down.
CATTTTTAGAAAACACTACCAATCTGTGGTTGCAGCAATTTGGCCTCCCTTAGACTGTGAGAATAGCTTTTGCCTTCTACAAGTTTTCAAAAGATCTAGAGATTTATAGAACTACAGTAGAATTCTAGCACCAGAAATAGTTATCTGTTGTTTCTGCCTTGTCTCTTAAATAGTGTTTTTGGTCTTGTCTCTCTAATTACATTTCGAGATATTGAAAGAAAACAGAATACTTTTGCCTTCTCAATCTATTCCACAGTGCCAGGCATTTATTAGGTTTAAACTGAGTTCAAAGTTGCAAATATTGAAATAGTTGATATAGCCTATTTAAACTCTTTAAGTGTAAGCAAAAAGAAACATTTCCTCTCCCCGTGAGGGAAGTGAAGACTTTAACATTTCACATTTGCCAACATATAAGTACTATGTTGAGTTTTATTACTCTATTTTTTCTTAAATGATTGTCTGAGATTCTAAACCTTAACTCTTCTATGTTTTCATCTTTCAACTGGACAGAAAAGATATATTTCCTTAAAAATGTAGCTACCAATTATTCTGCCAGCCCTAGGTACTGCTGTCTTGTGCTATCAGATAGTTCACATGTAGGCCATTTTTGTAAGCTCTCAGGTCATCTACCTATTATTAAAATGGCTCTATGTCAACCAAAGGCTGTATAATTCACTTTAAAGCTACTGTATTAGTTTAGAAGAAGTTCCAAATTATTGTCAAAAATGTTTCCGACTTTCAGGCAGACATATGCCATGAGTTTTGAAAAGCTCGTTGAAAAGAAAATGAGGAGAAATGGTGCCTGGGCTTGAATCTATCAACATAAACACTTCTTCATTTTTTTTTTTTAAAGCTATACTATGACAGAGGTAATCTTGTTTGAAGCCAATGCAAACTATTATAAAGTTGGGTGAAACCTTTGCTCAGCCATGATTGAAACCAGCACATGGCATTTATATCCGGAAAGCAAAGAGTTTAGAAGGAATCGAGAGCCAAGACTGGGCAAGATTGCACGTTGGAAAATTCTTTAATTCATGGATCGTTTCCTCCTCAGCATATGCATGGTAACGTGTCTTTAAAACTTCAGAGAACTTACTCATACTTTTCGATGCAAGTTACATGAGGTGCAGACAAAGAGTCTTATGATTTGTACAGGCACAAGATACACAGTGTGTTGAAAATCCCAAGATAGCTTATGCACTTTTTTTTTTTTTCACAGTAGGAGTAGAACTGGAAATTCTGAATCAGGAGTGTAAATGCATTGCAGCGTAACAAAAATTTGAGAAATAGTAAAGGAAATACAGACTAATCACTAGGATTCTATTATCACATCCCACTCGAGTTACCATTAATCATAGAATTGCAGGTAGTTTATTTAGGGTCTAGATACTTACTGGTTTAGAAAACTGAAAGAGCTAAGAACCATTTCAGAATGTTAGATGAGAGAGTATAATGAGGTCCTGTCTACCACATTCTTCCCAAACCAGAATCAAATACATACAGACAGATCATTCAATAGCAGCATAAACTTCCTAGTCTACGATTACGAAAGCATATCCAAATAATTAATTTGATCATAGATTTGCTTAACAAACCAACATCGAGTGTTTTCTGGAGGAGTCAATGTATCAATAAATGCATTTGCTTGGTGGTCCTACCACAGAGGATAAGGTGTCTGGGTTAGTGTCAGAGTTAAGTGCTTTACTGACTCTCCTGAGGCAATAGCTCGTGCCTCCTAACTCCTTGTCATGTTTTCTTTCCAGTCTACCATGAAGCTTCCATTTTTAGATTATACCATACATTGGGGCGTCAAAAAAGTCATGACACATTTTTGCATAGAAAAAAAAACAACAAAAAATATGTCATGACTTTTCTGATTTCCCAGTAAATTATACTCTCTGAAATATATTTCTGATTTCCCAGTAAATTATACTCTCTGTTACCTGAAGTTATGTTCTTTACTAGAGTAAAATATCCCTTAATGAGCACTAGCTTAACATTGCTATAGATCACTAAATCTGACTACACCTCATTATAAATACCTCTGGAAGAACCGTCTTGAAATTCTGTTTTCCTATACCACTAAGGAAGTGAACAATGGTCTACTGTCATTGTAGGATGCCCTACTATATTGAATTCAAACAGAACGAAAAGAAAGTATGTTTGTTCTTTTGTCATTTGCAATGTGTAGATGCAGGTGCAGTGAAATTGTGTGTGGCTTACATATTCTGGAATGTATTTCAATCTGTCTTTTCCATGTGAAAGAGAAAAACACGGTAAAATGTATTTTAACTTACAAACCATGCATATCAGTTATATCACTTTAACTCTTACATAAAAACACTACATGGTCTTCTATTTTTTTTAATTTAGTTTTTTTTTTTTCTTTTTCTTTTTCCCATAGAGAGCATGTGCTCACCAGAGAGGGACAGAAAGAAGGAAAGTGAGAAATTGGCCCCTTCCTCAGATGCTGAATACATTGCAATCTCCTCTCCTCCATTCTCCTGTCTGGATTTTGGGCCTGCATACTCATGTGCCCAGAATGTTTTGCAAACTGCCAGATCCAGAACTTGAACTGTACAGTCGACCCTGTGGGAACCAGCACTTTAACCTCCATGCCACACTGACTCCATCTTTATTCTTTTATTTATAGATTTCTCTTTTAAAATCATTACATGATTGGTTTGGTATCTATTTCTTTCTATTGACATGGTGCTCATAAAATAATGTTGTCAAACAGCATTTTTCTGTGTAATGTAGTCCTTAAACCTGGGCAAGCCGGCTCTATTTCTGCATTTTAGATGGCCTGATAGAGTATAGTCACACACACGCATACACAATTTAGTAAGCAACACAAGCACTTGGGTGAGGCACTCGGCTGGATAGCACAACCTACATCTCTAAACATCCCCTCTCCTGATGAACACAGTTTAGGCCCTGATAAATACTTTTCCACAATTTTTTCATGCCCCGCCACTGTTTTGTTGTTGTTTTCTTTGTTTTTAACTGTTCGAGTGATACACAGTTTTGCGAGTAGTCCCAGTGGCTTATATCATTTGAACAGCTTTGGTGAGCAGACCATGACAGTTTCCTACTCACAAACAGGGCAAACAGTGCTTCAGGACTTGGAGGATTTGAGTTCGGGTTACCTAAGTAAGAAAAATGAATTATGTAGTTGGATTATGCACCCATTTTTTTGCTTCTGTTTGTATTTCAATTTGTGATTCTGAAGGAACCACGAATTAGCAAATGTAAAAAAAAAATTTGCATTATTGGAAAACCATTGAAAAAAATAGGAAAAGAGACAGTACTACATAGGAGGGTTTAGCATAATTTATGATACATGGTTCTAACTTTATTCTCCTACCTGGAACCTCACAAATGCTAGAGGCTTGCTTGCCTTTGCTTAGAATTAAACCTGTCAAAACTATCCAGTTTCCAAACCATGCCAACTACCTGGAAGAAAACAAGAAGTTTCAATGAGAAACCTTAGTCTGGCGTTCAAGGCACTCTAAGGAGTGATGCTGAATATCTTTACAGCCTGACTTCCGGAACTGAGGCAGAGACAAGGATTTGTATGCAAAGGATATATGAGAGATCTTCAAAAAGTTCGTAAAGAAATGAAATTACAGTACATGTTTATTTTGGTGCAAAACATTTTTTGAAATTCATGGACAGTTTTTTTTATAATGTACATTTTTCAGGAAATGTTTGAAGACTTGTCCTTTTAAGGGAGGGCTCCCAGGAGAATGCAGTGAGGGGTCAGTGAGCCAGGTGGAGAAGGGGTAGGGAGAACGTGGCAGCAGTCCAGGGTCAGGCAGTTTGAACCTCAGCCTGATTCTGTGGTGCAGGCAGGAGTAACTCTAAGAGTGTGAATTACCCAATGTATTGTAGTTGCTGCTGTTATCAGCAAGAGAGCAGGTCTCTCCTACTCTGGCTCTGGTCATTGCCTTGTGCACTTGGGCAGTGATAGCATAGGTGGTGGGGAAACAGGGAGGACATCAATTCCCAGGAATTTCTCTGTCTCTGATGGCAAAGTAGCTCCAACAACACAGTTCAGCTGTGCAAAGGGAAATGTGGAATCTGGGGAGTTCACCAACCCTCGGGTAACCAGGCATTTTCTCTTACTGCCTCCTACTGCTATGAGGTAGGACGCGTTCTCTTTCTCTCACAGAGATTTTGCCATACATGAGGAGACTGGAGGATGGTATATATTGGTATATATATATATATATTGGGAGGGAGGGGGAGAGATTTTTCTATAGGGCACATGCACTTGCCAGAGAGAAAGAAAGAGACAGAGAGACAGTGAGAAATCACCTGCCGCCCAAAGAGGGATGGCCACATCACAGTCCCTTCTCCTCCATTCTCCTCTCTAGACTTCAGGCATGCACACACATGCAACCGGTGTGAGTTTTAAGCCAGTGGGTCCAGGGCTCAAAGTATGGTCAGCTACATAGGAGTCCAATGACATAACCGTTATGCCATCTGCTGGTCCCCATACATGAGCATATTAAGTGCTCTAAGAAAACCACTGTATATAAAACTGTTTAACCCAAAAGTTATATAAACTAATGTGCCTAGAAGCATTTTGTGTCTATCAACATCCTGGGAATGTATTGTGAGAAACACTTGTCCAGGATCTTGGAATTTCTTCTTTCTCCAGCAAACCACATATTGTAATTTCTGACTTCATTGACACTAACCCTTTTGCCTGCTATATAATTTTCTCATTAGAAGGAATGCTGGAGCCAGCAGATGGCATAACGGTTATGTCACTGGACTCCCACATGATTGATGGTAGTTCAAGTCCTGGACCTAGTGGCTTGAAGCTCATGCTGGGAAACGTGTCCTTACATGTCTAAGATCCTGGGAGGAGAATGGAGAAGGGATTGTGGTATGGCCATCCCCTCTGGGGGATGATTTCTCCCTTTCCTTCTCACTGTCTCTCTCTCTTTCTCTCTCTAGCGGGTATATATACCCCAAGGCAATAATCCCTAAAAAATGAAAAAAGAAGGAATACTGTAGGAAGTTGCTTCTCTGTTACCTCACATGTCACAGCCATGCCGGTTACTGCTACCGTTTTCCACTTTTCCATGCATCACCTCTCACTTTCCTACTCCCCCATGTTGCCCACAAGGAGAGCTAGTAGTTAGCCTGCTAAATTCAATAGTTAGACCAACTATAAGGAGCCAGAGGAAAGTAACTAATAATTATATATTAAATACAGTTAAAACATTGCTTTTGAGACTTTATACCGATTTTTTCTCCCCCAAATTTTTATCTGAGTATCTGGGAAAGGAAATTTGTATTGAGTGTTTCTCAAGCCAAGAAGAAACATAACTAAATATAGCTGAGCTTCTTTAGCAGGTAATGCGTTAAACCATGGTGGCAATCTAAACTTCAAAAAGTTCTCAACAGAGAATGTAGGACGGTGGAGCCAGGGAGGTCAACATATAGCCTGATACCTTATGAGCTTTTGGACAACCTACAGTCCATGCTGAGATAAGGACAATTTAAGTGAATATTAACCTTAAAATACCACCTCTATTAAAGAAATCTGAAATGCTTTCATTTAATTTCAGCAGAAAAAAAAAATACCCTATAGTAATTTGGTGATCAAGAGTTAATAAGAAGCAATGTTTTTACATGCTTAATTCAATGATGATACTCTGAGCATATATAATTTTCAGGGATAAAATTCAACCAAATTGCTAAGGGGAAAGTTGTGCCTTCTATTTTTATTCTCAGTTTATCGATGTGAATTTCATTAGGAGCTAATGTTTTTTACTGAAGACAGTGTGTCACACGATCTGCGGGGATGTGCCTGAGACAGGATGAAAAGTCAGCAGGGGCCTGAGGAGACTGGAGGATGGTAAAGCCTGCCAGGGTTGTGTTGGCCTGACTGCAGTGAGTGGGGACAAGACTGTGCTCTGGCCAGCCCTCCTAGGTGTTCACCTCCTCCTCCTCTCCCCAAGGGCCTCATCTGCTTGCTTGTCTTCACTATCATTTAGATGTGTGACTCCAAAATCTAAATCTCAACTCTGAACTCACCCACATGGACAAAAGCAATACGTCCTTACATTTGCCACGCGCTTCCTGACTCAGATCTCTCCAATTTCAGATGTCTCAAACCAAACATGTTCACTTCTCTGAATACTCTTCCTACATTAGCTCTTTCGGTTAATGTTATTGCTATAAATACTTGCCCATGTTGTAAACATATATATTTTTTTAATTTCGGATTCTTCTCTCTTCCTCAAATACCCCATCCTATTAGTTGTAAACTTTCTCTATTTCACTTCTGAATCTTATCTATTTATATAACTCCTCTAGCCCAGGCTCGCATTCATTCCAGAACATTGTAAAAATCTTTTTAACTCGTCCTTCAACTCCAACGTCTCTCCTTCCACATTTATCTTTTTCAGTACCTTCAAGGTTACTTACCCAATATGCAGACGGGTTAGGTTACGTGACACTTCTTAAAGCGAACGTTGAGTACACAAGAAAGCACCTTTGACAGGATCTGGCTGCTTACAGGATGGGATAAAAAACACTCACAATTGCTTACCTCATTCCTCCAGTTTCTCCTCCACATTGCCAATATGTCCTGCACTTGCACACCTTCACACCTTCACAGCTTCACACTTAACACTACTTTCGCTGATCTTCCACATCCAATGCCTCCACCTGGTGAGGCCACCTTCGATTTTAAAGCACAGGTGAAAAACTCTTTTGTGTGAAAAGTTTTCTAATTGTTTCATCATCTCTGATTTGAAACATTTAAACTCTTAAACATCATTGGATTTATATGAAATTGAGCTGCACATGCATCTTGATCTTATCTACCTTGTTATCATTAGTGCTTAGTAGGTGTTCAGGAAATTTTTGCTGAATTAAATGATTCAATTCAAATCAGGAAGATTCCAATTTAAGGAAAAGGTACTTGCAAAATTGCATGAGTTCCAGAAAGAGGTAGATGAGTAGTGAAGTGTACATTTAGATGGAGGGAAAACTCAGGTGATACCTTGTATTTACCTAAAGCAAAGGGTTTTTTGTTTGTTTGTTTGTTTTGTTTTTTCTTTAAGTTCCCATGGATGTCAAGTGAAACTCACACTGTAGATTTGCCTCAGTTAATTTCAACAAGCCTTTAGTTAGTGGATACTGTTTATTGTGATTCTACCAGACATGAAAGAAAGTTAACAACTCTCTCTCTCTGTACTCCAAACACAGTTGCTAAGTTCCTTGTTAAGAGATTTGACTTCTGGGGGGGAGGGGATATCTCTGGGTGCCTTGTTAAATTAGCATTTTCAGATTTTTAAAGCACAATTTTGCATATAATTCTGGAAGAGAAAAAAACAAGCAATTACCTAATCAAACATGTAAAAATAATAATAACCACAATTAATAAAACGCCTCCCTTCCCACTCCCACACTCACCATGTTTGCCAGCGCTCACACACAAACACACACACACTGCTCTTTTTTTGAATCATGTACGTATTAGATGGAAAAGCATTCAGAAAAGTATCTGAGATACAGTCACATCCTTCTACAGTAAGCAGCTGCCCACTGTCAGTAATGGATCTTTTGATAAAACAGCAGGGTCAAGCCTTTTGCCGTGTTTAAAGGACTGCACCGTTCTCTTCGACAGGTTTTGGCCACAGTGTAAAATCTCCCTACAGTTTGACAATTGACATTCTCTAGCACCGAAGAAGTCATTACCATCTGTCATGTGACTGTTCTGAGGATAATGAGAATGCCTCGGACATGTGGGCTGGAAAGAAATGACTTTATTCCAAGTAAAATAAATCTAAATAATACAAATGCAGTGGGAGTGTTGCTAAATATTTCTGGAGACTCTTGAGGCGCTTTGGAAGAAAATGAATCATTTTAGTAATAATTTTTGGTTCTCTTTCTCCCAACTCTGACAATTTAAAAATATCATACAGGCAGAAGCTGCGTTTTAAGCTCTACCTGTACTTCCAGGAGGGAGTCCGCAGGGCTTTGCCTGCAGGGAGGTCACTGGGAGTCAATGCAAATCAGGCCAGTTGCCTCAGGTGTCCTCCAGGAAGCTTGTGGCACAGGCAGGTTTTAGAACAGCGACTGGATGGAAAAAGAAATACTACCTGTGTGTTGAAACAAAACAAAATAAGGTTGTTTATTACCCTGTTTAGCAGGAGGGCAAGATTTTTCTCGAAGGCTTTAACCCTCTGATCCCGCTTGACACACACGATGGCTGAACGAGCAGGCTGTGAGTCGTGAAGGTAAATGGAGGAGCTGCAAAGAGTTGAGTTAAAGGAAGGGGACAGTCTTGCTTCTGAAGTTCTGCCGTCTGTCAGACCTTTTAATGCAGTCTTAACATCCATCGTGTTTAATAATCTTTTGTCCAGTAGGCATAAATAAAGCATAAATATGTGTCTGGCTGCAATGAATTAGTTTCCTAACAGGTGAGGGAATCCTTGCCAAGTTACTGCAGCGGGCTGGTCAATGCAGATAATGTGGTGCGTTAGAGCAGAAGCTGGTCCTTCACTGTTCTATGAATAGATAATGATTTAGCATTTAAGGAAGCCTCTGAATGGGAGGAGACAAAACAATGGGGAGCCGGCAAACTTCCTGGGTTTGATTTTAGTTAGCACTTTCACATCAGGACAGTGATCTTTCCTCAGGACTTAAAAAAATTGTGTTCAAATAACAAAAGGTAATAGGCTTTCCTGCATGAGCGGATTTTTGCCTAAAATGTTATTAATCCTGTATATAAATAACTTAAAAATAGCTGAAAACCTTATTTTCACCCTATCTATTCATTTCAATTCTTCAGAGTAGAGGGAAGTGTTTAGCTTGTATTTCTCCTACTGAAGTGAAATCACCTGAGGATACAGAAAAAGCATTGATATGGAGGGACCTGCAGATGGCGGAATGGTTACGTGGCTGGATTCCCACGTGGTTGACCGTGGTTTGAGTTTCCTGAGTGTGCGTGCCCAAAATCCCGAGAGGAGAATGAGGAGAAGGGATTGCAGCATGGCCAGCCTCCCTGGGGGGTGATTTCTCCCTTTCTGTCTCTGTCTCTCTGGGAAGTGTAGATGCCCTATAATAAAAATCTCTCTGGGGGGGGAAAAAAAGCATTGACATGGAGACATGTGTGCTGGTCTCTGTGTGGCCTCTAGCTTCCTGTTAGATTTTGGACAAGTCACTTAATTTCTGTAGTTTACAACTTCATCCTCTGTACTTGAAGAGTTGGGGTCATCCCATGATCATAAGACTTCTTTCAGCTCCAGAATTATATTTAAAAAGATTGACATAATGATCTGTCTTGTCATCTTGAGTGGATTATTCAAGGCATTCAGACCTACTTAAATAATATTGTGGTGTAAACTTATTAGTGATTCCTTTATGATACTTGATTTAAATCAAGTTTTCAAAATTATTTTGATTGAAGTTTATTACTGGAATGCAGTAGCTGATTTGAATTGTCCCTGTGTCCTAAATGATTGTTTATTTTCCCCCTTTTCTGGGTCCTCTTTTCAAAGCCATGTCTTGAATATCAGTGGCACAAATGACTCTGAATAGCTCCTAAAGCAATTAGGGGCAGTGCCCTCCAGTTACTTGAAGCAGTTAATGCTTCCTTGTGCCCGCTTCCTTTCCGCTCTAGTGCTTTCTCATTTTCCTTTCTAGTTCCCTCTCTCTACTCAGAAGTCCAGAGCATTCTGGATTCCTAGGAGCTCTGAGTGCTGTTCACCAGCAGGGCCAGTTCTCTGTAGCAGAGTGCTCTCTCTCCCCAAAGTTAACATACGGGAACGAGTGCCCAGCCCATACTGGTCGCAGTCTGGCAGTTCACAAACCGGATTCCCTTTTCCCTAAGGGTAGCTAGCCCCTACACTATTGCTATAAATCTGTTTTCCCTGATCATGGCTTTTTCCTGAACTTACAATAAGACTGTAGGTTTTAGTTGGGTCTGAAGAGTGGAGCAGGTGGATCAGTCAGATACACTTGAGGGTCTCTAAGCATTATATGTCTCCGTTAACTCGTCCTGTCCCAGACACTCCTGAAGAGGCCAGTTCTGCCTGGGCTCTGACAGATGTTATGAAGACAACCTGACCACACTTTGCCTTATGATCACATTGAGAATTTCTTTTTCTACCCCAGGCTTCTTTGTTAATACTGAGGCAGAAGATTCCAAGGGAGTCTTGGTATTTTTGCTAGTAGGATCCGGAAGTGCAGACTGGAGTAGGAAGAGAGGAGGAATAAGAGGATCAAGCATTAGAAATTTCTACCTTAAAGACCAGATCTTTGACTAATAAAGACAAGATCTAGTGGATAAGTCCTTCCATGTTCCTCAGTCTGGAAAAACTTGACACTTCCATAGTGAACATGTTGAGCCTTTACCAGCTCTGTAAAACACCCAGTTATTAGCTTTTCTGCTCTTTTCTGCCCTATTCCCCGTTCTCTCTCACTCATGCTTCTCTGAGTTTGTACTCTCTTAAAATAGTCATACTTAAGCTTTTGTTTCAGGCTCAGACTAAGATGCTAGTCAATTTAGATAGTATTTGTGAACATTAAAATCATTCATGCTTTGGTGAAATCGTAATGGAATGTGATAGGCATTGTGCTAAGAGATATTTAGGATAGTGGAAGATTATGGAGGTCACATATATGAGCTAGCTATCTGTTCCTCCTGCAGGTCCATCATAATTTTCTTACATTTAATGCTCTTTGGCAGGGTAGAAATGCCTTAAAATGGGGGAAAAAAAAACATCCCATGTAAATTCACAAAAATTCTTTTTTTCTATTTTGTACATAACAGTCTTTCCCAAATGTGAAGGGCAAAAATATTGTTGAAACCAAATCTGTTTTCCAGACTTATTTTTAAAGATATGCTCACTTTAAAATGCTTCTTGTTATTTCTACAGAGATAGGTAGTAGGAAAAGATTTTGGAGATAAAATGTTTTTGAAAAATGTTTTTAAATTAATGTTGGAAGACAATTGCTATCTTTTGTCTATAAAACAGTTTCAACTTCACATGTGCCATCTTCATCTAAACAGATTTTTAGAGAAAACAATAATGTCGATGTTCTTGTATTCCACAGCTGCTTGTTGAATGTTTACTCCCTGCGAGGCACCACTTTACGTCCTGGGAATTCAGCAGTGAATAAGGTCAGTTGAGTTCCTGCTTTCATGGAGCTGGTGTTCTAGAGGAATGAACTAGATAAGATAAGAAAGTACACCAGATAAATGAACATGATAATTTTTAAAGGTGATCGTTCTGTGTAAACAAAGTGGGATGAAGGGATGTGTAAGGCTTGGGGGAGTTTGTCTGAGGTGAAGTAGTCAGAAGCCGTCTTTGTGGTGATGATCTGAACACTGAATGCATTTTTTTTTTCTTTTTTTTTGGAGAGGGTTTTGCTATAGGGCGCGTGCGCTCGCTAGACAGACAGAGAGAGACAGAGAGACAGAAAGCAAGAAATCACCCCCCAGGGGGGATGGTCACGCTGCAATCCCTTCTCCTCCATTCTCCTCTCGGGATCTTGGGCATGCATGCACACACACCCGGTGTGAGTTTAAGTCACCAGGTCCGGGACTCGAACCGCGGTTAACTACGTGGGAGTCCAGCGACATAGCCATTATGCTAACTGCTGGTCCCAACACTGAATGCCTTTTAAAACCTGGCTGTGCAGAGCCCAGGCTAGAGACAGCCAAACCAAGACAAAAGCAAGTACAAAAGCTGACCTGGGGAATGAGCTGGTACAGACCAGGAGAAGAAAGAAGCTGGTGTGGCTGGAGTGATAGGAGACACAGTGAAATGAACTGAGATAGGGGAGGTCAGAAGTGGCCAACATTTCTTTTTAGGCCACATTAATGAACTTGAGTTTATTTGAAATGCTGTGGAAAGCCATGGAAGGGTTTTATATAATAAAATAATAACACATAAAAGAACAACATATCAAACAACCTATTTGATAGTACTCTTGTAAAAATTGCATAAAAGTTAATATAAAAAAAATCCATGAATGGCTTTTTAAACATAGCAGATTTAAGAATTTTACCCAGAAAGGTGTTATGATCTGATTTATGTTTTGATCAAATTCTACCACTGACATTTTACCATTTCAATTAAAATGTCAAAAACTTAGCCTGATTTATGTCCCATATCCTTCCCTATTTATATTTGCTTAAATATTTCCTTTATATACATTGAGAACCACGCCAGTGTTGTGATTTTTGCTTCAACTGTCTAATGTAACCGAGAAAATGTAAGAGGATAGTTTTTTGTTTATCTGTATTTTTGGTTTGTGTTGTTTTTTTATTCATTCCTCATGTTATGATTTCCTTCCTTTTTCATTACATTTCTGTAAACACAAACAAACAAACAAAAACTCCTTTAACCATTGTCTTACAGTAGTTTTGCTGGTAACAAACTCTTATTTTTTTCTTCATCTGACAAAGTCTTTGTTTTATCTTCATTCCTGAAGAACATTTTTTGCTGTGTATGAATTTCAGGCTTACCTGTAGTTTTCATGTAGCACTGTTTCCTGGCTTCCGAGCTTTATGCTGATAAATTTGCTGTCCTTCAAACCATTGCCCTCCTGTAAGTAATGTGTCCTTTCTCTCTAGCTGTTTTCAAGGCAGGCAGGCTGGCTGGCTGACTGGTTTTCTTTCTTCCTTCCTTCCTTCCTTCCTTCCTTCCTTCCTTCCTTCCTTCCTTCCTTCCTTCCTT
>NW_006160010.1:11415-11911 GCF_000334495.1 Tupaia belangeri chinensis | reverse complement strand
TCCTTCCTTCCTTCCTTCCTTCCTTTCTTTCTTTCTTTCTTTCTTTCTTTCTTTCTTTCTTTCTTTCTTTCTTTCTTTCTTCTATTAACTTCCTAAAGATGAATTATGATATATCCTAGCATTCATTTCTTCAGGTGTTTCTTCTTTCACTCAGTTTCTTAAATTATAAGTTTATATCTTTCACCAAATTTGGGAGTTTTTGGTCATTATTTTATCAAATATTTTTTAGCCACATACTTTTTATCCTCTCCTTTTGGGACTCCAATGATTGTTGAAAACAATGTTATTGTTTGAATGAATCTTGATGTTCTGCTCATTTCTTTTCAGTTTACGTCTCTTTTGTTTCTCACATTAGTAATTACTCACTTCCTTCCTTCCTTTCTTTTTTCTCTTCCTTCCTTCCTTCTTCTTTCTTTTTTTTTTTTCTATCTTTCTTTCTCTCTTCCCTCTCTCCCTCCCTTGACTTCCCTCACTCTGTTTCTCCCTCCCTCCTTCC
>NW_006160010.1:0-11384 GCF_000334495.1 Tupaia belangeri chinensis | reverse complement strand
GAGAGAAAGAATCCCCATAGGGTATGGTCATGCCATGATTATGACCATTTCTCCATCTTATTGGCATTTTGAGTACATACTCACCCATGCCCAGCATCTTTTTCAAGCCTTCAGAGTTGGAATTCAAACCATGCACTTAGCCATTGGGATCTAGCTCCCTTAATCACCAAGCCATTAAGCTAGCCCAAGGTTGTTCTACAATATATTCAAGTTCATTGATTCTTTTTCCTTCTGTATTTGTATTTTACTAAAATTTGCATTTTTCTTTTTCTCTATTTCTTTGGTAAGACTTTCTTTAATTTGTTTTAGTGTGTTTGTAATTATTCATTGAAGCATTTTTATGATGGCTGCTTTTGAAACCTCATAGGAGGGACCAGCAGTTAGCATAAAGGCTATGTCGCTGGACTCCCATGTAGTCGACCACAGTTCAAATCTCAGACCTCATGGCTTAAACTCACGCCGGGTACGTGTGCGTGTGTGCCCAAGATCCCGAGAGGAGAATGGAGGAGAAGGGATTGCGGCGTGGCCATCCGCCCTGGGGGGTGATTTCTCGCTTTCTGTCTCTCTGTCTCTCTCTGTCTGTCTGTGCTCGAGTGCACGCGCCCTAGAGCAAAAACTTCTCAAAAAAAAAAGAAAAAAAAAAACACCTCATAGGATAATTCTAACATATGCATGACCTTGATATTGCCATTAGTTAATTGTCTTTTGTTTTTGGATTGAGATATTCTCGGTATTAGGTATATATATAAAGAGTGATTTGTAATTGAGTCCTAAACATTTAGGGTATTATGGTATAAAATTCTAGATGTTATTAAACATTAATTTGCAGGAAATCATTCTACTAAGTTGTGCTGTGCAGATCTAAATGGGAGTGGATCTTCAGCTCTCTGGGTTCTGCTGTCACCACCCTAGCTAGAACAAAACACTTGTTCTCACCACCTTGCTCTGCCTCATTGTTGATGGCGGAGGTGAAAACTTTGCCATCTGCTCGTCCCTACTGACACTTTCCCTGTGGAAACAGAGCTTGTAACTACCTCAATGCTTCCTGTTAAGGGTGAAAGTTCTGCTCCCCATTGTGTCTCGTTGACGCTGGTGGGATGGGGAGAAGTGAAATGCTGAATAACACTATTTGTTCCGCCACATTGCTTCTGGGTAGAGCAGAAGTTTAGCTCCCTACTGGGCCTTGCTAACATCAGAGAAGTGAATAATGTTTTAAAAAAATCACCCTTTTCATTGTCAAGTATGCATTGCCTTTATAAAAATATTAATCTAAAATTTCTCTCCCCTACCCTTTGCCCTATGAACATAAAAGCCTCTTTATAAATTTCCTTTATGACTAGGTAACTTCTAGTTTCATATCTCAAGCCACTTTGTGACTGGGAAAACTGCTTTGACCTAGACATTGTCTGAACATATAGTGTTGAAAAATAGACATATGCATGGGATCCAATAGAGCTGGATTAAAGCAACCATTCTCCCTGCCCCTGCCCCTCCCTTTTGCCTAAACTTTTCCTTCTCAAGACCACCCCCCCATTCCAGTCCACCCCAATACTGTTGTTACTGAATGAGACTAAAGATATTCCCTCTGAAGTATGAATAGAGCTAGCATTGCCATCAGAATCCTGTGGTTCTACACTGAGCAAGGAAAGATGTAATATCAATGGAATACTAATGGAAGAAAGAACACCATTTTCAGAAAACTAAAAGAGCAGCAAGATTATAGCAGATACGGGCAGTGAATATTTCTGAAATTGCTACTAAGTTGAATAAGGAATATTAGAAAAAAAAAGAGGACTGCATAGAAAGTGTGTCATCCATGAACTTTTGCTCAGTGCAGGTCTTGTGTAGTTGAGTGATATTAAGACATGTTAAAAGTGATGGTTGGTAGGCTAAGCAATGCAATCTGGTTACAAGCCCAAGAATACCTAGGCATAGTCCCAAGAGAAGTTTGTAATCAAATGCAGCTTGCAGAGAGAGTTTCAAATCTTAGATGATTTTCATAATGAATGTTTTGGATTATCACAGTATGTTTTCCTATGCTCATTTTCATCTCGATGGAGGGGAGGGGATTTCAAAAATCCATGCCTTATACTTTTAATTTTCATCTCGATGAAGGGGGTGGGGATTTCAAAAATCCATGCCTTATACTTTTTATTTCAGTTCCTTAAGGTACCCAGAATTTCCTTGCCAGAAGGATCCATGTAAAAATTAGAATCCATCTTGAAATTCAACTAAAGACTGCATCCCTAAGTTGTTTCAAAAAATTGAGAGCTGAACATATTGTAATCCTCAGAGCTGTCCCTAGACAGACAATATTGCAGAAGTTTCTGCCCATGTGTCTTTGTTTTGCAAATGAATATGCAACATTACATTAGAGCAACAAAAAAATTAATCTTGGAATCGAACAAGCTAACAAATGTTGAATTGAAAAACAAGTTAGTTAACCTTAGAGAAAGTGGAAAAAAATCTAGTACATTTATTAATGCCTCAAATCTTATAGTGATTTTTCTATTGACGGTCAAGGGAAAGGGGAAGGAACTAGAGACTGCATATAGTATTAAATGCTGTTTTAAATGAATATCTATTATTGTTCCTATAAGTACTATATAATAAAGCTAAATTATTCAAATATTACTTAAAATGTATTTTTATGAAAGGCACAAGGCACATAGCCAGTCTCATTTCAAAACAGAGAAGCAATAAAATTGTACCATTTACAGAAGCTATGGCTTAGAACACTTCTCACAGATAGAATTGTTAACATTCTGGTATAAAAATTGGTGGGATTATTCTATGAATATTTGTGGAGCTATTACTATACAAATACCTTGTTTTGTGTGATATGTTAGGTACATCTATGGAAAAACTTATATCTTTGGTGAATCTATTTTTGTCTCTTTAAGTTTTATTTTTATTGGCTTCTAGTCTTCTTTTTAATCATTTAAAATATATTGTCCACTTGGTTTAAATGATAAAAAGGCATGACTGAATTTTCTACACATTCAAGACTAACAGTGTCTGAAAAGAGATTTTAAAAAATCAAAGTAAAAACATCTCTGTATTTCCTTATTTAGTTGTAAATGTTCTACTATGTTTCTGTTTGAGGGACCTTATTCCAGATAATTTGAGAAAGAGATATTTTTATAAATAACGTTCTTTCTAGGTAAATATCTAAACTAAAAATGATTGATGAAGTTATAGCTGCAACTTCAGAGTCTTGGGAAAGAAAATCTTTCACATTCTTCCTAGTAGTGCCTGACAACTGATGGTGGAAGTAGCTAGAGCCCCATCTTTTTCCACACTGCGTAAATGAGGCCAATGGATTGCAGTTTGCCTCCTTCCCCTTCCCTTGGCTGTCCTCTGACTCATGCAATTCTCATCGCCATGTCTCCTTCAGTATTATTACACCTGGTAGGGCATTTGGGATAGTGAAATGTGCTACTGAAAGTTACTTTCTTGTTTAATAGATATTTCCTCTCTATTTCATTCAACTTTGCAAGTGGTTTTACCCTATAGTGTAACTCATGAGAGATGAGATAACTGGTCCACAGAAGTTCAGTGCTATAGTCCCTTATCTTTAGTGACCAAGAAATGACCAGAAATCAAAATTCATTTCTCTTATGTTCTTTTTTAAAAATTTTATTTTATACTATTATTTAATTCGCTTTAGGGAAAATGCACTCATGGGGGCATTGGGAGAATGAGAAAGCAAGTTGCCAGATCCAGGACTCTAATTGTGGTCAGGTATGTGGGAGTCCAATGCCTTAACTACCATGCCATCTGCTGCCCCCTCCCCCTTTGTTCTTTCTAAATATATTTTATCATGATTTTTTGTAGAAAGTATCTTACGGTCATAACTTTCCTGCCTTAGCCTCTTGAGTAGCTGGGTTTCTTTCTAAATTTATTTTATCATGATTTTTTTGTAGAAAGTATCTCACGGTCATGACTTTCCTGCCTTAGCCTCTTGAGTAGCTGGGATCATAGGAATTTATCACTAAGCCTGGCTTTTTTAGGGTGAACCAGGAATCAAAAACAGGTCTGTGTATCCTGTCTGCCCAATAGCAGCATCTACTAGGACACATCAGCCTGGTCTTCGCACTTCAGTATGGTCCTCTTCCCATACCGTGGCTCAGCCTTCACCAAATGATGCACTGTAACTATATTGTGTTGGAACATGGTTCTTGCCGGGAGGCATTCTTAGATTCAGCTGTATGTGCTGTCCATTCTTTCCATGGTGTCCTCAGGATGCCTGGAAGCAAAACAGCACTTAGTGTGGCAAGATAAATTTGGATGGTCTAGAGTGTTAGGCTGCTCCTCTCAGGCCCAAGAAAATCTAGTTGCCAGGCTTGACATTTCTGGGCTCCTTTGTCATTTTAGCATTGATTTTCTTCTGAATGACCAAGTTCTGATTTAAAGTTGGTAGAGGATTTTAAAGGGGAGAGAACCGTAGGGTTATAGTTTTAAAAATATAATACTTATATATCTGATATAAACATATTAAATTGTTGGAAAAGTCATGACATATTTTTATATGTTTTTCTATGCAAAAATGCACCGTGAATTTCCTGACAGCCCGATAGATAGGCTCAAGGATTTTCTCAGAATCCTGTATACTACTATTGTTTATAATAGCATTTAATGCAGGAGTGTTCAGTAAACGTGTTTCACGTTAGTTTAAATTTGAGATATGAAACAGTTTTAGAATATTTTAATTTCATCAATGCTGTTGGATATTTTAGAAATAAGGCCAAGTTCAGCTGAGTGAATACAATAAATATTAATTTAATTCCTATTATAGAAATTATATCAAAGTTTTAAAATTTCTCATCTGATGCCTATAAGCCTTTTGGGATTTACTGGGTGTATTTGTCAGTCTACTCATAGCTACTGTGCTTATAACTCAAAAGAAGAAAAAGGAAAAAGCAACTAAAATACCTATTAATGGATAAAACATACCATTCCAATTTTGTTTCTTCTGCATGGCTTATTTTTTTATGACTTTATAATTAAAGTTTTTTTGATAACCATTCAGTTTTGAACTATATGTTCTCATGGTTCTTTATATCCTCAAAATTGATATTTTGTCTCCTTTTTTTATTGACAAAGAGAGGGAATCAGCAGTTGGCGTAATGGCTATGTCGCTGGACTCCCACATAATCGACCATGGTTCGCTCCCTGGACCCGGTGGCTTAAAAACTCATGCCGGGCGCGTGTGCGTGCATGCCCAGGATCCCGAGAGGAGAATGGAGGAGAAGGGATTGCAGTGTGACCATCCCCCCGGGGGGTGATATCTTGCTTTCTGTCTCTCTGTCTTTCTATGTCTGTCTGGCGAGTGCACATGCCCTATAGCGAAAACCTCTCCCACCTCCCCCCCAAAAAAAATGACAGAGAGAGGGGAGAGAGAGTGAAATAGGTATTTTTGAAAAAGTTTTGTCATTATTCTCCTGCCTAAGCCTCCTAGCCAGCCAGGGACACAAGCCAGAGTCCAGGAACAAACCCTGCCCCTCCTGTAAAGCCCCATCACCATGCAAACACTCTCTTGCTTGTGCTACCATGGCTGGTCCAAGAATGACTTTCATAATGTAATTCTTAAATCAAAAAAATTGAAAAGGAAGTTCTCAAATGTTCATTTATCCATGCAATGTCTCATAATTTTGCTTACAGAAATTTTAATGAAAATTATTTTATTAAAATAATTATTTATCTTTAGGAGTTTAATCTTTGTTATATTGGGAAGCATACTCTTTATATGATTTGGGAAGAATTTCATTTTTATTTTTTAACTGTGTTCATTTTAAGAGTGACAGAAGTGAAAGTCATTCTTAGGCCTGCCACCATGGCACAAGAAGGTGAGTGCCTCTGCATGGCGATGGGGCTGCATGGAGGAGGAGGAGCATTTAGACATTATCTCTAGTGCTTACATGGCTGGCCTTTAGTCCTGCTGCTTATTTCCCTCTCTTAGTTGGCTAATATGCTAAGATCTGTGGTCATTTGCCTTTATGAATAAAATTGTGGATCAGCCTTTTCGCATATCCATCTATCTATCCATCTATCTATCTATAATTTATCTATCTCCTTTTGCAAATGCTAGCCATTAATTCCTTAAAAATTAGTCTTTTTAAATTGAATTTTAATCTTTCTAACTCAACTCTAAATTCCTAAAGAATATTTTTTAAAATATTTTTTATTTTTGAGAGGTTTTCACTATAGGACGCGTGCACTCGCCAGACAGACAGAGACGTAGAGACAGAAAGCGAGAAATCCCCCCCCAGGGGGGATGGTCCCGCCGCAATCCCTTCTCCTCCATTCTCCTCTCGGGATCTTGGGCACGCACGCACACACGCCCGGTGTGAGTTTTAAGCCACCGAGTCCGGGATGCAAACCGCGGTCGACTACATGGGAGTCCAGCGACATAGCCATTATGCTAACTGCAGGTTCCCAATTTTTTTTTTTTATTTTTGAGAGAGATTTTTCCTATATGGCACATGTGCTCCCTGGAGACCGAGTGAGAGATAAAGTGAGAAATGACCCCCCGGAAGGATGGCCATGCCACAGTGCCATCACCTTCATTCTTCTCTTGGGTTTTTGGGCACACGTGGACATGCACCAGGCATGAGTTTCAAGCTACCATTTCTGAGACTCGAACTGTAGTCAATTATGTGAGAATCTGATACCTTAATCACTACACCATCTGCTAGTCCCTGTGGACCATTTTTTACTTTCATTCTCTGATAAAGTATTTTGGGGCCAGAAACTGATTTTTCTTCTAACCCTTTTTAAATTTTAAAAAACATATAAGAATGTCAAACTGAATTCTTTATATAACCTACATATCTCATTAGTTCAAAATTCTCAGTCGTTGTCTTCTTTGTTAAGCCATTAATTACTTTATTTCATTATGGTCCTTGTTGAGAGTAGAAATGACTTTGGTTCCATATAGGAATTTCATGAATAGAGATAGTTTAATGTTACAGTAAGAGCAAAGTTTACTTTTTATATGAAAGAGGTAGCGGGACCAGCAGTTGGTATAACGGCTATGTCACTAGACTCCCATGTAGTTGACCGTGGTTCGAGTCCAGACCAGGTGGCTTAAACTCATGCTGGGCGTGTGTGCCCAAGATCCCGAGAGGAGAATGGAGGAGAAGGGATTGCAGTGTGGCCATCCCCCCTGGAGGGTGATTTCTCGCTTTCTGTCTCTCTGTCTCTCTCTGTCTTTCTGGCGAGTGCATGTGCCCTATAGCAAAAACCTCTCCACAAAATTGTTTTTTCAACTCAATTCTCAGATTTATTACTATAACGTTATTTATGTTATATTCTCGTTGTCTTTTTCTTTTCTTCTACATATTAGAACTCAAATAGAAAATTTGAAATAGAATTTAAATATCAGAAGCCTTATTCTTCCCATCTTGAAGTGTAGTTAGCAACTGAGAAATAGAAAGGATATAATTATCTAATACATGTATAAATAGACAGATAACAGGGGATTTCATGTTAGCCTCTGGTATAAAATATGGGAACCACAATAGATCAATCAGAAAAAAGAGAGGAAACAGATGAGAAAGAAGAAGACTTTAAAAAAGAAGTCTACAGGGAACCAGCAGTTAGCGTAATGGCTATGTCGCTGGACTCCCACGTAGTCGACCGCGGTTCGTGTCCCGGACCCGGTGGCTTAAAACTTACGCCGAAGAGAGGAAACAGATGAGAAAGAAGAAGACTTTAAAAAAAAAGTCTACATATTTTAATAATGAAATAAAGATATGGTACTACAAAAGTGCACAAACAGCAAGTTAAATAAACAAAGCAGTTGGAATTTAATTTTTTGGGTTGAGATTTTTGCCTTAGGGCACATGGACTCCTTGGAGAAAGAGACAGAGACAGTGAGTGGGAAAATGAGAAATCACACCCCAGGTGGGATGGCCACACCACAATTTCATCTCTCTATTCTCCACGTGGAATCTTGGGCATGCATGCATGTGTTTTAAACCACAGGGTTCAGGATTTGAACTGTTATTGGCCATGTGGGAGTCCAGCAACATAAAGTTTTATGTAACTAAAAATTTAATGAGAGAAAAAATAAAAAATTGCAAGATTAAGTTGAGAAAATCTAGTAAATAGAGCAAAGTATCAACAAGATAAAAAACAAGAGAAATGATAAAATATCTAGAGGCCCCATCTAGTAGGTCCAATATATATGAAAAATAAGAATTCCATCAACAATAGAAAAATGCTAAGAAGTAAATTAATAATTTATTTTTATTTAAATAAACCAAGACAGGTTTTTGCAGATTGCATCGATTCCCTGAATTTCTATATAAAAGTGTAAAACAGATTCAAACCAAAGCATATTAAAACAACATTTCATAACCATGGGTCCAAAGTGGCAAAAATAGCATACAATTTCAGGAAGAAGAAAAATTCAAATGAAGTCTACTAAAAGTGGTCAGAATAACCATAGATTCTTCAAGAATGACACCAAAAGCTCAAAGGCAAAACTACTTACAAAAAAATTCTAAAGAAGAGGCCAGCAGGTGGCATGGTGGTTAAGGCACTGGATTCCAATGTGGCCAACAATGGTTTGAGTCCTGGACTTGTTGGCTTGAAAATCCCACAAGGCGTGTGTGTGTGTGTGTGTGTGTGTGTGCGCGTGTGCGTGCGTGCTCAAAATCCCAGGAAAAGAATGTTAAAAAAAACGTGATTGTAGTGTGGCCATCCTCCCAAAGCCCTGGGGCTCCCCACCCTTTCCTTCTCTATGTTCTCTCTGGCAGGTACACACATTATGACAAAAAGTTAAAAAAAAAAAATTCTAAAGAAAGATATTTCCAGGTGCCTGCAGGTGGCATGGTGGTTAGGGGTGCTGGACTCCCACATGGCTGACCATGTTTCTAGTCCCAGACTGGCAGCTTGCTTTCTCTTTCTCTCTCTCTCACTCTCACTCTGTCCCTCTCTGGTCAAATAAAAATAAAGAAATAAAGTTAAATAATTCTGAAAAAAAAAAAAATTTCCAACTAGAAGTCTGTACTTAGCCTAGTTGTCAATCATGGAAAAACTGAAAATATTTTCAACTATTCACATCTTTTAAAAAGAAAATATTGGAGAATATGCTCGACTAATCAAAAGAATAAAAGAATAATAAAGACAAAAGGTTAGGGGACAGGAGATCCAATACAGAAGAACGAGAACAGAAAGACCCAGACCGTGAGCTGTGCCGTACTTGTTCAGGTAGATCAGCTCAGAAAGGAGACTTGGTAAGCAGATGAAACTAATGGACACCTTAGACATCTGAACTTCTAGAAAAGTGATGAAGAGGTCAGAGATAAGTAGTACTGAGTGTAACGAGATCCAAGCAAGTAGATAAAGTAATATGAAATAACAGGGAAATCTACAGAAAGGGAAAACTGTTCATAGATAGTCTATCGCATAGCTCAGCTTGGAAGAAAATTGATTGTCATAATAATCTGAATATTAATGTAAATAAATTGTAACCATTTGAAATTATATAGGGTGTGCTGCAATGGTTCTGAGTTTTAAGGGTGAGGAATTGAGAAGAAAGAATGCTACTGCTCATTTTCTGTTGGAATTATATGAATGATATTTAAACCTGAGAATTTAAACTCACAAAAAAGTAGGAAAAAAGTCATGTTACTTAGAAATGGGGCAAATTGTGCCAAAGTGGTCAGCTAAAAGGTAAAAATGAAAGTTATTGAACGTGTGGCAATATAGTTCAATAACCAAGGGAGAGAACTAAACATTGCTGCAGAGGGGAGGAGAAAATGTGAAGTACAGGAATCTGTGGAACTAATCACGTATTTTAAGCTCCTCTGAAATAATAGATTTTATTAAAATTAAAACCAAAGGAAAAATGTGACCAGCAGTTGGTATAATGGCTATGTTGCTGGACTCCCATGTAATTGACCATGGTTCAGGGCCTGGACCTGGTGGCTTGTGCGTACATGTCCAAGACCCCAAGAGGAGAATGGAAGAGAAGGGATTGCAGTGTGGCCATCCCCCCTGGGGGGTGATTTCTTACTTTCTGTCTCTCTATCTCTCTCTGTCTTTCTGGCAAGTGCATGCACCTTATAGCAAAAACCTCTCCCAAAAAAACACAAAAAACAAAAAAACTTAAACAAAAAAGAAAAAAGAAAAAATGAAATTGTTGAAACTAAGCAAATAAACAAACAAACCCCTAACAGCCAAACCACGTAAATCAGAAAATAGTCTTAAAGATCATGGTAACTAGATACACATGGATCTTTCAGCCAGTTGAAAAATTAAACAGCGTTTATCGACTTACTGAAGGGCTTTATTTTGATATCCTGGGTAAATTAAACAGTGTTTATTGGCTTACTGAAGGGCTTTATTTTGATATCCTGGGGACACATCTGAATGCAGACAATACGTTATATTCTGCTTCTTTTACATTTTTAAAACTTTACTTCCAATATGTATGGTAAGATGAACATGTGTTCTTATAAGTCATCTTCAATTTTTCTGGAAACAAAAGTTGTAACTGAATAATACTGACATCAGAACAATTAAAGAGTCAAGACACGTGTAAAACAAGTGGTAGGAAGTAAGATGCCCCCAGTACCAAAACTATCGTAAAGGTTTGGGATATTAAAAAAAGAATCTTCAGTCTCAACGTAGGATCTAAAATTACTTAACTTTTTTTTTTGGAGAGAGATTTTTGCTATAGGGCATGTGTACTTGCCAGAGAGACAGAAAGAGGCTGAGAGACAGAAAGTGAGAAATCATCCACCAGGGGGAGGGCTGCAGTCCCTTCTCTCTTCTCGGGATTTGGGGCATGCATGCACATGTGCCTGGCATGAATTTTAATTAAGGCACTGGGTCCAGGACTCAGACCGTGGTTGACTTGGTGGGAGTCCCACAACGTAACCATTATGCCATCCGCTGGTCCCTAAAATTACTTAACTTTGAATCACTATGTGGTTACCTTTGCATTTTGAGTTGTTCTAGACACAAAATACAGCAAGCTCTTCCTTATGAAGGTAACTGAATTTGTGCATGAGAGAATTGATTCCATTTAATCACTGTGAAATATAAAGCAGAAATAAAAACTGTGAAGTAAGTGAAAAGGGCAGTAGAAGAAGTTCTTTGGAGAGCATAGCAAAGGTTTTCTTATGTGGAGCGTGGGCCTGACACCAGGAGGCTCCTCCTCACGAGATAGTCACCCTTACTGAACACACTTAAAGTATAGGAGTCCTGGTAGTGTACCCTAAAAAGTGAACCCCTTTTGGGGTAGGCGAGTGGCATGGTGGTTAAGGCACTGGACTCCCACATGGCCTACTGTGGTTCAAGTCCTGGACCTGGCAGCTTGGTTTCGCACTTTCCCTCTCTCTCCCTCTCTGTCTCTATCTGGTCAAATT
>NW_006160009.1:35544-37307 GCF_000334495.1 Tupaia belangeri chinensis | reverse complement strand
AGCACCTTCTCCTATGGATTAGACCCACGAAACACTGTGCTGTACAGATGTGATACCATCACGGAATCAGTCAGTTTTACATGTTCTCAGTCAGTGACCAGTTTACTTATCAAAACTCAATGTAAGCCACTTGCTTTAGAAAGAAAGTCTATCCAAGAAAAATCTACTCTGATAAACACGCCTTCCAGTGTCAACAAATTGACATCACCCTCACTGAATAAACATGCTGCTACAGAGGATGTCGACCCATTTGTGGCTCTGGAGGTCTGCTGGTCCTGAATCTTACTCTTCCCAGAACCTTATATTAGATCAACAGCTTGCTCAGTTCAAAGAGACTGTGCCTGGCCAGCCGAGCACTGGTTACCATGAGAGAAAGCAATGAATTCTGATGTCGGCTTTTATTTCAATTACTAAAAAGTTCAATCTTTGACATCAACTTTTTCAGTCCATTAATTCACTACACCCTTATTTTTCTTATTAAAATACCAATGAAGTTTGTGTTTTCTCTGATCCATTGCACCATAAGTACCGATGGGGAAAAATAAAACAGAGAGAATAAGTAGGAAATTCTTAATATACATAATATAACCTATTACAAAGAGCCAAGAGGACAGCAGGTGGTGTGGAGGTAAGAGTGCTGGATCCCAAATGGCCTACTTCAGTTTCAGTCCCAGACCTGGTGGTTTGAAATCATGCCAGATGCATGTATCTGTGTGTGCCAAAAATCCCAAAAGAAGAAGCATTTGTACTATGGCCATCCATCCACTTGTCTTGGGTTGGACCTCAAACTCGCTGTATATCTCTTGTTCAAACCAAAACTCTCAGCAGAGAAACTCTTTGTCATGAGGGCATGTGCTTTATAGAAAAAAAAAAAAACAGAATGAAAAAAATTGAGAAATGAAAAGAATATACATAGGCCATGATAGAAAGCTGCTTACAATAATATAGAGATTATTCTTTCATAAAGAAAAGAATCAAGAGACTCATTCTTTCATTCAAGCGTTGTTTCATATATTCAACAAATATATACCATAGCGTGTTTAAATGCATAGTATGTAGCATGTGTAAATGCATAGTATGACTTAATAAAATTACTGGTGCAGAAATCAATGGGTTTTTATACTTGAAAACTTAAGAACTAGAAAGCAATAATCTATGACAATTTTTCTACAATTTACATTTGTATTGGATATAAACAATATCACTTCTCTTCACTGAGTCTAAATAATTTTGGGTAGATAGAACTGATATTTTAGGGTATCTCAGGAAATCATAATGTACTGTACCACATAGACTCATCAAGGAGGACTCAATTCTACTCAATGTATGGGCCATCAGGTAGTGGGGAGGTTAAGATTTGGATCCCCACACAGAAGAGTGTGTAGTTCAAGTCCCAGTCCTGCTGAGCACCTTAAACAACATGCTGGGTACGTTAGTGTGCATGCCAACAATCATGAGAAGAGAGTGTAGAAGATGAAATTCAGGCAAGGCCATCGACCCAAAAGATGTTTTCTAACATCCACCCCTCACACTCCACTACCTCTGGCTACCACAAATGCCCTGAAAGGGATAAGACATTTTAAAAAGTTCTTTTTTTATCTCATTTATTTACTACCATCATGATTATTTGATTCTGATTTGATGAGAGAGAGACAGACAGACAGAGAAAGCTGCAATGGCTGGAACTTGAACCAAGTTGCCATATGGGAGTCCTGTGCCTTTTTTTTTTTTTTTTGGGGTTTTTTTTTTTTTTTTTTTTTTTT
>NW_006160009.1:33044-34474 GCF_000334495.1 Tupaia belangeri chinensis | reverse complement strand
GCCTCGTCGACCATCAGAAGGTGAATCGGCCTCCAACACTTGTAGATCTCTACAGCTAGTGGAGCTCCATTTTTCATTTTTATTCTTCATGTCCCTCACACTCAGAGTAGAATTGCTACTTGCAAAGAAATCCATTAAAACAGCATTGGTTTCTAATAATTATAACAACAACAACAACAACAAAATCCCACAAATCCCAGAAAGAAATAACTATTTTAAAAAAAATGCCAACTCTTTCTCATCTTAACTTATTTACTAATTTATAAACAATCCCATATGTCAACTACATCAAAGGAAGTATATACTCTCAGCTTCAAAATGAGGAAAAATGGTACAAACTGACACAGGAGCTGATCTATGATAAGTTATACCTAAGCACAAATAGGCTTTATGTTAAAGAGGTAACATGTAGAAGAGCTCACAAATTGAAAATTGGGAAATAAAACTTTCAACTTAGAAAACAAAGAGTGAGCACCACTTTAGACACAAGGAATGCAGGTGTTTCCACAAGAACGTGAAAGGATAAAATGCAGAAATGCTAGTGATGGAGTTGAATGCCACACTACAGGAAAAGGCTGTTCTAGAATAAAGAGCAAACCCCCCTACCAGGAAGGACTGTTAAGACTTGGATACAATACAGATTGCTGCTATCATTTTCAGTATTATTTACATATAAAATGATATTTAATTTTAATGAAGATTTTTAACAAACTTTGAGGGTCATGTAGCATGAGAGAAGACATTATAAAAATACTCACTTTTAGTGAGAACCTATTTTTAAAATACCCAGATATCACTTTATATAATTCAAAACCTACAGTCTGGTTAGTTATGATTTTGTTTAAAAATAAAATAACTAGAAAAGTTTTCTTTATGTTTTGCCTAAAACCTAATTCTAATATAAATAGAGAATGGTCATTACGTTTTTGTGCAGTAAACAGCCTACATCAGAACATTATATTTCTGTTAAGGGGCACTTTTACTATGGGGGCATGAACTAGCCAGAGAGAGAGGTAGAAATAACTCCTCAGGGGGCCTGGACATTTCAAAATCTCTTCTCCTCCACTCTCATATCAGGATTTTGGCACACATGCTCAAGCATTTGGCATAAATTTAAAGCAGCCGTTCTTGAACTTGAAACCCAGTCGGATCTGTGAAAGTCCAACATAGTAATAACCATTATTCCCCCTGCTAGTCCCAAGAACAATACTATTATAACAACTACATCAATTTAAAAAGACTGAAATTTCCAACTAGAGATTATTACATTAGGAGTTGAGTATAAGTACATAAAAGTACCTAAAACAAAACAAAACTAAACTAAAAATTATGTATGAAATAACAGTTATGTAAACACGCTAGTTCAGACTAAGCATCAAGAAAAGAGTAGAAATTATCCAGACAGAAATTGGGACATACTTCTTCTTGAT
>NW_006160009.1:31212-32732 GCF_000334495.1 Tupaia belangeri chinensis | reverse complement strand
CTATGCACAAGGTGGCCCAAGGCAACATCTAAACATCTAAGGCATCTTGTCAAAGTCATCTCAAGGTTAGAGATGGATTGACCCACAGCCATGGTCATACAGCCACAAGAACACAGTTTAAATGTTTATTCTTTTATTTTTTAATATAGAAAGACAAAGAGCAGCCCCAATAAGGTTCTGATGCTGAAACTGAATTCTAGCCTCACCCTATCCCAGACCACAGGCTAGCAAATGCCTGGCACTCAGGGAGGTCTGCGGACACAAACCCAGCACCTTCTTTTGAGGATTAGATTCCCAGAGCATTAAGTTTACTGCTGTGCCATCACCCTGCCGCAGTTTTACATGTACACCGTCAGTGACCACTAGCATTACTTATCCATTCTCCACATCAGTGACTTCCTTCAGAAAGACAGTCTATCCGAGACAAACACACTCTGATAAACACGTATTCCACTGTCAACCAGTGGCCAACACGCACTGTATAACCAGGCCATGACCGAAGATGTCAACCTACTTGTAGCTCTGGAGGACTGCTGGTCTTGAATCTCCACTCTGGCCAGAACTCTATATAACATAAGCAGGCTGCTCAATTAGAAGTGACTGTGCCTGAAGCCAGGCACTGGTTGCCATGCAAGGAAGTAATGAATTCCAATGTTCTCTTCTATTTCAATTAGAGAAAACTTCATAATCCTTTGAAATCAACTTTTTCAGTTCATTAATTTACTACACCATTATTTTTCTTACTAAAATACCAATGAAGTTTGTGTTTTCTCTGATCCATTGCATCATAAATACCAATGGAAAAAAACATGGCGAGTAAGTAACAAATTCTTAATATAGAGAATATAACCTATTACAAAGAGCCAAGAGGCCAGCAGGTGGTGTGGATGTTAGAGTGCTGGATCCCAAATGGCCTACTTCTGTTTTAGCCCCAGACCAGGTGGTTTGAAAATCATCCAGGTGCATGTGTGTGTGTTTGTGCCCCAATTCCAAAGCCAAAAAAGAATTGCAGTGTGCACATCCCTCCACCTGCCCTGGGCTGGTCTTCACATTCACTGTATCTCTCTTTTTCAGTTTCTCTCTGGTGAGTGCATGTGATTTAGAGCAAGAAAGAAAAATAAATACAGAAAGAAAGTAAATTTACAAACAGAAGACTATCCGTGGGTCATTGTGGAAAGCTTCTTAAAATAATGTAGAGATTATATTTTCATAAATAAATAAATCATGAGACTCATATTTTTTCCACAGTTGTTTCATGCATGAAACAAATTCTTATCAAATGAATAATATGTGTTAATGAAATTCCTGGTGCAGGGAAACGTCTATTTTTTTTTTCTGGTACTTAAGAACTTGATAACTGGAAAGTAATAATCTATTAGTTTGTCTAAAGTTTACATTTATATTGGACAGAAACAATGTCACTTCTCTTCACTAGAGTCTAAATAACTATTGGGGAGTTAGAACCGATATTTTAGAAAATCTCTGGATATTATAGCTATTCACAATGATATTGTCAAAGG
>NW_006160009.1:28182-30933 GCF_000334495.1 Tupaia belangeri chinensis | reverse complement strand
TGCCAAAAAAAAAAAAAAAAAAAAAAAAAAAAAAAAAAAAAAAAAAAAACTATTTAGTTTGGTTTGCAGGTTTGTATTGTGTAAGATTACAATGACATATTTTAAAAATCTATGTATGATATTTTAACTTTATGTCATCCTTTACATGGTGAAATACATTGTGATATTTCATTTCTGAACTAATTTTTAAATGACTGCCCTCTTAACATGAAAGTTTATATGAGTGCAAATTTTAATGATTATTAATATTTTACTGTAAAAATATAAATGAAGTTTCATGACTTCTAATACTAATACCTTTAAACAAATTTAAATATAATAGATTCTATAGATAAATCTATAGAATCATTTCCAACAGTATATGAACATAACCTAGAATCATCTATTTTAAGATTGAAAAAAGAGGGACCAGCATTGTGATATTTCATTTCTGAACCAATTTTAAACGACAGCCCCCTTAACATGAAAGTTTATATGAGTGCAACTTTTAACAACAATTATTAATATTTTACTGTAAAAATATAAATGAATAAAGTTTCATGACTTCTAATACTATTACCTTGATTGCAGTGTGACCATCCCCCCTGGGAGGTGATTTCCTGCTTTCTATCTCTCTGTCTCTCTCTGTCTGTCTGGCGAGCGCACGCGCCCTATAGCAAAAACCTCTCCAAAAAAAAAAGATTGAAAAAAGAAAGATAACATTCTGGATCCCAAGTTCTTTTTCATTTATTACCTAGCTCTCCCTTATCTTTACTATAAAAGTTTCTCAGAGGAGATTTCTACACTTACCTCACTGTCAGGCTTTCCTAGAAACTGCTGAAACTCCTCATTATCAAGGACACTTGTTCTCATTTGTTTCAACTTTTCAATAGAATCGACAGTTGAGAGTTCTCGTTTCGCCTGATGACTACACTATTCTGCTGTGTTTCAAGAAAAAGTAACCAGTGCTAATTTTTGTCACAGGAAAATGAAAAAGTTTTAGCTGCTTACCTGACTCCGGATTTATTTTATGAGAACTGTTGACAACATTCACACCTGGTTGACCATCAGAAGGTGAATCAATCTTCAACGCTTGTTTAAATCTACATTTTATCGAGGCCTACTTCTCATTTTTATTCTTCTTTGTGTCCTTGACACTCTGGGTAGTATAGCTACTTGGAAAGAAATCAGGTAAAAAGCCTTTGGTTTCAAATAATTATGCAGAAAATCAAAACAGAACATATAAAAACACCTAGTTCTCAAAAAATAAAAAATAAAAAAAAACCTCGACCCTGTCTCATCTTAATTTATTTACTGATTTAAAAACAATTCTGATATGTCAACTACATCCAAAGAAGTGTATGCTCTCACCTTGAAAATGAGGATAAATAGTACAAGTTGACACATGAACCAATGTATGAAAAGTTGTACCTAAGCACAAAGAAGGCTTTATATTAAAGTGGTAAATATAGAAGAGGAGCTCCTAGGCCAAAAAGCAGGAAAAACCTTTTTACTTAGCAAATGAAGTGTGAGCACAAAGATTAGACACAGAGTGCAGGTGTTTCTATAAGAACTTGAAAGTAAAGTATAAAATGCAAGAAAGCTAGTACTGGAGATGAACGCCACACTAAATGGCAATGTTGTTTGGAATAAGGTGCTCACCCTCTTCCAGGAATGACTGTTAAGTCTTATTATGAGATTGGTGCTATGCCTGTTGGTATTATTGACATATATAATAATGTTTTATTTTAATTATTTTCTAACATACTGAAAAGGATGTATAACATTATAGAAAAGAATATTACAATACAGGTGTTTTGAAGACCTTATTGTCAAAAGAAAAAATATTAAAATACAGGCATTTTGAAGATGTTATTGTCAAAATACGCAGCCATCACTTTACATAGTTTAATATCCAAAGTCTGGTAGTTATGATTTTGTTTAAAAATAAAATTCCTGGAGACCACCAAATGGTGAATGACTACGTCACTGGACTCCTATGCAATTAACCACCGTTCAAGTCCCAGACCTGGTACCTTAAAAAGAAATAAATAAATGAATTGCTAGGAAATGTTTGTTTATATTTAGCCTAGAACCATATTCAAATGTGAATAAAATATTGTCATTCCTTTTTATGCAATAAATAGCATACCTAAGACCTTGATATTTCCTTTAAAAAATTTTTACTATTGGGCGTATGCACTAAAAAAGTGAGACAGAGACAGAAAGTGAGAAATAAGCCCCCATGTGGGTTGGCCAGTGCACAATCCATTTTCCTCCATGCTTATCTCAATATTTTGGGCACACATGCTCAAGCATTTGGGGTGAATAAAAAGCGGCCGTTCTCAAACTTGAATATCAGTCGGCTATGTGGGAGTCCAAAAATGAAACCATTATGCCACCTGCAGGTGCTGAGAACAACACTATTATATGCCTACATAAATTTAAAAGGAAGATTGAAATTTCCCACTAGAGATTATTACATTAGTAGCTGAGTATAGGCTCACAAAATCACCAAAAACAAAAAAGAAAACTAACAATGATCTATGAAATACAGGTTACGCAAATAACTTAAGATTAAGCATTAAGAAAAACGAAGAAATTATCCAGACAGAAGTAATTATACAATTCTGTTTTACCTAAAAAAAACAGCTGCAAAAATCTATCATTTAAGAGTACGAAACAGTTTTTCACTTCCAACATATTAGAGGAAAGGCAACACTTTTTTTTCCTTTGAATAAGCTATTGGGTGTTGGTGCTTGGAAGAAGGGA
>NW_006160009.1:26571-27959 GCF_000334495.1 Tupaia belangeri chinensis | reverse complement strand
AGAGACAGAAAACCTGAAATCACCCTCCAGAGGGGGGGCCACAATGCAATCCCTTCTCCTCCATTCTCCACTGGGGATGTTAGGAATTTATGCACATGTTCTGATCGTTCATTTATTCATTTTTTTAACAGAGAAAGAGACAGAGAGACAGCACCTCTATTAAGGTCCTAATGCTGAAGCTGAATTCTAGACTCATCCTGTCTTAGAACATGGGAAAGCAAATGCCTGGCACTCAGAAATATTGGTGGATGCAAACCCAGCACGTTCTCCTATAGACTAGACCCACGAAGCATTGTGTTGTACTGCTGTGCCACCATCCAGGAATCAGCTAGTTTTACAGGTTCTCAGTCCGTGTCCACTCGGCTTACTTATCAACACTCCATGTGGCCCACTTGCTTTGGAAAGGAAGTCTATCCAAGACAAACCCACTCTGATAAACACGCCTTCCAGTATCAACAAATTGACATCACTCTCACTGAATTATGTCACTACAGAGGGTGAAAACACACTTGTGGCTCTCAGGTCTGCTGGTCCTCAATCTCTACTCTTCCCAGAACTCTATATTAGAGCTACAGGTGACTCAGTTCAACGATACTGCACCTGGCCAGCCGAGCACTGGTTGCCATAAGAGAAAACAATTAATTATTTTTTCTTTAATTTTCTTCTTTTTAAATTAATTTATTTTTGTATATACATTCCATCACATTGTTTAGCTTACAATGTGAGCATTTCAATATGTGAACATTTCTCCCCAGTCCCGTTGATCAAAATATCTTCAACTGATAACATCACACACACCTCCCCATCCTGTCAGTGCTCTACCTCCTTATCCCTTCTCCAAAAAAGGCAATAAATTCTGATGTCATCTTTTATTTCAATTACTAAAAAGTTCAACCTTTGACATCAACTTTTTCAGTCCATTAATTTACTACACCCTTATTTTTCTTATTAAAATACCAATGAAGTTTGTGTTTTCTCTGATCCATTTTACCATAAATACCAATGGAAAAAAACATAGCGAGCACGTAGGAAATTCGTAATATACATAATATAACCTATTACAAAGAGCCAAGAGGCCAGCAGGTGGTGTGGAGGTGAGAGTGCTGGATCCCAAATGGCCTACTTCAGTTTCAGTCCCAGACCTGGTGGTTTGAAATCATGCCAGATGCATGTATCTGTGTGTGCCCAAAATCCCAAAAGAAGAAGCAATTGTACTATGGCCATCCATCCACTTGTCCTTGGTTGGACCTCAAACTCACTGTATATCTCTTGTTCAAACTGAAACTCTCTCAGCAGAGAAAATCTCTGTCATGAGGGCATGTCCTTTATAGCAAAAAAAGAAGAAAAACAAAAAGAAAGAAAATTTAGAAATTAGAAGAATATACATA
>NW_006160009.1:22032-24707 GCF_000334495.1 Tupaia belangeri chinensis | reverse complement strand
GGGGGGGGGAGAAGGAGGCCGGCCATGACACTACTTTTTCTTCCGTTCTCTCTTGGTTTGGGGCACCCATGCCCACTCATCCAGTGTATTTTTCAAGCCACTGGGTCCCGGACTTGAACCATAAAGTCGGCCATATGGGATCTAGCACCTTAACCACTACGCCACCTGCTGGCCCCTAAACACATTCTAAATGCTGGATACTGTGCTGATTGCAGAGGCTATAGCAGTAATAGAGAGAGAGGTGATTACCATCTCGTGGAACCAGGCATCTATAGAGAGCAGATGTAACCCAAACTAAAGGTCCAGAGCTAGACACTGCCAGTGTTCTGAGAGAAAATAGAGTCCAATAGCAGTACAGGACAACTTGGGGAGTCCTGCTTAGACTGCGATATCTGGGGAATTTTTCTTGAAAAATGACAACTGTGGATACTAGGTACAATATGGGAGGAGGGTGGGAGATGGCAGAAAGGTGAGAGATAGGGAATCAAGAATGGGGAAAAAAGCAAAATATACAGGAAACAAGAAATGGAAAATTATTTGCTGACAATAACACATATGTTGATGTGATTGATTGAGCCAATATACAGTGTATTCTGAATGGAAAAATCTCATTTTGTAAGCTGTAACGATGTACAGTGAATGAATGTAAATAAATAAATAAATAAATAAAAAGAATAATTACTAATATTTTATTGTAAAACTCTAAAAGGGTAATGTTTAAAGCCTTCTAATACTTAGAACGTAAAACAAACTTAACTATAATAAATATCTCTATAGGATCATTTCCAACAGCATACAAACAGAATCTAGAAGTAACTGTTTTAAGATAAAAAAAGAGAGAAAACTTCCGGGAATCCTATGTTCTTCATTTATTACCTAGTTTTCTCTTGTCTTACCATTACAAATTCTCAAAGGAGATTTATATACTTGCCTCCAGTCAGGCATCCCTCAAATCTACTGAAATTGCTTCATATCAAGAGCTTGTTCTCATTTTTGTCAACTTTTCAATAGAACCAACAGTTGAGTGTTCTCCTGTTTTGTCTGATGACTACACTATTTTGGTGTGTTTCTAGAAAAAGTCAGCTTTGTTAATATTCCTTCACAAGGAAACCAAGAATTAGAGATGTTTACCTTGCTTCTTCTAGATTTATTTCATGAGAACTGTCGACAAAATTCACGCCTCGTCGACCATCAGAAGGTGAATCGGCCTCCAAAACTTGTATATCCCTACAGCTAGTGGAGCTCCATTTTTCATTTTCATTCTTCTTTGTGTCCCTCACACTCAGAGTAGAATTGCTACTTGCAAAGAAATTCATTAAAACAGCATTTGGTTTCTAATAATTAAAACGACAACAACAACAAAACCCCACAAATCCCAGAAATAAATATTTTTTTAAAATGCCAACTCTTTTTCATCTTAATTTATTTACTAATAAATATGTCAACTACATCAAAGGAAGTATATACTCTCAGCTTCAAAATGAGGAAAAAATGGTACAAACTGACACAGGAGCTGATCTATGATAAGTTACACCTAAGCACAAAAAGGCTTTATGTTAAAGTGTTAAAATGTAGAAGAGCTCACAAATTGAAAATTGGGAAATAAAACATTCAACCTTGCAAACAAAGAGTGAACACCACTTTAGACACAGGGAGTACAGGTGTTTCCACAAGAACATGAAAGGATAAAATGTAGGAAAGCTAGTACTGGAGTTGAAGACCTCACTACAGGAAAAGGCTGTTCTAGAATAAAGAGCTCACCCCCCTACCAGGAAGGACTGTTAAGACATGGATGCAATACAGATTAGTGCTATCATTTTCAGTATTATTTACATATGAAATGATATTTAATTTTAGTAAAGTTTTTTAACAAACCATGAGGGTCATGTAGCATGAGCGAAGGCTTTATAGAAATACTGAGGGTTAGTGGGAACTTATTTTTAACATACCCAGATGTCACTTTATATATTTCAAAACCTGCAGTCTGATTAGTTGTGATTTTTTTTGAAAAAAAGAAAAGTGACTAAAACAGTTTTCTTTATGTTGGACCTAATACCTAACTCTAAATAGAGAATGGGCATTATGTTTTTATGCAGTAAACAGCATACATTGTATTTCTTTTAAGGGGCATTTTTATTATGGGGGCATGCACTAGCCGTAGAGAAAAAAGACGGAGGTAGAAATAAATGCCCGGGAGCCTGGCCATTTCAAAATCTCTTCTCCTCCACTCTCATATCAGGATTTTGGGCACACATGCTCAATCATTTGGCATAAATTTAAAGCAGCCATTCTTGACCTTGAAACCCAGTTGGCTCTGTGAAAGTCCAACATAGTAATAAACATTACCCCCCATCCTAGTCCCAAGAACAATACTATTATAACAACTACATCAATTGAAAAATAATGAAATTTCCCACTAGAGATTATTACATTAGGAGCTGAGTATGAACACATAAAAGTACCTAAAACAAAACAAAACAAAAAATTATGTATGAAACAATAGTTATGTAAACACTCTAGTTCAGACTAAGCATCAAGAAAAGAGAAGAAATTATCCAGACAGAAATTGGGACATACTTCTTCTTGATATAAACTTTAAACTATTAAATTGTTTATAATTTAAGAATACAAAAGAGCTCTTCACTTCAAACATGCTTTAGGGAAGGCAACACATA
>NW_006160009.1:20436-21842 GCF_000334495.1 Tupaia belangeri chinensis | reverse complement strand
GTGGGATGAAGACACCATAACTACTATGCACAAAGTGGCCCAAGGCAACATCTAAACATCTAAGCCATCTGGTCAAAGTCATCTCAAGGTTACAAATGGACTGACCCACAGCCATGGTCATACAGCCACAAGAACACAGTTTAAATGTTTACACTTTTATTCATTTTTTAAATAAAGAAAGACAAAGAACAGCCCCAATAAGGTTCTGATGCTGAAACTGAATTCTAGCCTCACCCAATCCGAGAGTATGGGCAAGGAAATGCCTGGCAATCAGGTAGGTCTCCGGACACAAAGCCAGCACCTTCTCCTGAGGATTAGATTCCCAGAGCATTGAGATTACTGCTGTGCCATCACCCTGTCTCAGTTTTACAAGTACTCGGTCAGTGACCACTAGATTTACTTATCTGTTCTCCACATCAGTGACTTTCTTCAGAAAGACAGTCTATCCAAGACAAACACAATCTGATAAACACGTATTACACTGACAACCAGTGGCCAACACGCACTGTATAACCAGAGCACGACCGAAGATGTCAACCCACTTGTAGCTCTGGAGGACCGCTGGTCTTAAATCTCCACTCTGTCATGAACTCTATATAACATAAGCAGGCTGCTCAGTTAGAAGTGACTGTGCCTGAAGCCAGGCACTGGTTACCATGCAAGAAAGAAAGAAATTCCGATGTTCTCTTTTATTTCAATTACAGAAAATTTCATAATCCTTGGACATCAACTTTTTCAGTCCATTAATTCACTACACCCTTATTTTTCTTATTAAAATACCAATGAAGGTTGTGTTTTCTCTGATCCATTGCACCATAAATACCAATGGAAAAAAAAAAAAAAACATGGCGAGTAAGTAGCAAATTCTTAATATAGAGAATATAACCTACTACAAAGAGCCAAGAGGCCAGCAGGTGGTGTGGATGTTAGAGTGCTGGATCCCAAATGGCCTACTTCAGCTATTGTCCCAGACCGGGTGGTTTGAAAATCATTCCAAGTGCCATGTATGTGTGTGTGTGCCCCAAATCCAAAGCCAAAAATGAATTGCAGTGTGCCCATCCCTCCACCTGCCCTGGGCTGGTTCAAAGTCACTGTATCTCTCTTGTTCAGTTTCTCTCTGGTGAGTGCATGGGCTTTAGAGGAAGAAAGAAAACAAAACACAGAAAGAAAGTAAATTTACAAATAAAAAGGCTATACAGAGGTCATTGTGGAAAGCTGATTACAATAATCTAGAGATTACATTTTCATAAATAAATGAATTATGAGACTTCTTGTTTTCAACAGTTATTTCATAAATAAAACAAATACTTATCAAATCTATATGTGTTAATGACATTCCTGGTGCAGGGAAATGTCTTCTTTTTATATACTTGAGAACTTGATAACTGGAAAGTAATAATCTATGA
>NW_006160009.1:17314-19285 GCF_000334495.1 Tupaia belangeri chinensis | reverse complement strand
GACCCTGTCTCATCTTAATTTATTTACTGATTTAAAAACAATTCTGATGTATCAACTACATCCAAGGAAGTGTATGCTGTCACCTTGAAAATGAGGATAAATAGTACAAGTTGACACATGAGCTAATGTATAAAAAGTAGTGCCTAAACACAAAGAAGACTTTATATTAAAAAAGTAAAATATAGAAGAAGAGCTCTGAGGCCAAAAAGCAGGAAAAACCTTTCTACTTAGCAAACGAAGTGTGAGCACAAAGATTAGACACAGAGAGTGCAGGTGTTTCTATAAGAACTGGAAACTAAAGGATAAAATGTAAGAAAGCTAATGGAGATGAACGCAACACTACATGGCAATGTTGTTTAGGAATGAGGTGCTCACCCCCTTCCAGGAATGACTGTTAAGTCTTGTTGTGAGATTAGTGTTATGCCTGTTGGTATTATTTACACATGTAACAATATTTAATTTTAATTACTTTCTAACATCCTGTAAAGGATGTATAGCATGAGAAATAACTATGGAAAAAAAGCATTTAGGGGACCTTATTGTCAAAATACCCAGCTGTCACTTTATATAGTTTAATATCCAAGGTCTGGTAGTTACAATTTTGTTTAAAAATAAAATTGCTGGAGACCGGCATATGGTGAATGACTACGCTGCTGGACTACTGTGCAGTTGACTGCCATTCCATTCCCGGACCTGGCAGCTTTAAGACAAACAAATAAATAAATTGTTTGAAAATGTTCATTTATATTTAGCCTAGAACCTAATTGTAATATGAATAAAGAATTGTCATTATTTTTTATGCAATAAACAGCATACAACGTAAGAGCTTCATATTTCCTTTACGGAAATTTTTACTATTGGGCGTGTGCACTAGACAAAGTGAGACAGAGACAGAAAGTGAGAAATAAGCCCCCATGTGGGTTGGCCAGTGCACAATCCATTTTCCTCCATGCTTATCTCAGTATTTTGGGCACACATGCTCAAGCATTTGGCGTGAATATAAAGCGGCCGTTCTCGGACTTGAATGTCAGTTGGCTATGTGCAAGTCCAAAAATGAAACCATTATACCACCTGCAGGTGCTGAGAACAACACTATTGAATGCCTACATAAATTTAAAAAGGTTGAAATTTCCCACTAGATATGATTACATTAGGAGTTGAGTATAGGCTCATAAAAGCACCAAAAACAAAAAAGAAAACTAACGATCTATGAAATATAGGTTATGTAAATAACTTAAGACTAAGCATTAAGAAAAAAGAAGAAATTAACCAGACAGAAATAATTATACAATTCCGTTTTACCTAATATTATAAACTGCAAAAGATAAGTCTACAATTTAAGAGTACGAAACAGCTTTCTACTTCAAATATATTAGAGGGAAAGCAACACTTTCTTTTTCCTTTGAATAAGCTATTGAGTATTGGTACTTAGAATAAGGGAAAGATAGAGAGAGAGAGAGAGAAGTCCTGAAGGTAAGGCTACACTGTTATCCCTTCTCCTCCATTCTCCTCTCAGGATCTTGGGCATGCACACATAACATGTGATTCTCTACCTGTGAATCTGGGATTTGAACCATGTAGTTGATCCTGCGAGATGAACTCATCATAACTACACCAGCTGATCCAAAGGCACCAAGTAAACTGAAGACATCTTTTCAAAGTCATGTCAAGGTTAGGAATGGACTCACCCAGAGTCATATGAAAGTATTTTAAATTTCCGTTCATTTATTCATTTTTTAAATAAAGACAGAGACAGAGAGACAGCACCTCTATTAAGGTCCTGATGCTGAAGCTGAATGCTAGACTCATCTAGTCTTAGAACATGGGAAAGCAAATGCCTGGCACTCAGAAATACCTGTGGATGCAAACCCAGCATCTTCTCCTATAGAGTAGACCCACGAAGCATTGTGTTGTACTGCTGTGCCACCGTCCAGGAATCAGCTAGTTTTACAGGTTCTCAATCAGTGTCCA
>NW_006160009.1:0-1072 GCF_000334495.1 Tupaia belangeri chinensis | reverse complement strand
AAAAAAATGTTAAGGATGAGAAAAGCCTACTCTCTTGAGCGCTTCTTTTAACACAGGTCTTCGACATATTGTAGCGGAGGGAAAATGAAGAGTCCTAATAAAAGAAGACAGCAGGTGGAAGAAGGTGTATCCCTGGAACGGAGCAGAGGAAGAAGCAAGTCTCCAGAGACGTGGCAATGGCCAACAGCTCCAAGACACTGCCCTTCCTCAGCAAGGTTCGGGAATACACAAAGAAGGGAGGGCGACAGGGCCCAGGATGATGGTGACATTCAACAGACCTGGGAGGAGGATGGGGGTGGGCCGACTAGTCAGAGCTGACCTTGGTCATGGGGGGGAGAACTCGGCAGAGGGGGCCCGGGACATACTTCTTTTTATTGAAACTTTACACTGTAAAAAGGTTTATAATTTAAGAATACAAAAGAGCTCTTCACTTCAAACATGCTTTAGGGAAGGCAACACATAATTTTTTTCCCTTTTAATTAGCTACTGGGTGCTGGTGCTTGGAAGAGGATAGAGGAAGAGAGAGAGAACCCCTGAGCGAATGGCTACACTGCAAGCCCTTCTCCATTCTCTTTCTCTTCTCAGGATCTTGAACACCCATACACATGTGCCCAGTGTGTCTCTCACTGTGAGGTGCAGAACTTGAACAATGTAATCGACCCGGTGGGATGAAGACACCCTAACAGCTATGCACAAGGTGGCCCAAGGCAACATCTAAACATCTAAGGCATCTGGTCAAAGTCATCTCAAGGTTACAAATGGACTGACCCACAGCCATGGTCATACAGTCACAAGAACACATTTTAAATGTTTATTCTTTTATTCAATTTTTAATAAAGAAAGATGAAGAGCAGCCCCGATAAGGTTCTGATTCTGAAACTGAATTCTAGCCTCACCCAATCCCAGATCATGGGCAAGCAAATGCCTGGCAATCAGGGAGGTCTCCGGACACAAACCCAGCACCTTCTCCTGAGGATTAGATTCCCAGAGCATTGAGATTACT
This sequence comes from Tupaia belangeri chinensis, assembly GCF_000334495.1. Classification (NCBI taxonomy): domain Eukaryota; kingdom Metazoa; phylum Chordata; class Mammalia; order Scandentia; family Tupaiidae; genus Tupaia; species Tupaia belangeri. The sequence continues at coordinate 69 of NW_006160009.1, read as the reverse complement.
GCTGTACCATCACCCTGCCTCAGTTTTACAAGTACTCAGTCAGTGACCACTAGACTTACTTATCCATTC
>NW_006160008.1:1004903-1005542 GCF_000334495.1 Tupaia belangeri chinensis | reverse complement strand
TCAGCGTGCAGGACTGGTGTGAGTATCTGTGACCGGACGGATGAGTGTGAATGGGTGAGGCTAGCACGGAGACAGGCAGGGAGGAGACTGCGGAAGGCAGGGGGTCAAATCCTGGAGGGCTGCACGAGAGGGCTTTAATCCAAGGCAGTGAAAAGCCACAGGAGTGCCTTGAGCAGGAGAGGGACAGTGCCACGAACCCCATGGACAACTCTCAGGAGCTCCCTGGGGATGGAGATAGAGACCTGGAGGACGGGCTTTGTCCAGGGCACGTGCTGAAATGGGAGAGCATGGAGAAGCCAGGCAGGCTCCAGGGAGGAGACGGGGTGTCCCCAGTCCTCCTTCACGCTGCTGGAGCCAGAGTCACATCTCTGGAAGAATTCAGTTCCCCATTCTCTGACGGCCTACTGTGTGCCTGCCCCGTGGACCTGGTGGTAAAGTCGTTCAGCCCATTAGAGAAAGGGACCGGGTCGGGGCTGGCACAGGGGAAGGCCCACGAGGCCCATCGCCTCCGCCCCTCCCTTCTCAGATGTTGCTCCCCAGCCCTCCCCAGGCGGGGCCCAGCAGAGGTGGCAGGCCTGCGGTAGGCCCCCAGGCAGGGGCTCGGGGAGGGCGGGCACCTACAGCCAAACCCAGCCCGGC
>NW_006160008.1:992421-1004317 GCF_000334495.1 Tupaia belangeri chinensis | reverse complement strand
CTGCTGTCCGGCCCGGCCCCTCCCCTGCACCCCGCCCCCCTCCTCTCCCTCCTTGGCTGGCTCTCCATGTCACCATCTGTGGCACAATCCTTCTCTGTCAGTCTCCCTGCCACCCCCTCGTTCTCTTTCCTCCTTCCCTGCTCTCCATCCTGCCTCTCCGCATCGCTCCCTCTCGCTTCCCTCTCTCCTCCTCCTTTCTTCTCCCTGTCACGCATCTCTCATCCACCCCCTCATCCTGGCTTTCCACCCACTCGCGCTCTCTCTCCACCTCCGACCGACCCCCCTTCTCCCTCTGTTCTTATTGGCTTCTTATAGTCCCCTGCCCCTCTTTTCTCCAGCTCCTGAGGCTTCTCCCTCCACCCCCATCCCACCCCTGCCCACGGACCCCCATCTGGGCCCCTGCCCCCCAGGTCGTGTCCTGGAGATGGGGGGTGACGTGCCGGGAGCCAGTGGGAAGTCAGGGCCGGAGACCAGATGGGAGAGGCTCTGTGGGCAGACGCGGCCGCTGCGGGCCTAGGAGGAACCAACCGAGCCCGCCAGTCGTCTGGAAGTGGGTGCCATGCGGGACCCCAGCAAGGGGTGCTCTGGGGGCACCTGGGACTGGGCAGGCAGAGGGGCCAGCAGCATGATAAGCAGCCTGGTGGCACGGAGGGGAGCCCGCGCCCATGGCAGGTAAGGAGGCTGGGCCTGGGCGGGGTCCTGGTGGGTGGGGTACCGGCAGCCATCCTCAGCCCAAGACAAATGGTGCCAGAGGCTCTTTGAGGACAGGAGTCCCAGGGAGGGAGGAGGGAGGCCTTCCCATGACTTCTCTGTGGGCTGCAGGGGCAGGGGTATTAGCCTGGGATCCTGGATCACAGAGCAGCCCCATGCCAGAGTGGGAAGAGACCAGATGCACCATGCATTGGCATCGCCAAGTCACATGGCATCTTCCTGCACCCCCTCCATGCTGGGACTGCTCAGCACACTCCCATTTATCCTCATCACAGCCTTGGGAGGCGGGGACAGAAAACGAGGTCCAGAGAGGTGAAGTGACTTGTCCAAAGCCACACAGCAATTTGCATCATCACTGTGTGCCAGCCCGAGCCCCAGCAGGGCTGTGGGTGTGATCCGAGGGGTCAGACGGAGGCCCAGGCTGGGAGAGGAAGCAGGCGACAGAAGGGAAGGCTCGGGGTGCAGGGACCTGTGGGATTTGGAGACGGCCAGGGCCCAGCAGCCAGCGTGGCCCAGAGCTGTTGGAACCCATGACCCCTCTTTGCCCAAAGCCTTTGGAGAAGCTGGTGTGGCCAGGAGGTACCTAAGTTCAGCAGTAGACAGAGCCAGGTTCGAATTCGGGCTTCTCACTTGGCAGCTGGGTGACCTCATACGAGTTACTGAACCCCTCCAAGCCTCAGCTTCCTCTGCTCTAAGAGCCCTTCCTCCTGGGCTTCACGAAGACCTTGTGACGTGGGTTTGAGGCCTCCACCCAGAGACAAGCCCTGCCTTGGGTCTCTGGCTGCTGACCTGCTGGTTTGGCTCACACCTGCAGATAGATGGTCTGGGAGATGTGCTGGGGACTGGGGTTAAAGAGAGAAGCCACAAGGCCCTGCACCCGGGAGCCAGCGTCCTAGAAGGGCAGGGGTAGGAGACAACTGGGGGGTCTGGTGTCCCTGGAGGGCCATCCTTAACTGCTGTGGGGTTCAGGGAAGCCACTCACCCTCTCTGTGGTTCCGTCCCCTCCCCAACAGTCCTCCGAGGAGTCCGCCCCCAGCTTCCAGGCAAACTTGTGCCAAAGATAAACCACGCAGAGAGGAGCAGTCGCTCCTTCCCGGCATGAGCCAGATCACGTGCAGGATTCCAGCTCCTTAAGGAAAGCCGGCAACTCATTGCAGGTCTGGCGCACGCTGTGCAGAGCTGTGCTTTCTCGGCTCCTGATGGCCCAGCCTGGTAAACTTTGACGGAGAGGATGGGCCCAGACGAGGCCCAGGCAGGGTCTTGGAGGGGGACCAGGGGCTCGGGGAGCGGCCATTTCATCCCCTGGTGCAAAGGAGGGTCTGGCTGGTGTTGCCGTGTTCCTGCCGGGCCGTGAGCACATATGCTGGTGTGTGCCAGGCGGGAGGGGAGCGGCTCAGAGCTTACCCGCGGGCTTCTCTGGGGACATCTGTCCCTGAAGCCTGCAAATGAGGCTTGCCCAGCCCCAGGCTCCCCTGGGAACCTGGCTCAGCTCCCCTCCCCGCTCCAGCCCTGGATGCTATTGGCTGACCGGTGGGCGCTGTAAAGAGGCCCTCCCGACCCACCGGACAGCACAGGGCAGCAGAGCAGGGGGCAGGTGAGGCCCCCACCCTGCCCCAGTCGAGGCAAGGCTCTAAGGTCTCAAATTCGACGCTTCATGATTCTGGATCTAAGAAACACTGACTCCAGCATTCTGAAATTCTGGCCTTCTCTGACTCAAGGACACTGGGTGGAAAACCCTGTGACTCTAAGGTTCTGCGAGTCTGTCCTGAGAACATTAAGTTCTCTTTCTGGGCCTCTGAAGTCTAAGGCTTTGGGTCCACAGCTCTGAAAGTTTAAGAAGCCGAGGAGCAGAGGAGGCTGGGGGAGAGCGGACAGCGGGACACTGGGACACTTGCCTCAGACCTGGCTCAGCCTGCGGGGCTGGGCGCGGGTGCAGGTGGGTGCTTCTAGGTCCTCCTAGAGCTGGCCCTTCCTAGCTGTGTGGGTAGGCACATGGCCTCGCCTTTGTCCCCACCTGTACGGGGACAGTAGTGCTCCCCTCGTTGGGCAGCAAGTGGCTCTGCATGCCACCAGCTCAGCCTGGCGCTGGGGGCTCAGTGACCAGGAGCTGGCAGCACCCCTGGTTCCTGACCAAGTCCCCCTGCTCAGAGCTGCTGTCCCAGGCTCAGGACAGCTGGTGAGGGCATGGGGCGAGCCCTGGGGTAAGGACAGGGTGCAGGGCTCCTGGGGTTCCGAGTTCTGTCATCTCTCCCAGCCCAGGAGCCCAGGCGACTTGGACCTTCAGAGGAACCTTGGCCTGGGGGTTTTGCCTGCGGCTTGGCTCTGGGAGCCTCTAGAGCTGGCCCAGGTCTTTGGGGCAGGAGCCACCAGGCGTGCTCACCTGTCCAGAGGCACCTGTTAGGAGTCTGTGCTGTAAAAGTGGTGTCCAGGTAGGGCCGTGGGGGCCTCAGGTCCTCCTGGAAAGCCCAGGCTCGGGTTGGGACATCCAGGAGAAGGGCTTCTCCTTTGAGAGGTTTCCTTCCCTCAGCGTTTTCTGCAGGGACAATCAGCGGGCAGCCAGGAGCCCATGGGTGGGGTAGTGGGGGTCACTGGAAGAAGGGGTGCAGTGGGAGGTCCAGGCCCAGAGGAGGCTGCTGCTGTCAGCCTTGGCCTCTAACTGGGCCTCCTGAGAGCCAGGAAGTCCTGCGGAGGGAGGTGGGCCATCCTGAGGTGTGCCCCCCAGCGGCCATCGGTGATTCGTTCTGCTCTGCTGAGCTGTCCACTCCTTGGAGGGGGTGCCTCAAAGCTGATGCAGAGTTGGTGCTCCTGTGAAAGTGGCGGGGGTGGGGGACTGACACCCCATCTTGGGTCTTATCCTGTCTGTGTGCTCTGTGTCCCTATCGCTTGCCTTACTAATAAGGAGTCATAAATTCTGTAGAGACATGTAAATATAGGTATATATCATACATTAATCAGACCATAGAGAAAACGCAGAGACTTCATTAAAAAGAAAAACACAGACTTCCTCTTGGGGCCCTTACCCTGTCTACCTGTAAGTGGGGTCCAAGTCCAATCACCGCAGCCAGTGGGAGGTGGCCCATCTTCCACCGTAAGCTTGTGACTTCAACTCCACCCAGCCTCTGAGAAGTCTGATGGATGTGCTAGGCTCTGCCCCATGAGGTTACAGACACATGAGCCTTCACCTGGAATTCTGGGGGCTCCTGGACCCCCTGAGGTTCACAAGAGGACCAGGTTCCAGGCTAAGGGCCTGCTGGTGGACAGTGCACCCCACTTCACGGAGCACCGCCAGCTAGGCCATCCCACGGAGAAAGGGCGAGTATTAGTTCATGGAACAAGACGGTCATGGCCGTCTGGGAGGGAGGGTGGCGGGCACTTCACCTCCTGTGACTCAATTTCCTCTGAGAACTGGGAATGACATCACCTGACCTTGCTCTGACCTGGCGTTCAGTAGGTCTCCGCAGTCGGTGCGGTGGGGGAGGGGCGGCACGGCAACGCGGCCCTCTGCCATGACCGGGCTGTGTCCTCCCTCCTGCAGGCCCACAGCTGACTGCTGACCACCGTCCCCCAGCCATGGACACCCCTGGCTACCCTGCACCGGTGCCCACCACCTTGGAAGCCGCGAACACCTCCTCCCCCTGGCCCGTGGATGCCACGCCGGGAAATGTGTCCGAGGGCCCGAGCCAGGCTGGGCTGGCCGTCAGCGGCATCCTGATCCCCCTGGTCTACCTGGTGGTGTGCGTGGTCGGCCTGCTGGGCAACTCGCTGGTCATCTACGTGGTCCTGCGGCACACCGCCAGCCCATCGGTCACCAACGTCTACATCCTCAACCTGGCGCTGGCCGACGAGCTCTTCATGCTGGGGCTGCCCTTCCTGGCCGCCCAGAACGCCCTGTCCTACTGGCCCTTCGGCTCCCTCATGTGCCGCCTGGTCATGGCCGTGGACGGCATCAACCAGTTCACCAGCATCTTCTGCCTCACCGTCATGAGCGTGGACCGCTACCTGGCCGTGGTGCACCCCACCCGCTCGGCGCGCTGGCGCACGGCGTCCGTGGCCCGCACGGTCAGCGCGGCTGTCTGGGTGGCCTCCGCTGTGGTGGTGCTGCCCGTGGTGGTCTTCTCGGGCGTGCCGAGGGGCATGAGCCACATGCAGTGGCGGGAGCCCGCGGCGGCCTGGCGTGCCGGCTTCATCATCTACACGGCGGCGCTGGGCTTCTTCGGGCCGCTGCTGGTCATCTGCCTGTGCTACCTGCTCATCCTGGTGAAGGTGCGCTCGGCAGGCCGGCGGGGGTGGGCGCCCTCGTGCCAGCGGAGGCGGCGCTCGGAGCGCAGGGTCACGCGCATGGTGGTGGCCGTGGTGGCGCTCTTCGTCCTCTGCTGGATGCCATTCCACGTGCTCAACATCGTCAACGTGGTGTGCCCGCTGCCTGAGGAGCCCGCCTTCTTCGGCCTCTACTTCCTGGTGGTGGCGCTGCCCTACGCCAACAGCTGCGCCAACCCCATCCTCTATGGCTTCCTCTCCTACCGCTTCAAGCAGGGCTTCCGCAGAGTCCTGCTACGGCCCTCCCGCCGCGTGCGCAGCCAGGAGCCTGCTGCGGGGCCTCCGGAGAAGACCGAGGAGGAGGACGAGGAGGAGGAAGGAGACGGGGAGGAGGGGGAGAGCGGGAAGGGCAAGGGCAAGGAGGTGAATGGCCGGCTCAGCCAGATCACACAGCCTGGCCCCAGCGGGCAGGAGCGGCCGTCCAGCGCGGCTGCCAGCAAGGAGCAGCAGTCGTTACCCCAAGAGCCCTCGGCTGGGGGGAAGTCCAGCTCACTGCACATCAGCTACCTGTAGGGCCTGGGGGGGGCCTGACGGCTCAGGGAGGGCTGGAGGCTGCAGGCGTGCCTCTGCGCCCTGCCCGGGGAGCCAGATGCCCCGTAGAGGATGTTCGGGGGCATGCCGCGGGTCCCATTGCCGCTAGGACTTGCTGCGTGACCTTCAGTAGGTCCTTTCCCCTCTCTGGGCTTCATTTTCTCCTCTGTGACTCAGGGATGGGAGCAATCAGCCCAGACAAGCGCTGTCAGGGGAGTGGGCCATAGAGCCTCACTGTTGGGCTGACCTTCCTGAGCAGAGCCAGGTTAGGGCTGAGTGGGTCCGACCACCCTCAGAGATGGAGCATCTGGACAGCAGCCTGAATCTTGGTCCAGAGGGATGAGCCAGGGCCTGGGTCTCCTGAGCCCAGAGGCAGGGACATGGGAGACCTAGGGCTGAACTGAAGCCTCCATTGGAGGAAGGTCTGACCTGGTAGGGAATAGGGGTGCTCAGGCCCCAGACCAGCTCTCCCTGGCCTGGTGAGGCCAGAGCCAGTTCTGCTCTGCTCTGGGCCTCAGGCCTGGATAACCGCACAACCTCTAGTCTGTCCCCTTTGGGCCAGATGGTCATTGCTGGAGCTCTGTGTTCCCAAACAAGGGGAGGAAAGGTGGCTTTCTGGAAGCTTTAGGAGCTCTACTGCATGGCCCTCTGTGGCCCTAAGTCCAATTTTTAACTCCTTTCCTTAAAGAAAGGCCCCAAATCGCACAAGTTTAAGGCACCCAAATCCTAGCTCAGTCCCTGTGAAGGTTGGCCCTCGGCCCCCAGGCTGCTCGCATTGGGTGCTGTGGGTGGAGGGGGGTCCTTTTTGAGGGCTCTGGGAACTTCTTCATAGGAGAGGCCAGCCCTGTTCTCTCACTCGTATCCTCTCTTCCTGGGGACCAAGGCAGGGACCCCCTCCCCACCCCATGCAGACTGAGTGGAAAGGAGTGTGTCCAAACAGCGCTGTGAGCAGGAGGGAGAAGAGGAGGTGAGAAGAGAAGGCAGAGGAAGGGAATGGGAAGGGGGGAGGAGGAGGAGGGCGAGGACAGAGGTTTCCTTACCACTCTGGGCTGAGCTCCGTTGCAGCATCTATGAAATGTGGTGAGCGAAGCCCAGCCCAGCCAAACAGAAGGGAAGGAAGTGACCAGGATGGAAAAGCAAACGTTCTGAAAGTGACAAGCTGGCCCCTGTGAGGGCCATGGCACTGAAAGAAGGACTTGGGCCTTGCTAGCGGCCCTGGGGCGGGGGCCGTGGAGCTGGCTCTCTGGGGACATTGAGGAGTGGTGAGCCCCTGGGGGCGGGGAGCAGGCCTCTCCAGCCCCTATATCCTTGGGGGCTACAGGTCAAGGAAGCCCTGAGAAGATACACCCAGAGGAGGCCGGAGCAGAACTGCTGAGAGCACCTATCGTCCAAGACCGGGCCTGGGCACCCTCCCAGAGATGCCCTTAAAGCCCTGGTGAGCCTGACCCTGGGGTAGTGCCTCTGGCTGAACCCCTCCACTCCACCCTGCAGAGGGCAGGAGTCCTCAGGGAAAGCACAGAACCAGAATCTGGAGACTTTTGATCTTCAGCCCACCTCAGGACCCTGGGCTAGCCCTGACCTCAGTTTCCCCACCCTGCAATGGAGCGGACTAGCCCAGTTCACCAGCCTCCTGCCTCCTGGGATTTGGGGAAAGTCATGCTGGATTAATTGCCAGGCTCACCGCAGAGGGTGGGGGTATCAGATTACAAAGTGGAGGTGCTTTCCCCACCCCCAAGCTTGGCCTTGACCCCCTTTTCCTGCCTGGCTCTTGGGAGTAAGGACACTGCAGGGCATGAGAAAGGGAGAGGTGGAAAGTCAGAGGCCAAAGGTCAGGGAAGCAGGACTTGGGGAGAATATGGGGCATTTAGAAGGAAAGAAAGTTCACAAAACCAGACCTCTTGTGGAGGCTGGAGGCCAGAGCCCAGAGGCCCAGCCAGAGGTTCAGCCCTTGGACTTGATCTGGAGTTCCCTTGAGGTGGAGTTGAGGGTCTGAGGGAGAAGGGCCTGCTGGCATTTCATTCTCCCCTGGCTGTCCCTGCCTTCCTGAATCCTGGGGTAACTGAGCAATGTCTCGCAAGGGTAGCTGGGAGGCTGGTCAGGAAATGCTTCGCTGCTTCTGCTCCTAGCTCTTGGTAATAAAGACGGTGACACATGACAACAGCCGAGGCCTGGGCCATCTCTTCTGGATGCTGTTGTCCAGATGGGTGTGAATGTGTGGCTCGGTGCACCCTGGCCTCTTCCCCAGTGCCCCTCACCACTTCTATTATCCAAATAGCAAATCTCATGGAAGAAAGCTGATTGGCTCCAACTGGGTCACATGATGGTCCTTCGGACCAATCACCAAAGACAAGGTGATAGGGTGCCATGGTTGGCCAGGTGTGGGTCACGTGCCTACCCTTGCAGCCAAAGAGAAGGGGGAGCACTGTGATGGACAGTGTGGCCTAGCCAGTAGGGTAGAAAGTGTGTCAGTGACTGACTGCCTATGGCAAGGGGAGGCTGGCCAGGGTGAATGGCGCTCTGGATATGTGCAGGGTTCCCTAGATAGCTGCTTTTGCTGGGTATAACCCTGTATGAGTCTGCAGGTTTGTGTGAACACCGTGCAGAGCATGTAGCAGGTGCTCAGGACATCTCAGTTACATTGAACATGTATGGGGGTGTTACGCATGGCGGTGAGAGCAGAGGAGCTGCTGGGACCCGGGAGTGGCCACCAAGACCAGGGTCCCTTTTCAGGTTCCCCAACCCTGTTTCCCTGCCACACCAGGTGTCACTGCCTGTGTGTACTTGTGTGCATGTGTGTGGGGGATGTTCTCGTACTACACGTGCATGCCCAACAGCCGTGGGCCTTTTCTGTGACCATCTGGAACAATGAGAGAATGGACAGGGTCGCCATGCCTCCCAACCACAGGGGGATTGTTCATGTGACTTTAGCCTCCTTTGGAATTGTGCAACGTGGTGGCCCTGAATAAATGAGGGGGAACCGAAGGAGCTTGGCATTGGGGTTTGGGGAACCTCAGGGGCTGCAGGGTGGGGGTTGAGGGCTCTGTGGTTGTGAACCAGAGCAGGGAAGGAGGGGTAGTGATAATATGTCTGGTTTGACTCCTCTGTAGTCATCTATGTTGTTCAGACCTTGGGCCTTACCTTGAACTTGTCTCTCCCATGTGGTTGCTAGGCAACAGCCTATGGCCTCCAGGCTCTGGACCAGGACTTCAGCGCAGCATCGCCATCCTGGGGTGGGGGGTGGGGCGTGCTGGGAATCCACAGGGCCTGGGGCAGAGGAGGCGAGGCCCCCGATTTCCACCTGTAAGGGGTGGGGGAATTGGATGTCACTGTCCCATAGAAGGGGTGACAGCCTGGGCTCCACAGGGCTCCAGATACGGAAGACCTTGTAAAAGGATCAAGAACCCCATGTGAGGGGCACCCCCTGGAGTTGAGCAAGGCCACGGTTCCTCCAAGACCTCAGGGTTCCCCTCGTCATGGCCGCCCTGATGAGAGTCTGAGTGCATCTGCAGGAAGGCCTTAGGGGGAACGTGTCCCCCAAAAGCCTTGGGATCCAGGGATCCAGCCAGAAGGCCTGGCCCTAGGCCCCACTCTGAACAACCCTACTGCGTGGCCTCAGGCCATTTATGTCTCCCCTCTGGACGCAGCGCATGTGGTTCACAAAGGGTTATCTGAGCACCAGCTGCATGTGAGGCCCTGGCGCGGGGCTGGGGGAGGTTCTCGCACTCTCCACCCTCTCCAGCGGCCATGCAAGTCGATGTCCACCAGCCTTCGGGCGCAGTGGAAGGGAGACACAAACTGGGGGGCCAGGGCCCAGTGGGGGCCATGCTGAGGGCAGACGCTCAGGCCTCGGAGTGCCAGGCAGAGGGATCTGCATGTGCTAGACTGTGAGTAAAGGGGAGAAGAGCGGAGGTGAGGCCCATCCCAGGGGACAGACGCTGTGTCAGACAGGGCCTCCCTGGGAGTTCATTCCCGTTATGGCTGAACTTTGCCCCCCAGATTCACATGCTGAAGCCCTAATTCCCAGTACCCCACGATGTGACTCTCTTGGAAATAGGTTGTTGCAGGTGTGAGTATTTGAGGTGAGTCACAGCTGAGTCGGGTGGGCCTCCATTCCAGTGATTGTTGTCCTTAGGAAAAAGGAGAGATTTGGGGCCCAGGCAGTGGAGCAGCGAGGCTGACTCGCATGGCGAGGTTGCTGATTTGTGCCTGGAGACGTCCCCGAGTGCTCTGGGCACACGTGTGCCCCTGATCCCAGCTGGCTGACGCTGGGGTCCAGTGTGGCTTCTAGACTCTGTCGGGGTGCTCTCTGTCTCTCTCACTTATAGAAAAGAAAAAAAATACTTGAACAAAAAAGAAAGAGGAGATCTGCACACACATACACATACAAGGAGCGTGCCACGTGAACACGGAGGTGAAGACCGGGGTGACGCGTCCACAAGGTGAGGAATGCTGGCTCAGCTGCAAACCACTGGGCCAGGAGAGGCCGGAGCAGATCCTGCCCACACCCTGGGGAGGAAGAGGCCTGCAGGCGTCCTGGCCCATTTCTGTGGTGTAGGCCGCCCTGGGGTGGTACTTGCTAAGGCAGTTCCTCACCTGCAAAGCACAGCTAACAGCTCCTCTCCTGGGTCTCCCGGACCTGCTGGGCTAGCCTGCTCAGTAAGTGCGCTCTGCAGAAAAGCTGAGGGCAGAGCAGTGGGACCACAGAGCTCGAGGAGCCCAGAGGAACAGATAAGGCAAGGAAGGAGGGAGCTCGAAAGCACGTGAACCGCGGGTCTGCCAGTGTGAATCCTGGCACGTCTGTTCACGAGATGTTTGACTCTGGGCTGGTTATTAACCTCCCTGTGCCCCAGAGCCCTCCGCTCTGAGATGGAGATGAGAGCAGATGTCCCTCTGACTAGGAGGCTGGAATGAGCTAATGTTAGTGGATAGCTTAAAACAGTGCCGGGTGTGCAGTAGGGACTTAGTGTCAAGCGGTCAGGAGCAGGGTCCACCTGTGAGGGGAGGAGACTCTCCTAGGAGGGGTTACAGTCTCTGAGAAAAGGAAGAACTATGGTTTGTCCACAGCGGAGGCACGGAAGACATTCCAGGTCTTGACGATAGCTCTGATACCCATTTCACAGCTGAAGACTGAGGCCTGGGATGGCCATGTGACTCGCCCAGGGTCACAGCAGCAGGGCAGGATGAAGACCACTATTTCTCCAGCCCTCCAGAGTCCGTAGTTTTTACAAGCTATGAAAATGAGGGCTGGGTGGGCAGAATGGTACTGGAGGCGGGCAGAATGCTGAGGCTAGTGGTGTCACCTCCCTGGTGGCCACTCGGTCATGGTTAGGGCAGATGATGTCCTCAGGGAAAACCCTACAGGCAGAGGGGCACCACCGTTCCTCAGGGGTACTACAGCTTCCCAGAGGCCCAGCTGCTGTCCAGCAAGTCCCGCAGCCTTGGCTCAGGCAAGAAGGCAGTGTGCACAGGGGCAGATGGGGACACAGAGCATCTCAGCCCTGCAGTCTGGCCAGGAAACGGGTCAATATTTACTCATGGAACTGCTGGCCCTACTGCACTGTCAACATGCCCCACGGCCACGTGGTCTCTCCAGCTCCAAGACCAGGTCTCCGAGCTCCACCGCCAGCTCATCAGACAGGAAGGGTCTCTCCCCCATCTGGACATAATAAATGGGGAGAAGGAAGTCAACATTGCAATGCCTTTTACGTGGGCGGCAGGGGCAGGCAAGCCCTCGGCCATGCAGGTTTGAACCCCGGCTCTGCCACTTAGCTTTGAGTGCCTCTGGGCCAGCCTCGGAACCTCTTGGAACCTTAGTTTCCTCATTCGTAAAATAGGCTGCACACCCGCGACTGTCCCGGGACCAGTATTGAGGGTGGCGGACAACTCTGGTCAAGGCTAGCACGGTACTCCCTGTGCCCGGCAGGGGGCGCCGCGGGACCTCAAGCCTCAGTCCCTCGTCGCTCGGTACCCATTCCGCAACTCCGCTCGGCCGGGAGTCGGTTCTATTCGGCCACACTCGGATCCACTCGGCCATACTCGGCTCTGTTCGGCCGATCATGTCCGGGATCGTCCGGATTCGTCTCTGCTCGGCCAAGTTCGGCTTTATTCGGGTCTGCTCGGCTTCGCTCGGCGCTGGACCCGCAAAAACCCGCCCTAGAACTGCTGCAGCTCCTCTCTCCTCTCGTTCGGCTCCCGGCTCCCGGGTTGTAGGCCCTGGGGCTGGGCCATCACTCCGCCGGCGGGTCCAGGTGTCCCCGGCTCGGGTCTGGCTGGTCTCTGGGCTGGGCGTTGGGAGCCGCCTTTGTGGCTGGGGGCGGCGCCACGCTTTTTTCAGCGC
>NW_006160008.1:976104-991831 GCF_000334495.1 Tupaia belangeri chinensis | reverse complement strand
CGGGGCTGTGCGTTGGGAGCCGCCTTTGTGGCTGCGGCCGGCACCAGTCTTTTTGCAGCGCTTGAGGCCAAAGCCGGCGGAGATGGAGGGGGCTTCGCAGCCTGGCGTGAGGTAGCTCGGCTTTGGCAGGAAGAAGCCAGGAGGCGGATCCTGGCCTCGCGCCCGTCATTTTGGCTCTCCTTCCACTCTGCCGTGGTGGAGGCAGTTTCTGCCCTTCAGTTTCTCCGAGCCTCAGTTTCTCCCACTGAGGATTAACGAGGTCTTGGTGCAGGTGCAGAGGGCCTGGACCTGCGCTGGCATTTTTCTCTGCTGGGCCTCTTGGGGACTCAGTTTCCCCTTTTGCAAAATGGTATTCATCCTGCCCCACTTGGATTAACAAGCCCTGAATGCAGAGACCAAGTCTAGAGAGCAGTTTCCCCAGGGTGCTTCGCCAGCCAGGTGGGGGCACTGGGGCTTCTTCCAGCAAGAGGAAGCTGGGGGAGCTCCCTGGGAGAGGGACGGTCCCTTTGGACCTCCTGCCACTTTGCAGGAGTGTTGGGGTTTGGGGGAGAACCTGAGTATGGGAGGGGGCACTCCAACCAGTCTCTGGCACCTCGCCCTCTCCTTAGTTTCCTAGGCAGGGGATGGGGACTTCGGTCTGGCCTGCAGGCCCTGGAGCATCCGGGTGGCCGGGCGCCTGGGCTCTCCCCAGCAGGTGGCGCTCAGGATTCCCTTTGTTGCCTTTCTGAATCGGTGACCGACCTTGAACAATCCGATCTGTGACTTGCCATTCATAATTTACGTAACTGACTCCAGAAACCATGTTGACTGGTCTCATTTCTGGACTGGCACACATTTTAAAATGCGTAAAGCACAAAGGTGGGTCCCTGGCACTCTGGAAGTGCTGACTAAATGTCTTTTTATTATCTTTAAAATTTTTCTAGAGGGGGGGATGCTCATAGAGGGCAGGGGTGGGGGATGGGGTGGGGTGGGAGGGAAGGGAGAAAGTGAGGAAGCACCCCCCCAGGGGATGGCCACACCGTAGTCCCTCCTATTCCACCTCTCCCTCCTGGGATTTTGGGCACGCGCACCCGGTCCTGTCCAGGACTTGAACTCTGCAGCTGGCCGTGAGGGATCCAGCCACCTTCCCCACCCAGATGTGGCTGGCCAGCCCAGAGCCCCTGTTTTCACACCATCTGCCCACCCTGGTGAGGCAGTGCAGATGGCTCAGGGCTCAGGTCTGAGCCTGACTGTGCATTTTCCTCATCAGTAAAATGGACAGACAGGTGAGAACGATGCCCACCTCAGAGGGCGGCTGGCAGGGTGACTCAGAGCAGGACCAGCCGGGAGGGAGCGCTGTCTGGGGGTGGGGCATGGGTGGGCTGGCTGAGCCCTGTGGCTCAGCCCTGGGTTTTGTCCCTGGTGACAGGCCCAGGCCTTCAGCATTGGGGTTGCACCTTTGCTGATGGGGCTCTGGCAGCATCTCCTCCTGGCTGGCTCCCCGGGCCTCCATACTGGAGTGCACATGTGCAGAAGGGCACAAACCCTCCCTGTGCTCCAGAGAGCAGCACCGTTGGGTGGCCAATATGGGCACATCCATTGGGTGTTCCACCAGGCGGCTCAGGGTCTTGGCCTGGTCATGGCCGACTGGCCCAGGGGCACCAAGACTCAGAGAGGTCAAGAAACTTGTCCAAGGTCATGAAGCTAGGAGGAGGAGGCGGACCTGAGTCATACCCAGATTCTGCCCCAGGGCTAGAGCTCCGTCTCCAAGCCACCTGCCTGGCTTAGAGGCCAGGGCATGACACATACGTGGAGGAATTCTCCGACAGGGCGAGAGTGAGTATAATGTTGCCGAGTTCTGCCCTCCTGTCTCCTCTATGCCCAGCCAGCTGCCCTGGACTAAGGGAATGAGAGAGCCTCTTCTGGGGCCTGGCATGACTGGGCACTAGCAGGGCTGGCCCGGGCCCTGGGGATTCGGGCTCAGCTGCCTTGTCTGTTCCCCAGACCTCTCTGGGGCCACTGTGCCGGCACATGACTGGCCCTCAACAGAACCCGTCCCATGGCCTTGACCTGCTTCTTCCTACCAGCATCGTTCTCCATGCCCTTCCTCAGACATGCAGGCTTTCTGAGAACTCAGAGACCGCTGGCCCCTTTTCCCGTGGCCCCCACACCCGGTGCCGCTGACTCAGCCCTTTCCCTTGGTGGCTCCCTTGGCTCCTCCCCCTGCAGCCTGGCTCTGTGCCCTGGGAATGCTGCCTGGAGCAGGCCACGTAGAGGGCACGGCCAGTGTGGGCCTGCTGGTGTCCCCATGGCCACGGGCCTCCAGCCTGCCTGGCTTTGGGTCCCCCTGGACCCTCTTGGGCCCCCTGGAGGACTCTGCTTCGGTTTGGGACAGAAAACAGCCCGAAATTCAAAGACAGGGGAGCCTAGCTTGCATCCCAGCAGGACTTGTCTGCTATGTGACCTTGAGCTGGACCGTCCTCCTCGGACCACCCCGTGGGCAGATTAAGGACTAGGATTCGATCATCTGTTAGAATCATTCCAGGCCTAGTAGTCTGCTGCTTGATGATTCCCTTAAACAAGGCCCAGAGACAGCCCTGGCCAGGGTCACACAGCCCGGGAGCTATTCACCCTGCACCCTTTGCCCAGTGGGGAGTGGGCCAGGGGGTTAGTGTGCAAACCCCGGACTGCGTTTGTGGGAACCTGGTGGGAACCTGGTGGGCTGGCCTGTGGGCTGCAGAGCCGTCATCCTGCAGGGGTGCGGTTTGTCTCCGCGGGCCATATGACCTGGGCCTCCTGACTGATCCCAGTTCCCTCTCCCAAGGCTGGGATAGGAGTAGTTGAAATAGTGGAAATAAACACCCTGTCAAGACCAAAAGCCCCAAGAGGCGAGGCCTGGCCCAGGCAGCTACTCGAAACCACGGTGGGGTGGGAGACCGTGGAGACTGTCTCTGCACAGGACTCTCCTGCCCCAGGATGCCAGAGCAGGGGGCCAGGCTGCAGCTTTTGCCAGACCTCCCCTATCCTGACCAGGAGAAAACTGAGGTGGGACCTGCCCAGACCCAGGGGCACACTGGCCGCCCTCCTGTGAACTTCCAGAAGGTCATATCCACAGGGGGTTGGCCCTAGAGACCGAGAGGATGGAGCATCATGGAGGATGGACAATACGGAGTTCCAGGCAGAGGATGACGACTTGGGTGTCCCCTGGGGCGTGTCCCATGGTACCTGAGGTTACACCTGCTCTTTCAGCAAATGTGGGCTGAGCCCCGCTGTGAGCCTGGCAAGGATGGGTCTGGGGACTGTAGCTCCAGGAGCCCCAGAGCCAAGTCACTCGCCAGACAGTGGTAGAGCCTCAGGGCCACCCACCCTGCCCCTGGGACTCCAAGCTCAGGAGCTCTGCAGCTCAGACTGGTCCTCCCACTTCCCAAACAACTTGGGGCTCCAGCCCAGTCCCTCCCTTCTTCAATTTCCCAGTCCACACATCTGGGGGCCTCAAATCCCTTCCCCTTCTGACTTCCTAGACCTTCAGATCAATCAAGACCCTACTAGCCCGCCAAAGAGTTAAGCAAAGGAAATCCCTCTGGCAGATGGCTCCCTTTATTTCAGAACCCAGAGGCTGGGAGGGAGGGAGCGGGGAGGAGGGGACGTGGGAAGCCAGCTCAGCGTGCTCCCTCCGCCCTCCCTCCGCCTCCATCCCTCCTTCCCTCCCTCCTTGGCTGGGCCTGGGGGTCTGGGCCGGTAACCAGTTATTATTGCAGACATGGGCCAAGGAGCCAGAGGCCGCCCAGAGGCCCAGGGTCTGTGAGCCAGTGTGAGAGGCTACAGGACGCAGGGTGAGTGTTGGGAAGCCCTGGCTTCTGCCCTGCAGAGCTCAGGGGGCTGGGGTCAGAGCCTGGATCCCCTCCTCCTTCTCCCCTTCCTGGAGACCTCTAGGGCCCTGCCCTCTCTCTCTGACCTGGCACCCCTTGAGGACCTCTGCTCCCCATTCTCTCCTGTCCTAGCTTGTTCTGCCCTCCCCTGCTCAGGCTCCCCCGGCTCTGGCTTGTGCCCGCCCTGCCTGGACAAGCACCAACTCAGTCAACGGCCTGTCCTGCTACCCCCTGCTAAGTGGTCCCAGCTTCCCAGTGGCAGGCAGCAGGGGCCCCAATATCCACTCCAAAGGGTGTCGTGGACCTCCCTGGGCGGCAGGGCTCCTAGCTGTGGTTATTATGCTTGTAAAAGGCCACTTGGCTTCCTGCTTCCGGCTCCTCCGGCCACAGTTCTGTGTCTTAGAGCTTTTGACTCCCATCTGGCTGTAGCCAATAGGAAATGGCAATGTCCCCAAACCGCACCAACCTCTCGCCCTTCTCCAAGGCACGGGGTGGGGGGTGAGGGGAAAGAGAAATCCCTGCTGGGCAGAGGAAGGAACAGATGTTAAAACAAAAATCTTTTATAAGTCAGGCACTTTCCCTGAATTGATCTCCTCCCAAATAGTTGGGGAGGGAGGTGGTGTCATCACCTGCTTGTAAGTTTCAAGGGGCAAGAAGCCCAGAGAAGTGCTGCTACTAGCCCTAGGTCACACAGTTTGCAGACTACTCTAGGATGGCAGTTCTGACCCTGAAACCTCAGCTTTTCTCATGAGATCACGTCTATTGCTGGGAAACAGAGGGGAATTTTGCTCTTCTCAAAACCACCGGGATTTGTCATTTACAGAGGAAAGGTTAGGAGATAATCTCAGATAGGAAGGCTGTAGATCACCAAGGATTTGACTTACCATCTTATTATTTTCTTAGGTTTCTCTCCTAGGGCACATGTACTCACTGGAGAGAGACAGAGAGACAGAGAGACAGAGAAAGTGAGAAATCATCCCCCATCCCTGGGTGATGGCCACACTGCAATTCCTTCTCTTCCATTTTCCCCTCGGGATTTTGGGCTTACACACACATGCACTTGGCGTGAGTTTCAAGCTGCTGGGTCGAGGGTTCGAACAGCAGTCAGCCATGTGGGAGTCCAGCGCCTTAACCACCATGCCACGGGCTGCCCCTTGACTTGTCTTACTGCGTGGAATTAGGAAACCCCTGACCTGGGTAGACGAAGGAGGGAGCTTGAGAAGGGTCACCTCTGGGAGAGGGGTGGCTCTGGAGCTGGCCTGGCTCCCCCACTTCTGTGGCAGCCACCCAGTCCCAGGAAGGAGAGGGCAACTGCCCCTTTAAAACCTAGCTGTTCCTTCTGCTTCACTGATAGGATGGCATTTAACAAAGTAGTAGGTTTTTTTTCTTTTTGTACCTTTTCTACATGTATTAACCACAGAAAAATATTTTTGAATTGTACTAAATGTTAGAGGAGTACCAAGAGGAAATAAACAGAGAAACGCCAAAGTGTAAAAACCAGTCTGGTTTCTGATCCTGTGATAACTCGGCGCCAGCCCCCAAAGGCTGTCACCACCTCAAAGACTCCCAGCCGACTTCCTGCCCACCAGCCCCAGGCCTGTCTCCAGTGCCTGGTGTCCAGGCCACTTCCTGCCCCTCTCCTGGAACTCTGGACCCCTTCCTGGCCATGGCCAAAGTCAGAGCCTCACAGATCCTTGGATTTCTTTGACCCTTTTGAATTGCCCAGACCTCCTTGTCCTGCCCCTTGATTCCAATTTACCACCTTGGTAGCTGATTGGAAGGTCTACTGTGATTGACACAACCACCTGCCAGTGAATTAGCTCTGACCCTACCGTCTTCCCTGCAGGGCTTCTGGTTAGGCTGTGTGGTGTAGGTTGAGGATGAGGTGGGCTGACAGCAGCCCTTGCCAAGGTCACCCCGTGGTGGTGCATTACTCCAGAGGGGCCCTTCCATCTTGACAAAGGTGCTTGGAGGCCGGCAATGGCCCGTGGTCCCCAGCTCAGCACACCTGCTCCTGCCGTCCCAGCGACACATCACCTGCCCCCCGTGCATTGTTGCTCATGGAAGTTGCTCCAGTCTGCAGGAATAAGTGGGCACGCCTGTCTCCTTTGTCGGGGCCGGAGCAAGGGCCCAGCGCCACTCCTCTCTCCTGAGGACAATGGGCAGAATTTGGCATTTGTCCCAGTGTCCGTGAGCCCCCTCATGCTGCCAGTGGCGTGTGCTTGCTGGAGATGATGGGGTTGACAGCAAGACAAGCAGCCAGAGGCAGCGAGCAGGCAAGAGAAGCTTTTCTGTCTCCCGGCGACCTCACGCGGGCAGCTGGGGCACCTTCCTCAGTCGCTTCAGTGAAGGCCCCCAGACCCTTGTCTGCCTTGGCTCTGCACAGAGAGACCCCCTCCTCCCCACGCCCAGGTGTGGCAGGAGCTTCCATGGGCTGGGTGTCCTCTGCAGGCAGGCCCTGCCCTGCTACAAGTCTCTTTGTGACCTCAGAGAACTCACGTCCCTGTGCGTTGCCTCCTGAGTTCTGTCAGGGCGCACTCAGGGTGGGGGACCGCCTCCAGCCTGGGCCCTGGCACAGGGCATGTTGCATGACATACTACTTCTGACCCTTCTTGTTCTAGGTCAGCATGGGGACGGCCGCCCTGGCTTCCTTCTGGGGGGTGCTCCTGCTCCCTCTCTTGGTGGTGGGGGTCCCCACCGAGGAGCCCACCTCTGGGGAAGCTGTGGCCTCCAACCCTCCCGGGGGCTGCCGGCAGTGCTGTGACCCTGAGGACCCTCTGGCCCTCGCTGATGCTGCAGGTGCGTCCTCGGCCTCTCGGCCCGCCGTCCCGTATGTCCTGCCCGAGGTCAGGCCCTACATCAATATCACCATCTTGAAGGGTGAGTAGGCAGGGCTGGCCCAGTAGGGGCAGGGCGGGCTGGCTGGGGAGGCGAGGCGGTGGGAGTGGAGAAGTCAGGGCAGGAATGTCCTAGCTCTTTCCTTCACCTGCCCAAACTGGGCTGAACACTGAGGACACAGGTGAGTGGACCAAAGAGGCCTGCCACCCTGGCGCCTCCATTCTGGAGGGCGAGGCGGGCCTGAACAAACCACCTGTCACCTGAGTTAAGGAGTTGGAATATCCGACCCGGAGTTGGAAAGGCAGGCAGGAAGGCTTTCAGTGCAGGTTGCACATCTGGTGGCGGACAGTGGAGGGCTCCTGCAGAAGGCCAGATCTGGGCAGAGGCTCACGGGGGGAGGGGGGGGAGCTTCCCAGGCAGAGGGCCCAGCAGGTGTGGCCTCGGGCAGGCGCAGCTGGAGTTTAAGGAGCAGGGCTGGGAGGAACGGACCCTCAGGCCCCGGGCTTCTTTGAATGGGAGAAAGGAGTGACCTGATCTGAGTTAGGCTTCGGATGGCTCACTCTAATGTGGTGGGCAGAACAAGTGCAAGGCCACAGGGTCGAAGCAGGGAGCCCTGTGCGGGGCCACTAGGGCCACCTGGGTGAGTGCCTGCCCTCTGCCCTCCAACATCGGCAGGGAGGAAAGGACCTTACTGGGTGGCGCAGGGCTGAGGGCTGGGGCTGGCCTTGCTGCCCCTCACCTCCTCCGTTGGGAGCCTACTTCAGCATTCCTCTCCTGGGGCCACATAGCTGCCGGTTCAGGGCCAGGACTCTTCACCAAGGTCTCCGCGGGGCTGGTGGTCAGCTGGTGTCTAAGACCCCCTTCTGATTTTGTGGGTGAGAACACCCCCATTTCTCACCACCTGCCTCCCCACCACCTCACAGGTCACAACTTCCCCCGCCACCCTAGCCCTCCGCATGAGGGTGAGAAGGGCCGGATGCTGCCAGTCTGACCTCCCAAGCCCTGGCCGTGGGCTGGCCTCCACCTGCTGGGAGGATGCAGAGTCCTTTGCTGGTGTCAGGAGTCCCACGCCAGTGGGCTAGGCGGGCCTTTCTCCCCTGAGCTTTCTGGTTCCTTGTAAAAAGGAGGTCCCCCCTCCTGGAACCGGTTTCACATTCTCCCTCATGCTGGGCAAGGTCAGTGCTCTGCAAACTGTCAGGTACAATAGACCGCTGTGACGAGGCAGCGTTCCACCAAGGCTGAGTCTGACCTCCACAGAACTGTGGGCCTCCCTGCCTCCTTCAAGGGCCCGAGCTCGCCTTTCTGGTTTTCCCCACCATGGTGACAGGGGACCTGAGGGAACAGGGCCTTTACCTTCTCCTAGAGCAGGGCTGGGATGCCAGGCACGTGACAGGCAGCAGGGAGTACGTGGGGCCAGGTCTTCTGAGGCATGTTGTCAGCTGCCTTTCTCGTGTCTAAGGTCAGTATGAAACAAGGGCCGGGCAGGGGCTGCCGACCTGGCAACCTCTAGCCTGCACTAGGTTAGGTGCCAGCAGACCCCAGGGCAGGTGGGCTGGCTCGGCACTGCTGGGCCGACTGTCCTGTGCTTTCCCAAAGGATGCTCTCTTGGGGCTCCCAAGCACCCCATGAGGGCACAGCCCTCCTCAGTGTGTAGACAAGAAAAGCCAGACCCCGGCCACGGCACACCCCAGCTCACCAGGCAGTGACGCCAACACGGCTGTCTGCCTCCTAACAGGCTTTTCCCTCGAGGTGGGCCGAGGTGCTTTTCTTGGTTCCCTCTCTAGGTCAAGACACAAAGCGCATCGCGCCACCCTGGGCTGGGTGCAGTGGCCCCAGGGTGGAAGCCTGAGCCTGGCTTCCCAGCCTCTCCTTGCCCAAGGGTTGATGGCTGGGCACACATCCTACGTGCGTCCTGACTCTTCTGCTTATAGCTGTGTGTCCCTGGGCAGGGCACTTCACCTTCGTTGAGGTGGACTTAGTCGTGGTGCTTTTTTTTTTTTTTTTTGAGAGAATTTTGCTTGCTATAGGGCATGCGTACTTGCCAGACAGAGAGAGACAAAGAGCCAGAAAGCGAGAAATAACCCCCCAGGGGGGATGACCATGCCACAGTCCCTTCTCCTCCATTCTCTTCTTGGGACCTTGGGCACACACGCACACGCGCCTGGCATGAGTTTAAGCCACTGGGTCCGGGACTCGAACTGTGGTTGACTGCATGGGAGTCCAGCGACACAGCCATTACACCAACTGCTGGTCCTAGTCGTGGTGTCTTTTAAAAGGGAAGTGATGTCTGGCACTCTCCATGGACACTGGCTTTTTCTCTGAGCCTGGGCAGATGAGGGGACCTCCTTGATGCCAGCTGGGTCCACCTGACTTCTCCCTTTCTTGTCCCCCACAGGTGACAAAGGGGACCGAGGCCCACTGGGTGCACCAGGGAAGCTGGGCCAGGAGGGCCCTCAGGGGGACCGTGGCCCACAGGGCACCAAGGGCAGCAAGGGGCAGGCGGGCAGCCCGGGCAGCCCATGCCAGATGCGCTTCTCGGCCTTCTCGGTGGGCCGCAAGACGGCCCTGCACAGCAGTGAGGGCTTCCAGCCGCTGCTCTTCGACACGGTCTTCGTGAACCCGGATGGGCACTTCGACATGGCCAGCGGCCGCTTCGTGGCCCCCCTGAGCGGGCTGTACTTCTTCAGCCTCAACGTGCACAGCTGGAACTTCAAGGAGACCTACGTGCACGTGGTGCACAACGAGGAGGCGGCCGTCATCCTGTACGCGCAGCCCAGCGACCGCAGCATCATGCAGAGCCAGAGCGTGATGCTGGCCCTGGCGCCCGCCGACCACGTCTGGGTGCGGCTCTTCAAGCGCGAGCGTGAGAACGCGGTGTACAGCGACGACGTGGACACCTACATCACCTTCAGCGGCCACCTCATCAAGCCCGACGACGACTGAAGGCCACCCCCCCGCTCGCGCCCCGTGAGGCAGCTCAGGTGCTGGGAGGCCGTGGGCAGGCCCCACCCCTGCAGGGCTCGGTCCACACCTCTGTAAACCAGGGAGGCCAGGGTGGTCCCAAGGACCCGGCATTCCAGGAAGCCCTCCTCCTCTTTCCTCCCGTCATCATCCTCCGGGTCTGCTTCTGTCTTTCCCCTCTTGGACGTATTTCGACACTTTACCCTAAATATTCAAGAACCTCCCCAACCTTGTAGCCCAGCACTTCTCAGACCTGAACGTGCGTGTGATCACTCTGAGAGCGCGCTGAGATGCAGCCTCGGGCTCAGCAGCTCTGCATTTCTGGCAAGTTCCTGGGTGATGCTGTGGCTACTGGTCTCTGAACAACACTTGGTAATCAGGTTCTAGAACCTTCCCAACATTCCATTGGGTCATGGGATTCAGTCACGATGTATTTTTCTATGCAAAAATGTGTCATGACTTTTCCAATGACCCTAGTATTTTCTAGACAGTCTGGGGTCCTCGGAACATTCTAGAATTCTCCGGACATCCTTAAATTCTCTCATGGCTCTGATTCTGCCCCTCCTCAGTTCTCCTTGCCCCTTCCCTGTCTCCTACATTTGCCTCCTCTCCTCGTTGCCTCCAGCTCTGTAGCTGCCAGCATTCTTTTAGTCATTCATCAAACACGAGCAGTCCCTATGCCGGGCCCTTGGAAAGGCAAGATGAGTCAGCCACAGGCCCTGTCCCCACCCTCAGTGAGTGCTGGGGGCAGGGCCTGTGGCAGATCAATGGCCACAACCCAGAGGAGGCAGAGTTCCCCTACGCAGCTCTGTGGTCCAGGCATGCACCCTGGTTCCCCACTGCTCCCCAAGGCTGGTGGAATAGGGGTCCCTTTTCCATTTTGCCTTCCTGCCCAGTGCCCATCAGTAAATCAACCAAGGCCAAGGTCCTATCAGAGACAACTCAGGAGCTCGGGGGCATTTGGAGATACAAGAGTCCCTAGGAAATAAAACCCAGGCTCCTGCCTCCCCACACAGTTGGCATGGTGACCTCTGAGAAGTCCTACCCTTCTCGCTGGTGTCCCTCCCCTGCCCTCTCCCAGTTCTGCCTGGACCTTGCTTGGCCCCTTTTGCCAAGGGTGTTGGAGCCGCAGTTTCCCCCAGCACACTGACATCTGAGGTGCTCTCCGGCCCTCCAGGCCTCCCGTCAGTGCCCCACTTTCCAGGCTTTCTCCAGGTGCTAAGGCCGGGCAGGCACTCTCCACAGCCTGGTGCTGCCCTTGCTAGTACGGGTGGGTGCTGGGCCAGAGCGGGAGGCAGCAGGCTCTGGAGCCCTCGGCCAGCTAGGGTCTTGAGTAGGCAGCCCTCCTGGTCAGCCGGGCCTTCTCTGAGCCAGGCTGCCAAGGGCAGCACTGTGAGAGGCCGAGGCAAAAGAGGGGACACCAGGCTCCTGTCCTAGGCCCTCCAGCCCTCCTCTTCCCACCCTGGGCACCTGTCCTTCCTCTCCCCGGTGGGGTGGCCTGAGGCCCTCCAGCCCTCCTCTTCCCCACCCCGGGTGCCTGTCCTTCTCAGAGGGAGGCAGCCTCCCCGTTTGGTGCTTACGCAGACTCTGGGCAGAGGTGGCCCTGGGAGTGGTCTCGGTGCTACGGCCCAGAAGGCCCGGTGAGAGGTGCAGGGCCTGACCCAGTGTTACGAGGCCGGTGCTATAAAACCACCCCAGCCTGACCGCCCCTCCCCACTCGCCCAGCGTGATTAAAGGGTGCTGTGTCCTCTTGGCGACTTAGACTGGTTCTTTCTGTCCACTCCCATTGCCCACTTGGAGAGGCCACTGGTCCTGGTCCTGCTGGGGCTGGGCTCCAGGGCCCCAGAGGACTGGGGGCAGCCTAAGGCTCCGCCCACAAGAGACCAGCCGGGGGCGCTCATGCAGCTGGCACTGGGGCATCTGCCGTGCCACCCCGGGTGTGACGGGGCAAGTCCCTACATGTCACAGCCTCTGTTTTCTCACCTCTAAAATGGGCATGACGACAGTCTACCTCATGGGGCAGCTAGAGGGACAGGTGCGAGGGCGCTGGTGTGTGCTGTGTTGGTCTGGGACCCAGCGTCTGCTGAGTGCCGACAGTGAGAGAGGGCGGCCCTGCTCCCCTCGGAGCACACCGCTGTGTCCATGTCCCACTGAAGCACTTAGAAGCGCCGAGCAGACCACGGCCCCTCCCCTAGGGACCCTGCCTCTGTTCGGTGTTTAATATTTGCACAAGCTGGACGGTCTCTGCAGGAAGCACACAGTGTTTACAGGGAAATGTTTTGCTTTGTTTTGTTTTAAATTGGGTTGTCTTTTATTATTGACTTATAAGAATTCTTTCCTTTGTTTCCCCTTTATTCACGGTAGAGCACATGCACGTACATACAGAGAGCGAGAGAGAGGGGAGCGCTCTTTTATTATTGACTTATAAGAATTCTTTCCATTGTTTCCCCTTTATTCACAATAGAGCACATGCACGTACATACATGAGAGCGAGAGAGGGGGGGGCGTCCCCCACAGGGTGTGGCCACGCTGAGACCTGCTCCCTCTGGCCCTCCAGCCTGTCTGATCCTGGGCGTTAGTGCATGTGTCCGGTGTTGCAGGCTGACCAGGGCCTGAGATTTGAACTGCCGTGGCTGTGGGGAACCTGGCTTCTCTGGAGCGGCGTGTTACTGCCGTGCCACAGAGCAGTCCTCAGCACCGTGTCTCAACAGGGCTGACTTTCCCACCAGCATGGTGGCTACTCACACACGTGTACTTAAAGTAACCCCATGGTTCCCCTCACCAGCCTGCTGGGGGTGTCCTGCCTGACCCTGTTGTCACTGCTGTGTTTCGATGTGTTTCGAGTCCAGCTGCCCTGGACTCAGTGGGGGTACACACAGGTCTCTGTCTCCTTGGGGCCCCTCTCTGGCCACCTGGCTCCCCGATCACAGGTCAAGGCCTTGCAGTGCTCCCGGTCCCAATGGCCCCTTGCATGGTCGTTCCCCACCCCCACCCCACCCCCGATCTCGCAGCGTGGTGCTGGCCCAGGCTCTGCTCATACACAATCGGCTTAACTGGGCCGCGTGAGGACGCTCCCGTGCAGTGCGCCCGGAGCCTTCCGTCTGGGAAGTCACAGGGTGGGTGACTTACCGACTGCTGAGGCAGCAAAGCTTTAGAAGCTTCTTGCCAAGAACCTCAGGAGGTTGACGTTTGTTCTCTGCACTGAGTCCAAGTCCTCAGGCATCTCCAGGCCATATGTGTGCAGGTACCAAGGGTGGCAGTCCCTCCGTCCTCCCACCTGGCCACCGTAG
This sequence comes from Tupaia belangeri chinensis, assembly GCF_000334495.1. Classification (NCBI taxonomy): domain Eukaryota; kingdom Metazoa; phylum Chordata; class Mammalia; order Scandentia; family Tupaiidae; genus Tupaia; species Tupaia belangeri. Next base: position 978,894 of record NW_006160008.1, on the reverse strand, counting down.
AAGTTTCTTCTGGCCTGGGCTCACACGTGGCCTCAGGGCTCTCTGGGCTAGATCCCCACTGGATCCCAGTTCCAGATGGGCCATGCCATGCAGGTTAAGAGCCACGAGATCTCGGTGATGGGGATTGTCCCCACGGGCAAGTTCTTGATGGGGTTTGGGCAAAAGTGCTGGGGACCTGGAGGCCCCCAGCCTATTGCGGGGCAGGGTGTGCCCCTGGGGGCCTGCCATGCCCAGTCTTGGTGACCACAGAGAGTCAGATACCTGAACAGCCACTTCCAGGAACAGTTTGAGTTCCCGGAACTCCAATCCCTTTTAGTTGCATGTTTTGAAAAAGAGGCCCGCCTGGTGACGTAGTCCATGGCAGACAGGACTCCGTGCAGGAAGCCATGTGGGGTGATTCTGATCCCAGGTCGGCCTGAAAATACACCCGAGCAGGCGGGCTGGGGAAAGGGGACTGTGCGGGCCGAGAGCCTCCAGACGTGCTTCTCTCTGTCTCCCTCTCTCTTGCACGTGCTGTCTATCGTAAAATAAAATGTAAAAAGAAATGACATTTTTGTTTATTTTGCTTCAGGGCGCGTGCACTTGCCAGAAAGAGCCAGTGAGAGAGAGAGAGTGAGAAATCACCCCCCGGGGGAATGGCCACCCGCAATCCTTTCTCCTCCATTCTCTAGGGATTGGGGCACTTGTGCACAGGTGCTGGTGTGTTTTCTAAGCCTCTGGATCTGAGACGCGAACCGCTCAGTCGGACACATGCGATCCAGCCCCTTAACCTCATGCTATCTGTTGGCCCTGGAAATGACATTCTCCCCTGAAATGTTAGGAAACAAGAAGGAAGGGAAGGAGGGGTGGGTGGGGAGAAGCAGCCCTGAGAGATGGGGTGAGGGGGCCTCACGTCCACTTTGCATTGCTTGTTGGGGGCCTGGGGCAAATGCGGTGAATGGTGAGGGGAAAAGGGTGGGCAGATGTGAACGAGTTAAATCGGGCAGACTGGTGTAGTTGGCCAAGCCCAGCCATGACCCTGGTCACCTGCTGCCTGGTCAGGTGGGCAGGATCCATCCCATGGACCTGGGTAGGCTGTGTCTGGAAGTCCTCCAGCTTCCTGGGAAGAACGTCCCCACGGGAGCTCCTCTGCCACATGGGAGTGAGGAAGGGAGTGGAGAATTCTGGTGAGATGATCTGGGAAGCTTCTTAGTAGTGGGGACATTTGAGAAGGGCCTTGGAGGATAGGACTTTGAAAGAGGACAGTGGAAGGAAGGGGGTGGAGGGGGGTCAGCGTGGCCTGTTCTGAGCAGTGGGGAGATCAGGGCGTTAGAGCAACATCTGGAGAAGAGGCAGAGTGAACAGGATGGGTTTGACAGGGGAAGGCGTGGGGAGTCAGGCGAAGGCCAGGGCCGACCTCATACACGTGAGGAGCCGTCAAGAGGCAGATCGTACTGTGGCCTGGTGGGCCACAGGCTGTGGACGGTGACAGCAGCAGTGAGGGGGCCTGTGCTGTGGCCCAGAGAAGGAACGCCTGGACACTGGTGTCCTCCTGGAGGAGAGGCCGTGTCAGACTGCAGCGGTGTGAGAGTTTCATTGGGGAGAAGAGGAGGAAGCCAAGGAGGGGCGTCCAGCTTGCTCAGAGGGTCTGCCAGGGTCTGTTACTCCCCCAAGACCTTTCTCTGACTGCAGGCCTCGCTGCTGGGACTGGGCTCCTGCCCTGGCTCTGCCTGGGAGTCCCTTGTTCAGCCGGAGGTCGTGAGGGTGCTGGGTAACTCGCTTCGTCTTTTTGGGCCTCACATTGTCCTCATTGTGATATTAGATTCAAAATCCCTTTTCTCCTACCCCATCAGGGTCCTCGGGGGGTCACCAAGGCTATATTAGGGTGACTGTATTTTCAGAACCTCAAACCAGGACTCATGGAGGGGTGGCCATGGGGTCGTTGTCCCAGATGACACAAAGAACATGTGACGGGGGCTTGAGAAGCTGCAGAGAAGCCAGGGCTCGGGAGCCAGGCCGGGAGCCAGGCCGGGAGCCAGGCCGGGAGCCCTGCTTTTCCGCCCACCCACTCCGTAGCACAGGCCCTGGCTCAGAGCACACGACATCATTTCTCCTGTCGCGTGACCTGGGCTTGTCCCTTCCTCATGGTGAGTGTCGGTTGTCCCTCCCAAGGACGGAATGCGGCCACGTTCCTGCGCGTGAGCAGCATCTGCACATGCTGGCCCTCGCGGGGCATCTGTTCTGCACCCAGGTTCTCACTGTGTGTTGGGGGAGACAAAGACACCCTGCAGCCCCCTCCCCTGTCCCCTCCTCCTCCTGCCCAGCTCCACGCTGCGCGGTCACAGGAGCCACACGCTGCCACGTGTGCGTCCGGAGCTAAGGGAGCAACATGGCAGAAACTCCAGCTGCCAGGAACAGCTGTCAGGAACGTCATGGGCGGAGCTGGGGCCAGTGGCCAGCTGCGGGAGCCAGAGAGGAAGGAGGGATTTCCAGGACACGAGTCAAAAGTGCGCAGGGCTCAGCAGGAGTGGCTCTGGAGCAGCTGGCCCCAAACCCAGGAGGATAGGCAGCTGGGGTGCCAGGGGACTGGGCCGGGGTGCTGTGACTGGGCTGGGGTGCCAGGACCGGGCCGGGCTGAAGCATACACATGGGCTGGACCTAGCCTGGAGCTGGGGCTGGCGTTGTCGGGGAGGTGGGTGGTAGGGGGATATCTGGGGTGGTGGGGGGTAGAAACTGGAGAGGGAGCTGGGCACATGGAGGAAGCAGGTGACCCTCTGCAGGTCAGTGGCAGGGGGGGGGGGAGCCCCCACC
>NW_006160008.1:965523-971669 GCF_000334495.1 Tupaia belangeri chinensis | reverse complement strand
GGGTAGAAACTGGAGAGGGAGCGGGGCACATGGAGGAAGCAGGTGACCCTCTGCAGGTCAGTGGCAGGGCAGGGAGCAGCCCAAACCCCAAGCTTCTACAGGGAGCTGACTTCATCTGGCCAAGCGCTATTCACCCTTGGGGGATGAACTGACACGGAAACACAGAGGTATGCAGAGTAGGACTTGCTGGAGTCCTCTGACGAAAGCTCCTTTCCCTCCTCCCCAGCCTGCCTCTGCTACAGAAGAAATGTGATTCCCTGATGCTGGCCGGCAGGGAGCCCCCGCCCTCCCCTCCTGTTCCCTGCAGCTGTACCGAGGGCCCCTCCCTGGCAGCGTGTCCACGCGGCAGCTGCTGACCTCGGGTGTCTCCGTCTGCTCAGGCTCCTGGTTCCCCTCACTCACTCGCTCAGTCATGCTCCTTGTGTACAGCCTCCCGGGTCTCAGCACCCCTGGGATGCCTGGGTCCCCTGGAACACGTACGTCCCTCACAGTTCCATGCCCCTCCAAGGGCGAGTGCTGTCTGAGCCCGGCCCCCGCTGCCTGGACACTCCTGTCGCTGTTTCTTCCCCTGGGGTCTAGCTCAGGAAGAGAGGAATGGCCCCAACACAGGCCGGGGGTTTTCCCTTCAGCTGCCCCCACCCCCAGGCTCATCCTGGTCACTTTGGCCAGGAACCCAATACTGACACAGTCCTGGGGCTCCTCCGAATGCCGGAGGTGAGGGTGCCCTTGCGTACTTGCTCAGCACACCTCCCTTGGGAGCCCTCCATGTTTGGAATGTAAGAACCTGCAAAGATCTCCTTCCCCCTGCTTTTGCTACACATTCTGTACTCGACAGGACACTTTTGGGTGTAAGGGACATGTATCTGCCACCAAGAAGCAAAATAATAATAATAATAATAATAATAACCCTAAGCCCTAGGAGAGGGCAGCTGTGGGACTTGTGCAAACCACAGCTTCACTAAGGACCTGAGTGTGCCCAGATGTCCATCTGTAGGCTTAGGGAATAGCTTGGTCCTTAGGGTAGCTGCCCTCTGGGCCATGGGATGGCAGCCTCAAGATGGTGGCCAAGAAACTGCTGGTGTCACACCCAGGCACGGACAAGGGCGGGTGAAAGAGGTCAGAGAGTCCTTTGTCCAGCAGCCTCTCCTCACTTCTCATCGGCCAGAACTGGTCACATGACCACACTTAACCTCTGGGAAGGAGAAGAGGATTATGGGAAGTAAGGTTTACCCTCCCCCAACCCTGGCTGTACCCTAGTGAGAACAGAATCCTGGCAAGAGTTTGGGGCAGGGTGGAGAAGCTGTCTAGAGTACTGCTGGTCTGCAGGACATGGACGCTCTCCCACCGCACTGTCACATGTGGGTATCTGACTCAGCCGTCTCAGACCTGGGGTGCGGCCCTGGCCCTGAGTCCCCCAGTTATAGCACTGATCAATTGTTGACCCTGCCCATCAGGCTGCAAGCTTCTGGGACATGGGGACTATAACACTGGTGTCACCACCTCCAGGATTCCTCCCTAACCCTCTCAAGCAGCACTGACTTTCCCAGACAGCCCAGGCTGTGGTTAAAGCTGAGGCTGCTGGAAGCACTGCTTAGGTTCAAGTCTAACTGAGTCGATGAGGGCAGGTGACTCAACCTCTCTGTGCCTTAGCTTTCTCACCTGTGAAAGGGGACTAACCATATGGTTGTGAGGCATAAGGGAGTAAGTCTCTGTAAAATATTGGCTTGTACTAGGCTCTCTAAGTGTATCTCTTCCCAGCCTTGGGTTCAGAGGCATGGTAATGTTAATGTGAAATTGGTCATGGTGGCAATATTTACACCATAGAAATTGGCAGATATTCCGATTTGCCCATTTCCAGTTAAGGTATTGGTTTGTCGGAAGTCGTGATACGTTTTTGTGTAGAAAAAAATAGGTCATGACTTTTTTGAGAACCCAATATTTAGACACTTTTACAAAACAATGCTTTCATTAAAAACACAACCCCCCAGGCCAGCTGGTTGCATGGTGGTTAAGGTGGCAGGATGCCGCATGGCAGGCTGCACAGTTGTTGTTCCAGGCCTGGTGGCTTGAGAAACACACCAGGTGCATATGTGAGCATGCTCAAAATCCCAAGGGGAGAATAGAGAGCTGGTCTGGTGCTGGTAAATTCTTTCAGGTTTTGTTTATCTGAGAATGTTCTTATCTTTTCTTCCCATAGGAAAGATAATCTTGCCGGGTATAGTATCGGTGGTTGCAATTGCTTTTCCCTTAACATTTTCTCACTCACGTTGTTTCCAATGAGAGATCCACTGTCAGCCTGATGATATGTCCTTTATAGGTAACTTGATGTTTCTCTCTTGCCAATCTTAGTATCTTGTCTTTGTCTGTGGTTTTGGTCATTTTGGCTATAATGTGTCTTAGAGAAGATCATCTTGGGTTGATCCTATTTGGGGTCCTCTGTATTTCTTGGGTCTGAATCTTTACATGCTAGAGGTTTGCAAAGTTTTCTTCTAGGACTTCATGGAATGTAGTTGCAAAGTTTTCTTCTAGGATTTCATGGAATGTAGTATCAATGCCTTTATGAGTCTCTTCGCCTTCTGGGATACCAATTTTCCAGATGTTTGGACGTATCTAGTATTTCTCATCTATCATTCTTTGGGCTATTTTCTCATTCTTCATAGTGGATTTTACTAGTCCAACTATTCTATCTTCTACATCTAAGATTCGATTTTCTGTATGATCTAGTCTGCTTTTAATACTTTCAAAGGAGGTTTTGACTTCCTGTATTATAGTCTTCATCTCCAACAGTTCATTTTTTTTTATGGTGTGTATTTCCTCTTTCAACTCTCACAATAACTTCCCCACCTCCTAGAACTCATCAGCTTTTTTCTTCTGCTGTTCATGATCTCTCTTTTCTTCCATCTCTATTAGCTTTGTCACTATGAATATTCTAAATTCTTTATCAGACATTTCCATGAGTTCCATTGTTCTGTCTATGGATGAAAAAGAGTTATTCTTTTCCCTTGAAGGAGAGGTATTTTCTTGGTTTCTCATATTTCTTGTGCCTCTGCAGTGTTTCCTTGTCATCAGATGAGTTATTCATTTCTTCCTAATTTCTAGAAGTTCAATCTGAATGATCAGAGGAGCACAGGAGGAGTAGGAGGAGGTCTTCAGACTCTTTGGTGTTCCATTTTGCTCCCTTTGTGTCTCAGATTCAGTGGGAATTGAGGAATATGAGGACCCTAATAGTATTCAGATGCTTGGCTACTATTCACTTAGACCAGTCTAGACACTCAGTTCATGGAGGTTGAGCAGCAAAGTGATGAGGTAGGAGAAAAAGGATAAGAAAACAAAGAAGGAGAGAAGAAAAAAGAGAAAAGGGGTTAAAGCAAATAAACAAAAAAGTCTTTGTTAATTTTAAAAAACAGATCTCATGGTAGACTCAGCCTTCTTCTGGCCTGCCCTTTATGCTTTTTCTAGATGGGGGGAGGAAGGGGAGGGGATTATTACCAAGATAAAGGAGGATTTCAGAGCCAAGAAAATACCTTAAAAAATTAAAAGAAAATAAAAATTTTGAAAAAGGGAAAAAAAAAAAAACAGACAGAAAGACACAAGGAGACAGAGAGAGCGAGACAGAGAGAAAAGGACAGAGGGGGCTCTACCAGGGTGACTTCTCAGCAGACCATCTTCATTGCTCTTATCCCGGAAAGTGCTAGATCTCAGCTCTCATGGCGGATTCAGTCCCCGATTTTCATTTTAAGAGTGCAGTGGCTGGGCCTAAGGACTTGGGGGGCAGCGGGATGAGGAGACAGGACTGAGGATGCTGGTCAGGCCTGGAGGACGGAGACTGTGCGTCCTTGGCACTTGAGCGTCAGGGCTGAGGGTGGGCGTGGACGCCTCACCTGGGGCTAGGGGGGAGATGCAGGAGCAACAGTGGCTGAGCTGATGTCATCTCTGGAGCCCTAGTCATCAGGGCCAGAAGGAGGCGGGCCCACTTCAGATCTGCAACCAAGGGGAAAGTGAGGAGATGTCCAGGCTGAGTTCCCTTCTCAGAATCCAGGGTTTTGATGGGAAGAGGGGATCTGGGAGGCTGGAGACGAGAATTCATGCCCCCACATGCTGTATGAACTGTCTGAGCTGTCCCTCTCTGGGCCCAGACTCAGCATCTGCACAGGGAGGGGGAGGATCTGAGAGTCCCCACTACCCCTGCAGTTCTGCTGTCTTGGCTTCCTGCTTCCCAGGAATCCGGGAATCTGCTTGCTTCCCCTTCCTGTCCTGAGGGCACTCAGAACTCCCAGGGGAGACAGATACTGTGCAGTATGGCTGCTCTCCCTGCCTCTCCTGTCTCCCTCCTGCAGAGCCAGCCTGTGCAGGGGCTGGGGGAGCATGCACTGCCCTCTGGTGGCAGCTTCTGGCCGGCTCTAGCTGACCTTGCTGCGTGTTAATCCCAGTATCCTCAGGACAGTGGACGGGATTCTCTGGGGCAGGGTGCCTTGGCAGGTGTGAGGAGTGGGCTAGGGGTCGCCCTGTATGTGGCACTCAGAGCCGGCTCTCAGGCGAGCAGACCTTGCTCACATGCTGATTACCAGAGTCTTAGCGACCTGACCTTTGAGGTGGGAACAAGGGAACAGCCCCTGCGGCCGCCTTGAGGGCCAAAGGGCAGAAAGTGGCGCACACGCCATCAGGAGACCTGTGGCCTGCTCGGTGCCTTCGAAGGGGGCAGCAGTCTCGGGGGGCACTGCTGTGTGCTGGCAGGGTGAGCTCAGGTGCTGAGCCCTGTGGGCCAGTGGAGGGCCCCCCAGCAGCAGTGACATTTCCAAGGAGACAGGACTTCAAGATCCTAGGAGCCCGCACCAGACTCGGCACGCGGCACTCCCAGCTGGGCTGGGCTGGGCTGGTGTGGCGTTGCCGCAAGAGGCTGCCTGCTCACGGGCCCGCCAAGAGCACAGGGAACACGCGTGTGCTCAGGCTCACGCGTGCACACCAGAGGCCATGGGGATGATTTCCTTGTGGCAGGGGGATTTCAAGGGAGTCTGGGCATGCTGCTGAGATTCTGCAGAGTAGCTGGGCATCAGATGAGGGGTGGCCTTGGGGATATTTCAAACTCCAAGGGTCTGCTTCAGCCATACGGGTGGCTACACATGTGCCTACCACCTAGGCTCCTCTGCCCCTGTGAGCTCTCCCACTTGCCCTGTGGAAGGCCTGCTCTAAGCCCCTCTTTTCCAGGAAGCCTGCCCTGAGAGGCACTACCTGGGCAGTGTCCAAACACCTCATACAAACACCAGTTCTGCTTATACTGCACCAGTTCCTGTGCCCCTTCCTGTCTCCCCAAGGAGACCCCAGGCCCTTTGAGGGCTGGATTAGGTCTCCAGCATCTGCAGCAGCCGTCACCTCAGTTGGGGAGGCTGGGATGATACGGAATTGTGGCGAGTGCTCTGTGCTAACTGGCAGGTGTTTTTCACCTCCTATGCCTGGAGAGGCGAGGGTCACAGACATGGGGAAGGCCGTGGGGTGAGGAAGGCCAGAGTTGCACGGCCAGGGCAGGCACGGGCCAGGCCGGCCAAGCCAGAACTCCCACGAGCACTTTTATTCCAAAGACAGCAGCAGCCTGGGGTGTGTGCTCTGGAGCCAGGCGGCCTGGGTTCAAACTCCAGCCCCGACCACCTGCATAGCCTGGGGCGAACTAGCTAACCTCCCTGTGCCTCGGTGTCCTCGTCTGTGAAACAGCAAAAGAAGCCCTGTCTCGAAGGTTGTAGTTGGGATTAAGTGAGTTAATGTGAGGCTTCCCAAACAGCCGTGGGTACAGGAATTCCTGGGGGCTGGTTAAGGGTCTGACTGCCAGGGGAAGGCAGGGCCTGAATTTCTGCCTTTCTGACGAGCTGAGCTCCCCGCGGATGCCAAGATTGTTGGATCTCGACTGCACCTGGCGTAGTTGGGAATTAATACATGGAAGTGCTTATGGCAGGGCCTGGCGCTTGGGAAGGGCTACAGAAGCGTTAGCTGCTGCTACCTGGCACCTCCCAGGAGCAGTTCCGGCTTCCTGAACCTTCTGTCTGTAAGTGTGCCGCATCCCTTGCGGCATTTCTCTGCTTAGTGGTGCCGGAGCACGTGCGCTCGCCAGACAGACAGAGAGAGACAGAGAGACAGAAAGCGAGAAATCACCCCCC
>NW_006160008.1:952984-965125 GCF_000334495.1 Tupaia belangeri chinensis | reverse complement strand
AGGGGGGATGGTCACGCCGCAATCCCTTCTCCTCCATTCTCCTCTCGGGATCTTGGGCATGCACGCACACACGCCCGGCGTGAGTTTAAGCCACCAGGTCAGGGACGCAAACCACGGTCGACTACGTGGGAGTCCAGCGACATAGCCATTACGCTAACTGCTGGTCCCTGCAAGGTGGCTATTCTGAGCCTCTGTGCTCCAGGTTCTGGGCCAGACAGGTGTGGGGCAGGCAGGAACATCTTCAGGAGGGTGCTGACAAGAGAAACAGGAAGAGGCCCGGGGTGCAAGGTGCTCGCTGGGCCCACTCCCCGAGTGTCCGGGCTTGCTCTGGGGTGAACTTCGCAGTCTCAACCACACAGCTCACAGCTCCCCCAACACCTCCCTGCCCACGCACTCCTGCCACCCCTACTTCGGCAGGAAGGGCACAGGTGACTTCAGCTGGGTGCCAGTGGCATCTCTGGCTGGAGCTGCAGGCCTGAGCTGCTGGCCACATCCTCCTGACCACAGTCCCCCACGTCCCTTCCTTGTTCCGGGCCCCTCCTCTGCCCCTTGGTGCACTGGCCAGGCCTCCTCTGGCCTCCAAGCCCCCGCCTGGGGCTCAGAGAGGCTGTGTACTTTGGAAGAGGTGGAAGTGGTTGGGGGTGTGAAGCGGAAGGGCTGAGTGGCAGCAGTGTGGAGAGGGAGCCTATGTGGAGGGGGCACCATGCGGATGGCTGGCTGGCCGTGTTTCAGCACTGCCCTTGGGAATGCCTCTCCGCTGCATCCTCATCTGTGAAATGGGCGCTGGCCCCAGGGCAGCTTCCTCCGTGCCTTGAAGCAGTCTGTGAAGGCCTGCTGAGGTGCCTGCTTGCTGCTATCGCTTCCCAGGGGGGCAGCTCCAGGCTCCAGGCTCCGAGGGATGAGCTGGCCTCTCTTCCTCTGGCTCCCCCAGCGAGAGGTGACAGGACAGTGACGAGGCCTGGGGCCCTTTGCCCTCTGCCGCTTTGGTGTTAGCTCATGACTCCGTGAGGCCCATAGGTCAAGGTCACAGCTGGAGCCCATTTGGGAAGGGGACCTGAGCCTCTTGTCCCTGTCCCTGCTGGGTTTTCCCCAGTGGAGGGTGGGGTGCAAAGCCCTCCTGCCAAGAGCCCCTTCAGGGCAGAGCAGAGTCCCTTCTCCCCCCTGAGGGAGGCAAGGTATCCAGTTTGGCTTCTCCAATCAGAGGATGCCCTCCCGAAGAGGGTTCAGGGTCGTGCCACCTGAGCCCAGCTTCGAGGGTGGGGAGGCCCAGCACCCCCAGGTCTTGCTAGCTTGGCACGCCACTGTCTCCTGCTCTGAAAGCGGCACCTCTTCACTTTTCGGGGATTCACCTTCCTGCATTTGACAAGGGCTGGGCTGACCTGTCAATCAAAGTCTCCCTCCTCCAGCCATGGGGGGTGGGGGGTGGGGGGGGCACTTGACCAGTCTTAGCCAACCAGGTGCTTCGAGTTCTAGCTGGAGGCAGGAACCCTGGAGATGTGCCTCTGAGGGCCTGCAGCATGTGGAGTCTGCCTTTTCAGAGGCCTGGACGTGAGCATTCTCCCACACCTGTGAGCCATCCACGATCCTTCTACCTACTTCTTCTTTTATTTTTTTTTTTTAAGAATTATTTTATTAAACTTTATTTGTTTGTTTTAATTTGACCAGAGGGGGACTGAGAGAAGGAAAGCAAGAAAGCAAGGCACCAGGTCCGGGACTCAAACCACAGCCAGCCATGTGGGAGTCCAACACCCCTTAACCACCATGCCACCTGCCGGCCCCATCCTTCCACCTAGTTCTGCTGGACTCAAGGTAGCCACAGCCTGTCCCTCTAGTCCGTAGGAGGGACATGGCCTAGTGAGCTGGTGTCACTGCTGAGGCTCAAAGTCAGGCCTCTAGACTCTCAGTCCAGTGCTCCTGGCCCTGGGGCAGTGGAGGACTGAAATGAAGTGGCACCGAGGACAAGAAATGAGTGTTCTCATCTTATGGCCCGGTGCAGGGTGGGGTGTTGGTGGTTTGGCTTCTGAGCAGACTGAGGAGGCATGGGAGCTGGGGGCGGGGGTGGGGTGGGCCAGAGAGGCTGCCTTCAGCCCTCACACACCCTGGGCCCTTCTCTGGCACCCCTGGCATGCGGCAGGAACCCTGGTCCGGGTGGAGGAGAGGAAGGAGAGGAGACAGGCCCCAGGGAAGGAGGCTTTGGTAAACAGAGCATGTGCCTGACCTGGTTCAGACAAGTCAGAGTGGGTTTGTGACTTCATGTGGTGAAAGATTCGGTGGGGCCGTTTCTAACTCACCCTGAAAGCGAAACCAGCCACCCACCAAACATGGGGCCCTGCTAGTTCTAAATGCTCTGGCAGCCTGCCTCTGTATTAACCAGCCGCCCGAAGTAGAAACCTGGCCTCAAGGCAGAGTCAAGGCCGGCCAGCCAGCTGGGGCCTGCAGGGGCCTCCGGGGCCTGCAGGGCTTGCCCAGGCCTTGAAGTCAGGCCTTTGGCGCAGAGCTGCCAGGAAGATGCCTGGCTGTGAGTCAGGGTCCACTGCCCCGCTTTCGGGCCACCTACCTGGCTAGGCAGAGGGAGGATTTTGACAAAGGCCCTCCTGGGCTGTCTGAGCACGCAGCGCTCACAATGGCCAGAGCACCAGCGTTGCAGCACTGCTCCTACTCCGAGGGCCCAGCGGAGAGAACACCCAGGGCCAGGCCCCCTCTCCAGCTGTCCTGGCTCTGAAGCCCCATCGCCCAAGGACGTCAGCCGTTATCAATAAAGATCATTTCGAATCTGAAGTTTCTGCATTAAACACTTTCCTGTTTTGGCAAAGACACTTGTGCCTGGTGGGAATTCCAGTTGCAAATGCACGGAGCCCAACCTGGCCGGTGGCATAGAAAGGGAATGGCTCCAGATACCCAATGCTCATGCGTCTCGGCAGGACCCGGTCATCAGGCTTGGAGAAGGCGCTGTTCTGTTTCACCCTCCCAGCCTCCTGGAGTTCTTTCTCAATTCCATCCCTCTCCCAGAAGGAGGTCAGAACGGAGGCTTCTCACTGGGGAGCTGTTCATGGGCGTACGTTCCACCTGCAGGAGAGGCTGGGAAAGAGGAGTTTGGCTGTCGGTTGGTGCAGAAGACTGCTAAAGGAGGTAACTCCCACACAGGGAAGGTTTGCAGGGAAGAAGCAGGACCACGGTGTGAGAGAGCTACCAGGACAGCCCCCGACCCCGTACTCCTCCGAGAGCGCCCCCTGTGTTTGCTGAGGCAGGCGGGGACACGTGTGTTTAAGTTAGAATTAATGGCCAATATTTTAATTGGGAGGTGTTTTTTTTTTCCCCTTTTTCTTTTTAGTTTTGCTGTAGAGTATGTGTGTTCACTGAGGACAGAGAGACAGAGAGGGAAAGTGAGAAATCATCCCCTGGAGGGCTGTCACACCACAATCCTTTCTCCTCCATTCTCCTCTTGGGGTTTGGTCATGCATATACATAGGCCCAGCATGTTTCTCAAGCTGCCAGGTGGGTCTGGGATTTGAACCATGCGGTCAGCCATGTGGGATCCAGCTGCCTAAGCACTACACCACCTAGCTGGCCCAGAATTAACAGCCTGTATTTTAAATTTCTCTCACTCTCGTTTTGTTTGTTTTTGTTTTAGATTTTTGCCATAGGGTGCATATGCTCACCAGAGAGAGAGGGAGAGTGAGAAGTCACCTCCAGGGAAAATGCTCATGCCACAATCACTTCTCCTCCAGTCTCCTCTCGGAATTTTTGGCACACATGAACATGCACCCAGCATGATTTTCAAGCCCCCAGGTTCGGGACTCAAACTGTGGTCAGCCATGTGGGAATTCAGTGCCTTAACCACCACGCCACCTGCTGGTCCTGACTTTACATTATTTATATTCCAATTTTCAGCTTCTCTTGGAAATCCAGAATTTCTGGGCAGTACTGAGCCACCAGCTCTCCTGCAGATGGAGCCTCCATGTGCCCCGGGCCCCACCTGTCACCTGGTGTAACTTCTGCGCCTGCGTGGCTCCTGTGAGCATCTTGGTTGGGGCCTTGCCCACACCCACTGTGAGGAGAGAGCAGGCCTCCTCCCTCGCGTGGTACCCACAGCCTTGTTCTGTGTCGTTACACTCAGGACACGGGTTCCTTTAGCCCGGCCTTCCCCTGTGCCCCTGGGCCTGCCCAGAGGAAGGACGAGGCCCTGCTGAATCTCAGAGGCCTGAATGGCGTTCCCTAGCCGTGCAGAAGTTGCCCACCGGCGACAGTCACTGCCTCCAGCAGCCAGCGTCCCGGCCAGCCTGATCCTGGGGTCCTTGGCAGCTGGATGGAGTGTGCTGTGGACGGGAGCAAAGTCCTGCATGAGGAAGGCCACAGAGTGGGGTGTCGGTTAGCCAGTCGCCCATCATCCTAAGATGCCGCTGGGTCCATGGTGTCTCTAGAATGGTTGGATGGCTCCTGGAGCGTGCCACAGAACTGTGTCCACAGAAACGATGTTGAGGGATGCTTTAAACTTGGCTGAGTGTGGGTGTGGCTTACGGTGGCGAAGGCGCTGGGCTGCAGAGCCATGGGTTACAGGAACAAAGCAGGTGGCCCCACACCACTGGGCCTTGGCCTGTTAGCCAGAACCTCCCTCCTACGGTTTGATCCCTTCTTCTGGAGAGTCCTCCCCCTGCTCGCTGGCGAGCGTCGGGTCTGCCAACACGTGGCTGCCTCCCCTCTCTTGGCCTCACCGTATTTAGGTTCTTGAAGTGGCAGCCAGACAGACATGCCAGGACACCATGAAGAGGGATGGAGGGTTTTACCGTCTCTGTCTCAATGTTGTAGGGCCAGGGGGGTCCCCACATCTGGCCTTTGTCCTGCCGCCTGCCTGAATCAGGCATCTTTCCTGCTCAGATGGCTCAGGGTCCCAGTTCTCTGGGTGTATGGGGTTGCTGGCTCAAGGAGGCCCGGCTGGGGGCATCACTCCACGGGGGTGCGTGTTTCTGGTCCCGTCTTCTGCTCCTCCTAAGGAGACAGTGGTGATGTAGGTATACCCTGGAGGGCCATTTTAATTTTTTTCCTATTCTTTAATGAAAACACTAAGAAAAATAGCAAGCTAGCATAATGTCTAGAGAGAGAGGAACTTCTCACAGACACCGTACAAACATCACACGTCCTTCCTCACGGCGACACCTAGATAGTCTTCCGAGAAAGATCACAGATTTTGGTGAAACCTGCTTGACAATAAGAAAAAGAGAAGAGAAGCTTTTCACTCTATCCGTTTCCCACGGGAAAGTGGGGAAGGCCTTGCAGGGGCCATCAGAGGGTCTTGGGGGGCTTCCTGACTGTCCCCATAGCGGGGCTCTGACTTGAGGCCAGAGCTGTGGCCGTGGACAAAACGTTTTTCTCTCTTGGTTCCGTCTTCCCCCGGGGAGGATGGCAGTCAGGTGGTCCCAGGCCTAGGGACTTGGGGAGGCCTTCAGATTCCTTGGGTGAGGTTAGAAGTGATCAGAGGTCATGGGAGGGCTGATGTTTGGGGAGCCTTCAGGGGAACACTACCCCTATAAAGGGTCTCACGCTCTTTATTTGGGTTTTGGTTCTAACTTTATTTGTTTTCGTAAGTAGGCATTCTCTTCCCACGAGACGCAGCTCGAATATGGCCCAAACGGTGTTTTCAGGCTGAGTCCTCCTCCCTCCTTTGCCTCCCCTCTCTCAGCTCCCCTCTGCAGAGGGCTTGGCCATTGGCTATGTTAGGAGTGCCTTCTGGAGCTGCTCCGGAAGGCACTAGTATGCATGCTAGTTCCCAGACCCGTTCACATGCTCACACCCCTGCACATCCCATCACTCGTAGACAGGCTCACCTTCACACGCGTGCACATGGATCCTCTTCACTCGCACACGCGTGGCAGCTCACTGCACGCTTTGTTCCAAGCTTTGCTTTTTGTCCCCATACATCTTGGGGAGCACGCCCTCAGACTGGCCGGCTGCCTCCCTGGTCTCACTGTAGCTATATTCCTGGTGGAGACAGTTCCTTTTTCCTTTGTCACCAGCTGTCTGTCCACAATGCTTTGCCTGCTTGTCCTGGGACTGCAAGGATTACTAGTATACATGCGTCCCACGGGGACCTCCCTGTTGGATGAATTCCGGCTGTGGAGTTGCTGGGTTTTGCATAGAGAAGTTGGTAAATACTGTCTGGTGGCCTTTCGGGGAGGTGACCCCACTCTAAGTGCACCCCTGAAGGTGACTCACTCTTTAAAACCACCTTTGGTGGCTGCTATGGTTGGACTCTGTCCCCATAAGCTGGTGAGACATTGTTCGTAAGGTAGAAGTCTAACCTGATTATGGTACTAAGTGGTGGCATCTGGGAGGTGTTGGGGATTCAAGATGGCCGTCAGAGTGGACCCCCGTCACCGGCTCGTGGTGGACTGTAAGGTGGACAGAGATGGGTGCTCCTGCTCTTATGCCGTGTGACACCCTGAGCTACCTTGGGACTCCGCAGAGTCCCACCCAACAAGAACACCCCCACCCGATGTGACTCCTTGACTTCGGACCTCCAAAACCATGAGCCGAACAAACCTCTGTTCTTTATATACTGCCCAGTCTCAGGTAGCTCTGCTATTAACAACGGGGAGTGGACTGAAGGCAAACCTTCCCATCTGCTCATCCTAGTCATATTTTCAATTTGCGTTATCTGGAAACTTTGGAGTATTAGAGGTTCAGAACCGTTCCCCCTTTCTCCTTTCCCTTTCTTTCCTGCATATCAACACCATCGGTATGTCAGGGAATTTTCTAGGTTCTGGAGCCATGGGGATGAATCAGACAGTCCTGCTCTCAGAGAACAAGGCTGACACAAGACACAGTTGTTGGCCTGTACCCAGGATCTGACCTGGCTCGCTCAGGTGGGAGAGAGGGAAGGACTGGTTTTAAACCAGGGGACTGAGTTAGGCTGGGGACGAGTGGTGTGGGGTTGGGGTGACAACTTTGTCTTAGTTTTAGCATTGCAAAGGCCTTGTCCTGGAAACTCCCTCTGTCCCAGGCAAAGTGGGACAGCTGGCCACCCTGGAGCAACGCTGGCAAGGATCCAGGGCAGGGATGAACTTCGACAAGAAATGGCACAGTTCGAATGAGACACGAGTCACTCAGAGGCGGACCTTGGAGTGGCCAAGGAAGCAGGTGGCCCACGACGGAGCACAGAGAAGGCAGGTGCTCAGGCCTGGGGGCTTGGCAAGGAGGTGCAGACTCTGGTAAACGGAGATGACGAAGGTGATGGCATGGAAGTAGGGGTGAGGGAGAAGGAGCCAGAGAGGACGGCCACTGTTTTGCTTACAGATGTGTGGACAGAGTGACACTGGTCAGAGGAGAGGCTTCTTCCTGGAAGCTGACTACCCTTCCTCCTGCTTGCCCTGCTCCTGTCCCTCTGAGGTCCCCTCCCACCTTGTTTTGTCCGTAATATGTGGGGGCACCCATTGGTCTGGCAAAATTATTCATGGTGACACCCTCCTGGCCAGGGACAAGAACTTGCATCTGGGTCATTGGTGAGGCCTGGCACTGTGGGTGGGACATTCTCCAGATGGGGACTCAGTCACCTGCTGCTGTTCAAGAAGAAGGTCAGAGCCCTAGGGAGGGATGGGACACCAAGTCTTGAGAGTGGATGACACTGCCAGCTGGGTGGACCACTGCAGGCTGAGCCACAGAGGGCAAGAGGCTGGGGGGAAGCGTGGCCCAGGAGGGCTTCACGAGGGCAGAGACAGTTAATGGTGCCCCAAGCCTGTCCTCCTCTCGCCAAGGACCCTATGTAGAGCTGGGTACATCTACCAGCTTTGCAGCTAGGCTGCCCACATGGCTCAGTTATTATGGGATGATCCCTGGCAATAAGCTGGCAAGGGCAACTTTGAGAAAGGGCCCTTAATGGAGAAAGGCATGCTCTTCTTCACTCCTCCTCCCCCCTCCTGGCTGCAGGAATACGGGTGTGATGGGCAGAGCGTGAACAGCCCTCTTGGTATAGAAGGGTAGGGGAGAAAGTTACTGAGGATGCCCCAGCAGAGGCCAGACCTGGCTCAGGACCCTGCTCACCAGCCCTGGGCTGCCCACCCTGGACTCCTTTTGTGGGAGAGGGAAAAAAAGCCTCGTGTATTTTAAGCCATTGTCACCTTCTATTCTCTTTCAACATGTGTGGCTGAACTTAATCCTACCCAGGAAGCCTGCTGTAGAGTGGCAGGGGGTAGTGGCAGCAGGTGGGATGAGTGGCAGTTTGAGGCATTTAGATGCCACAGGTCAGAATGATAAGGTCCCCATGCAGGCTTGGCATGGGCACTGAGATGGGGAGAGAATCGAGGCTTGTGTTGTAACGCAGACCCAGTATCTCCCAGGAGTGGCACGGAGGGAAAAGCTGGGAACCAGAAGCTAAGACTTCAGAATGGGTGTGGTGGGAGTGGGGCATTTGGCAGAGGCCGGGGCTGAGGAGGGCACAGTATGGTGTGGACTCCAGATGGGGCAGCCCTGTGACGGGCAAGGGGGAAAGTCACAGGGAGTAAGGGACAGCCTATTCCAGCTGCAGGAACAGAGACGTGATGGCCGGAGCCGGGACAGCATGCTCGGTCTGCAAGGGGGTAGGAGGAGCGGCCTATAGACCCACTATGTACTTGTCCATGGCCCTTGTGAATGGGGGCCTTGGGGAGGGGGGGTAGAGCAGGTGCCGTGTCCACAAAAGCTGAGGGTGCAGAGCAGTTTGCTCACAGTGGGACTGTGCAGACACCGTGCGGAGGGAGCAAGGTGCAGGAGACGCAGTGGTGGGAGCCAGGGTTTGGATCTGCTGGGGAGGCTCCACCCACGCACTCCCAAGACAAACATCCGGGCAGGCCTCTGCCACCAGAGAGACCTCCGATTCCTTCTCAGCCTGCCTCTGAGAGCCCGATACCCTTCAGACAAACCCGGGTTCTCATCCCACTCTGCCATGTTCTGTGTCCGTGACCCGTGAGCGTTGGTTTCCTTGCCTGTGAAATGGGGAGGAAGAAGCAGGCTGGGTTGAGGCAGAGAGTGTGGCCTGTCTGATGACCGTGCAGGGGACAGGTTCAGAGAGGAAGGTGGGGCCAGCTCGGGCAGGACTTTCGGGCCAAGACTGGGCGTTTGCATTTATCATAAACACAGGGACTAGCTGGGAGGTCTTAATGGGAGGAGGGGAGAGTGAGGGGCAGGGAGATGCCCTGATGGCTGGGAAGGACTGTTCTGGCTGCTGAGTGGAGACAGGCTAAAGGAGCAGGAGCCAGAACAGAGGGACCAGAACAGGGTGTGGCTACTGAGGACCTGGTGGGTGGAGATGACGCGGCTCCCATCACGGTGAAGACGTGGGCTCGGCACCGAGACTTCGGGCCAGCCTGGCACCCTGTCCCACCTTCCTCGCCTCCTTCCATGAGTGAGAAGACAGAGACAGAGGGCACACTCCCCACAGGCTGTCCGCACACGATCCACCCCACCTCAGCCAGCTCCAGGTCACGAGCATGCGCACGGCAGACACACTCAGGGAGGTCTCCAGATGTGAACTGGGAACCTTTCCACGTGCGCCAGCCTCAGACCACAGCACTACCCCTGTACCCCCGGCCGGCCGACCCCTTTGCCTGGCTTTATATTTATGCGAGACACCTGGGGGACCGTCTGTGTTCAGGAAAAGCCCGTAACTACTGGCCCCAGGGCCCTGGTACAACAGAACTGACCCTCCATCCTGTTGCAGCCCAGTGCAGATTGCCTGTCGGGCAAGGGTGAGGACCTGCCCCTCGGGCTCCATCATCCCTAGGGTTTAGACTCCTCCATGAGCTTCTTAGGAGGGGGAGAGGAGCGAGCGAGGAAGGGAGAGACAGAAAGGATCCGAGGGGAGTGTTTTAGGCCCGGAAGTAATGATAAATCACTTCCTCCCATACCCCCTTGGCCAGACTCACTCCCGGGAGCCCACCTGACTGCAGGGAGGCGGGAACAGGGTCTAGTGTGCCCAGGAGGCGTGGGCCACCCCCCCCTACATGTTCCGTCAGCCATGAGTTCCAACATGGAGGACTCTAAGATTGTGCAGATGATAATGGTCTCTGCTTGCAGGGCCCCACCCCTGCCTTTCCATCCCAGGTGTCCCTGGCTGGGCCTCCACCAAAACCTGGGGTCAGACACTGAGCAGGGGGCTGGCCCTCCCCTGCTTTCCTTCCCCTTGGGAAGTAGCCTCAGGTGCAGGGGCTGCTCCAGGGGCCTGGAGGCTGGTTAGAGGCTGCTGTTTGCTTGCCTTGGGCTCCTCCTGGCCTGTGGGCTTCCAGAGCAAATGCTGAATGAATGAAAGAAGGAGAGGGCAGGGAGGCAGGGCGGGCAGATGCCACCCAGTGGACAAAGCGGCAGGAAAATGTAGCTGCTGTTTCTCATTGGGCTCCTGGCTTGGCCTAGGGATAGCTTTTCTGTTTGCTTCTATGTAAATTTTTATAATTATTTATTTAATTTTGTCTATTATTATTATTTTTAAATCTGCTATAGGGCATGAGTGAGAGAGCAAGTCCCCTGGTCTGGGACTTGAACCGCTATGGTCAGCCATAGTGGGAGTCTAACGCCTTAACCACTATGCCACCGGAGCTTTACCCAAATACATTTATCTGTGGTGAGGGAACACTTGCAGGGTAGAAAAGGGATAACCTGTTCCTTACCTGGCTTTCCCCCTGGGAGAGCCAGTGTTCCAGAAGGTTCTGGGGGCCAGCAGGTGGCAGAGTGGTTAATGTGCTGGACGCCCACATAGCTGACTGCGGTTCAAGTCTTGGATCCAGTGACTTGAAAATCTTGCTGGGCCCGTGTGCGTGCCTGCCCCAAATCCCAAGGAGAATGGAAGAGAAGGGACTGTGGCATGGCCATCCCCGAGGGGGTGACCTCTCACTTTCTCCCTGTGTCTCCAGTGAATGTACGCACCCTACGGCAAGAACCTAAAAGAAAAGAAGCAGCTTCTGGAAATACTGTTTCCCGAGTCCTGGCTGCTGTTCTCCGCGTGTGGCTGTTGCGTCTATTACCCTCTCCCGTGGCCAGAAAGCACTCCTCTGGGGCAGCAGAGAACTGAGGCGGAGGAGGAACCAGCCTTCACGTGAGCCTACTGTGCGCGGCCATGTTAGGTGCTTCATACACCCTATTGCTCAGTGTCGGGGCATCCCCAGCCCCTTGTATGACAGGTGTGTGGGACTGGAAGGGCCAGGAGGCCGAGGTCACCCAGCCGCCGGGCAGCCAGGAGTTCAGAGTGCTGTGGCATTGCTGCTGCCTGCCCCAAAGCTCTGGGCTCTGCACAAGGGAGTCTGGCTTGGGCTTGATTCTGTTTTCAGGGTTTTCGATTCCAGTTTCCCATTGTCTGTGCAGACAGGAGGTTGTGCAGGGCCGCCCTCCCCGCTCCCTCCGCCCTCTCTGCCCCCTCTCTGCAGAGGCAGCAGCTTACAGCCGAAGCCCTGGGAAGCGGGCCACGCAGCCAGGGGGAAGGAAGAAAGCAGACATGCCCCTTCTGGGCCCAGGGTGGACGAGCCTGTGAGTCGCACACAGAGACATGCATTTGTCTGAGTGGTCCATCGCTTGTCATTACTGGAAAGCAACACACACACACACACACACACACACACACACACACAGACCCAGGCCTGCACCAGGGTCAGGTGTGTGGCAGTGACGCGAGGCCCTGCGAGGCCGACCACGCGGAGAGGTCCTTGGTTCTCGTCAGAGACCTCCTGAACATGCTAAGTGCACAGCAGGCACGTGACTCGGGCTGAGCATGAAGACCCTGTCAGGGTGCCTGTCTCTCTCTCTCTCTCTCTAATGGAAGGGAGAAACACATAAACTTAGCAAAAGGAAGAAAATCCCTGAGCTGAATTCCCCTAGCCTGCAAAAGAAAGGGAGAGGAGGGACTAGAAACAATGCCTTGAGAGGACGAGGAAAGTTCTAGAATGTCCGGTAAGTGGCTGTCAGATTGTCTGCCCAGGCCTGATAGCTGGTCACCTGTGAATGCTGAACTGGGTTAGGGGCTTCCTAGAAGGCTGGGTGGAGAGAGATCTCTGAGAGGTGGGTATGTCGCATGCTGGGGGAGGGGGAGGGGAGCTGGGACACCAAGGGACCTGTTCATGGCGGGCCTGGGTGTCAGTGGGTGTGTATGACCGGATGAAGGTGTTAGAGGCTTGGAGTGGCCTGGGG
>NW_006160008.1:926041-952953 GCF_000334495.1 Tupaia belangeri chinensis | reverse complement strand
AGTGTGGAGCCGCCGCAGCACCCACAGCGGCCGCCCCCCGCATAGGCAGAGATCTTTATCTGGCTCTAGGTGCTTCAGGAGTTTCAGGCTTTCTCAGCAGCCGGGCCTCCCCCGCCTCCCCTCCCAGGCCATGCCCCTCCATGCTCTGCACAGGAAGTGGGCTGGCCCTGGGGTTTTAGTCTCTGCCGGCCCACAGCCTGTCTGCTACCTGGGTCGCCGGAGCGGAGCAGGGCTCCAGGGAGATGGCCGAGGCCCCAGCAGCAAGGACGACCGGGGAGAGTGTGCCGCAGCTCCATGTCTCAGCCAGGTGATGCCCGCCTTGCCCTCGCCCTGCCCTGCCTGGTCCTGGGAGGCCGGGGACTCCCTCCTGGCCCTTGCTGACCAGCTGGGGGGCTGGAAGTGAAGGTTATGGGAGGGCTTTGGGCCCTGACTCAGTGTCCCCTGCAGTTTCTACCTGAACATCCACCCTCTAACCTCAGCTTGGACTCCCTCTCTGGGCGGGCTGGGCCCTGGTCCCCAGTGCCAGGCACCTCTCCTTCGCAGCCCACCCCAAGGGAGGCTGGGGCCGTACTGAGAGGGGGACCTCCGGGACCCTTTGTGCTGGACCCCCAACCCAGGGGGGTGGAGAGGGAGGTGGGAGGGCAGGGCTGGGGAGCCACCTCTGGGCTGCTGCGGGGCCTGACCCACCTGGGGGACGTCTTCTGCATCAGTGCTCCTTGGGAGGCTTACGGGATGAGGGAGCAGAGAGGGAGCTCCTGAGAACTGGCTACGACGTGGGAGTGTGCCGGGGAGCCATGGTCAGAGCCCTGGGTTCGAGTCTGCACTTCCCCCTTCAGCTAGGTGACTGGACAGGCCAGCAGCAGCTCCAGGCGTTGGGGCAGGAGGACTCAGCTCTGGGGCTGCCTGGAGCTCACACTCCCTCCTCTCCTGGGGGCTGAGGCCTCCTCCCTTACTGAGTTTGTAGAGCCTCGGGAGTGGAAGGGGGGAGGCTGAGGGGCAGAGCCATCCCCAGGGTCTGGTCACCACCCCCGCCCCTGAACCAGGATCCCGGCCCAGCTGAGATATCCCTGGAGTTGAACAGTAGGGATTAAACACATAATGTGTGTGTACGTGTGTGTGTGCGCGTGTGTAGGCAGGAAGGACGAGGGGAGAGAGAGCCCATCAAGTTTGGAGGTCCTGCCCAGCCCCCTGCACGCCCCGCCTGTGAGCAGAGGCCTCAGATGCAACCGACAAGGCTCACAGCCCAGCTCTGCCCTTTCTGGCCTGGGCGAGCGGCAGACCTGCCTCAGTTTCCTCGCCTGAAAAATGGAGTAGGAGCAGCACCTCCTCCCGGGTTGCCGTGAGGGTTGCGTGCTGTGGTATCTCGGGGTGCCAAGGGCAGTGCTGGGCAGGTGTGAGAGCCGTGTCGGATGTTGTCACCCCACCGTCACCACTACCGCACCGTCGCTGCCACCACCGCCACCCTCCAGCTTGAAATCCGAGGGCTGGGCCGGAGCAGCTCCGAGCTTCGGTTCTGGCACTGACACAGGGGAAGAGGATGAGACTCGCTTTACAGGCTGTGGTGGGGACCTAGTGAGTCAGTGGTGTAGACAGCTTTGAAGTCCTGAAAGGCAGGGCACAGGCATGTGGGTGTGCGTGAGAGCGTGGGGGGAACGTGCCGGGGACTCGGGGTCCTGGGCTCCTCTCCTCACCTAAGCTGGGCCTCTTCACCGCGTGACCTCGAGCAGGTTCCTCGGCTCCTGGGACTCAGCCTGCTCCTTGCAGAATGAGGGCCCAGCGGTGTCTGCTAGGACCCTCCCCGCCCTGGCCCCGGCCCCTTCGTCCCTCCTCCCTGCGCCTCTGCCCCTGCGCGTCTGTGCCCTTCAGCTGCGGGGCGGGGGCAGGGGCTGACTCCCGGGCACCCTTCTCTCCTGCCTTGCTGCCCCTTTGCCGGGACCTGTGGTGTGGCTCGAACCTTCCTTTGCTCTTAGGCCCCTCTGCCCCGACCCACCCTCCTCTTCTTGTTCTGGGACTCTGAGCCAGGTCCCGTCTTGGGTGTGGGGTTGCTCTGATGGCTGGGCCCGACTTTGGCATGATGGCCTCACTAAAGATCAGTCCTGTGAGCCCCTGGCATATAGGGGGTCCAGGAGGGGTTCACAGGAGCCCCCTCATTGGGCTCATCTTTGGGGGTCCCAACCCTGTGTTCTGTGCTGTTGGGGAATCCGAAGAAATAGGCCAGCCCCTGTGAGGATGGTGGGCCAGGCGAGGGCGTGCCCACAAGCCTGCTGGGCTGCTTCCCACGCCAGGGTAAGAACCTGCCTTTCTGGGCCCCAGCTTCCCAGGTCAGGGATGCCCTCGGCCTCCGTCTGGGACCTGAGTCTGGGAAAGTCTAGGCAGGGTAGGGCAGTGTGAGACCAGGCCTTGGGGTGGAGCCCTGGGCTCGAATCCCAGCTCTGCCTCTTACTGCATGTGTGACCTGGGCCAATTAACAACCTGGAGCCTCAGTTTCCTCGCCCACGTGGTGGGGCTGATCAGAGCACCGCCGGGAGCTAAGGGGCAGAGTCGGCGAGCAGGTGTAGCGGAGAAAGTGCTTGGTGCACGCAGCCTGGCATTATCTGAGGTCATCGGTTCGCGCTCTGCGCCCAGCCCGTCATGGGCAGGCGTTTCGGAGCGGTAACAGGAGAGAGCCGTGGCTGAGCCCTGCACAGCCCGCATGGCTCAGCTTCCAGACCTGCCTCCTCTCGATGTGTAACCTCGGGCAGTGGGCTTCACCCCTTTGGACCTCAGTTTCCTCATTAGAAAATGAGGAGTTCACCTGGTGCTCTTATTGATGTGTTTGGCAAGTTTATAACACAGCCTGGCAGGTGGGAACCTCCCCACGGGTGGTTTTTGGTGTGGCTAAGAGGGCGGCAGGCCCTGGGCCTGGCTCCCCGCGGGACCTTGAGTAGCCCTTTCCCATTTGGGGGCTTTAATGTCCCCAACTATAGAACAAGGGGCTTGCTCAGACAGCCTGCCTCTCAGGAGCCATGCAGTCCCCTGGATTGCATTCCTGGGACAAGCCTTGGGAGGGGGCCCAGGGCTGTCTGGGTGAGCGTGCTCGGACAAAGCCACGATGCCTCCGGCCACCCGGGCAGCCTGCTTTCTCTGCAGTCCCGGAGGCCTCTGTCCACATGCCTTCATCCACTGACATTTACTGAGCACCCACTGTGCACCAAGCTCAGCAAGAAGTGGCCATGCTGTGAATGGTCCACGCATTGTCCACCAGCCCCTGTCCCCCTGCCCCCACCCTGCCCCTCACTCCTGACCACAGTCCACTCACCCTCCCAGGGACCATTGGTCACTTTCCTCACTCGCTTCCCAGCCTAGCCCTGGCAGGATGGTGGCAGCCATCCATGCAAGAGTTTCCACTGCGACAGGTCATGGCCAGAGCCTTGCCTTTGCACTGAGCAGGCGTTTCCACGGTGTGGCTAGAAGGTCCCTGAGTGTCCTCGACAGACACTGTGAGTCAGGGTCTCACACGCAGGGTACAGGGGGGAGTCTCACGCTGAGCCCCCATGGGGAGAGAATGGTGTCGCAGATGTGGGAGGTGGCTGACAGCTGGACACACACTCCCGGGTGCAGCTCCCAGCAGGCAGGGGGACTAACGGTGGGCGCTGATCCAAGACGCTGGCCCGGCTCTGAGGTGCGCAGGGAAGCCCGAGTCTCCACTCGAGAAGGCTGGGCTAGGTATTTCATGATTCTTTCTGTCTTCTTTGTCATCTTCTTTTTTTTAATTGCCAGAGAACATGTGTATTTGCCAGAGAAAGACGGAGAGAGGGAGAGACAAAGCACCCCCTCCCTGTGGGCGTGGTCATGCTGCAATTCCTTCTCTGTTCTCCATCCTGTCGGGATTTGAGACGTGCATGCACGCACGTCTGCCTGTTTTGTAAGATGCCGGGGCAAGGACTTGAACTGCGGATGGCTAAGTAGGTATGGCTCTCTTGACCAGCAGGCTCAGAGGCCAATCCATCTTTTTTTTTTTTTTTAATTTTCCTAAGAGATTTTTGCTATAGGGGGTGCATGTGCTCACCAGAGAGACAGAAAGCAAGAAGTCACCCCCAGGAGGGATGGCTGCTCCCCAATCCCTTCTCTATTCTCTCGGGATCTCGGACCCATTGCACTCACATGCACCTGGTGTGAGTTTCAAGCTGCTGGGTCCGGGACTCAAACCGGCTGACCATGTGGGAGTCGGGCGCCTTAACCCCTATGCCATCTGCTGACCCCCTTTTTTCCTTTTCAAGTTTATTTTTATTTTTTCTATAAGAGGGAGAGACCCAGAGAGAGGCACCCATACTAGGGTCCCCACACCACAGTCCTCGGCAGGCCTGGGTCACCGGCACATGTGCCTGGCGTGTACAGGGGGACCTCAGGACAGAAACCTGCCCGCGTCGCTTTGGCATGGCCGTTGGCCAGGGATTTTGTATTTTCTTCTTCCCTGGGCAAGGAAGGACCTTTCATGCCTCGCCTGGGTAGACCAAGCCAGCCCCAGCTCCACGGAGCTTCCAGGCAGGCAGGGAGATACGTGTGTCTAAGGTCCGGGGTGAGGGTTGCCACGGCCCTGTGCCTTGGTCTCCTCTGCAGCAGCAGCACCCCCCTGAGGTGTCAGAGAGTAGAAGCAGCAGGCAGGTGAGGTGTTTAGAGACCACGCCTGCCAGGTGTTAGGTGTCACATGAGATTGCTATCTGACTTCCCCTTTTGGAGCTCAGCATCGCCCTCTTTGCTGGTCTCAGCTCCTCAAAGCAATCTTGGGAACAGCGTAGGGAACACACCTCGGCTATGAACAAGGGTGTGCCCTGAGGTCCCCGCGGCGGCTGACCTGGAGCATGTCCCCAGCGTAGTGAGCTGACCCTGGCAGGGAGGAGGGCCATCCTCCTGCCACCACCAGGCTTTACCGCCGGCCATGGACACGTGGAGGTGTGTGGGGCTGTCCTGCTGAGTGTGGGGAGCCCAGGTGTCCTCTTGCCCCCCCCCCCCCCGGGAGTGCAGAACTCCCTTTCCTTTATGGCACTTGGACTTCTGGAAGGAACGTAAATTCGCCTTGCAGAAACATCCTCTTCCACTCCCAGGGCATCCCGGTGTGGGGGTCAGCTTTGTCCTCGGGGGGTCTTAGGGGCTGGAAGCCAGAGCTCCTGCCCGCGCTGCAGCTTCTGTCTGAACTCGCGTCTTCTGCCTTGGAACAATTTCTGGGACTCCCGGGAGGGGGAGCAGGCAGCGGTGGGGGGCCTTGGAGACTCTCTCTGGCTGGTGCCCTCATTTCTGCCATTTGTTTTTCAATCCACGATTTGTTTTTTTAGAGGTTTTCGCTATAGGGTGCATGTGCTCACCAGAAAGACAGAGAGAGACAGAGAGACAGAAAGCGAGAAATCACCCCCCAGGGGGGATGGCCACGCCGCAATCCCTTCTCCATTCTCCTCTCAGGATCTTGGGCACGCTTGCACACGCGCCTGGTGTGAGTTTAAGCCACCGGGTCCAGGACTCAAACCGCAGTCGACCACATGGGAGTCCAGCGACATAGCCATTATGCCAACTGCTGGTCCCATTCCATGATTTTTTATTTTCTGCTAGACACCAGCTATGTGCCAGGCACTGTTCTGGGAACTGAGGACCTACTAACGCGCAAAGGCGAAGGTCCCTGCCCTCCTGGAGCCTGTAGGACTGTCTGTGTGCACAGGCCTGCGTGTGTAAGTGAAGACAGTGGAACAAATGACCAAATGTAAATCACGCTGAAATCGTAATAATGAAAAACTGTAGCTTGGGCATGGTAGCGAGGATTGCCTTTTCATACTGTCTAATCAGGAGGAGGTGGCATTTGAGCAGAAAAGTGAAGGAAGGCAGTGGGCCCATGTTGGGCAGAGGCCAGTGTTCAGGCCCTGAGGCTGCACTGTCAGACCCCGAGGGGCAGCAAGGGACCGTGTGGGCAATCGCCGTGACCTCCCTTCTCTGCCCCCAGTGCCACCTTCCCCAGTTCCACCCCATGGATATGATGGCGGCCCCTGCTCTGTCCTGGAGTCTGCGCCTTCTCGTCCTCCTGCTGCCCCTGGCCGCCCCTGGGACATCTGCCGCGGTGAACGGTGAGCGTGGGCAGCTGCGTCTGGGCGGCTGGAGACTCCGGGGCGAAGGCCCTACTGCACCCCTTCCGATCCCCTGATTCTTGGCAGCAGGTCCATCTGGAGGCAGGGGACTAGGGACAGGCAATGCCTCGCCCTTCTCTAAGCCACAGGAAGACAGCTTCTTGTCCCCGCCCTACCTTGGCCTGCCCTGGGGGACCTTGCAAGCTCTGGGGCACACGTCCCATCTCTGGAATGGGTCCACAAACCCCTTCTTTGGTCATGAGCGTTGCCTGCTCTGCAGCTGGGGAGTGCCAGGAGCAGAGGAGATCGGGGTCCCCCAAGGGACCCTGCAGTCTGGGTCAGGGGAGGTGGGGTTCCCTGAGGGACCCTGAAGAAAGGAGCAGGGGAGGTGGGAGTCCTCCGAGAGACCCCGCAGCCACTCACCCCACCTCGCCCGGCAGATGCCCCCCAGCTCACATGCTTCTACAACTCGAAAGCCAACATCTCCTGTGTCTGGAGCCAGGACGGAGACCTGCCGGGCACGGCCTGCCACATCCGTGCTCAGTCCAACCAGCGGTGAGTGCCACGCTGACCGCCCTGCGGACCCCAGGGCGGCGCCATCTTATTATCACCCCGTTAGACTCCTGGAGCCCTAGAAGTCTGCCACTAGGAACCTCGACTGCTAAGAGCCATGGCTCTTAGGGCCACGGCGTCTGGGAGCAGGCCTGGAAAGAGGCCATGGGTCAGGGGACTTCGGGAGTCAGAGCTTTAGGCTCCTGGCAGCTGGCAGGGCTCAGCCGCTGTGGAGGGGCGGAAGGTGACCTGGAGAACGTAGCTTGGGGACTGCCATGTCAAGGCTGGACTCCGTTTTGGAGGCAGGGGAGAGGAAGGGGCTCCCCAAGCTGTTGGAGTCATCTGGGATTTTTTGAGAGAGCCCTGGGACAGCTGTAAGGACAGGGCACTGAGGAATGGCCAGGAAGCTGGGGACAGGGAGGGAGTGGAGGAGTCACTGAGATCCAACATCCAGGTGGCAGGTGGGCGAGGGGCGAACCCCAGGTAGGTTGGTGAAAGGGGAGAAGTGGGAGATTGCAGAGAGGAGGCCAGAGTGGAGGTGGATTCCGTGGAGCTAGGCGGGCGTCAGGAAGGGAGGAAGCAGAGGTCAAGGTGGGTTAGAACTCCTGCTTCTCAGGCTCTGAAGGCCAAATGAAGTGTCAGTCTCTGCCCCAAGCCCCATGGAGCTCTGGGGGTGCTGGGAAGGGGGAATGTGTCTTGAAATTCTTCGTGTTTCTGGACCACTCGGCCCCACCAGGCTAGGCTGCACGGGGCAGGAACAGGTGTCATGGGGGAGGGACACCGTGCGGCAGGTGGGGGCGCTGGCACCCCTCACTGGGGTTGGTGCAGAGCCTCTACATCCCAGCCATTGGAGAGCAGAGGCCTGACCAGGCCCCTCAGCCAGCCCTGCGGTGACACCTTTGCATTTAAGGGTGTGCTTTTGCCTTGAAAGGTCCTGGAACAAGACCTGCGAGCTGCTCCCGAGGCAGGCATCTTGGGCCTGCAGCCTGATCCTTGGGTCCCCAGATGTGAGTAGCACCCTGGGGAGAGGGTGGGTGGCAGGGCAGGGGCTGGGACCCAGCAAGCCCGGAGGCCAGGGACTGCAGAGGAGGAGGAGGCAGAAGGCAGGAGGGCAGTGTCCAGGGGTGAGAGCCTGGGCCGGGAGGGGTCTCTCCCTCCTGCTCTGCAGGTGCTTATCAAGCGGGGAGAGCATCGTAATAAAAACCACCACACCGGGCTCTTCCTGAGGTCTAGCTGTGTGCGGCCGCTGGGTGAAGAGTGTCCTTTCTGGAGCTGGACCTTCCAACCCTGCTCCTCCCTACACTGGCCGGGTGATGCCAGGCCACCTCCCTGCCCCAGTAGCCCCTTCTGTAAAGTGGGAGTGATGGGGTGCCTACCTTGCAGAGTTTTCCTACCTGCAGGGAGCATTACCACCCTGCAGAGTTACCGCCCTGAGGGGCTAAAGTGCTTAGAGCACCGTCCAGAGCAGTGTGCCCACACGTCCTAGGTGGACCTTCACTGCTCCATGGATGGGCACTAGTGTTGTCCGCTTCTCGCCAGGGAGCAAACTGAGGCTCAGAGAGGTGTGAGCCCTGCCCAGGGCATAGAGCGGGGAGCCGCAGAGCTCCAGAGGCCCAGTCTGCGCTGTGCCCGTGCACCAGGCTGCCCCTTGGGGGGCGCAGAGCTGTGCTCACAGGGCAGCAGCAGGTTCCAGGGACTCTGGGGCCACGTCTGCTGCACGTGCCTGGCTGCGCACATTCCCAAGGGCAGGAGAAGGTGAAAAGGGGGCTCACAGAGCAGCGTCTGTCCGTCCAGGGAGCTCTGCAGGTGGCCGGGCTTTGGATCCTGGCTCCACATTTTTCTAGCTGTGTGACCTCAGGCAGGTCCCTAAGCCTCTCTGTGCTTAGTTATAGGATGTGAATAGCAACAGTGCCCGTTCTGGCGGGCGACGAGTTACAGGCGAGGACGAGAGGATGCCTAGCGAGTGCTCAGAAGAGGGCTGGCACTGTGTGCTGCTCGTCACAGCCACAGTCACAGGGGCAATAACAGGAGCCCTGTGATGGCAGGGAAACCTGTCTGTAGCAGTCTCGGGCAGGCCAGGGCAGGGGCCTTGGGGTGGAGTCGCTACTGTTTCCCACTGGCCGAGGTTCGGGGAGCCCTGATGATCAGGGTCAAGATTTGCCCGCAGTGGGGCCTGCATGGGTCAGAGGGACTGCCTGGGGTCCTGGACTTTGGGCCCCAGTAGACCCCACTGGGGCATAGACCCTGGGGGGGGCGAGCAGCAGCGCTCCTTCCTCAGGGCTGCAGGGTTGCTGCTTGGACAGCAGGGGGCCCTCAGCTGGCAGCCCTTGGTCAGGCAGGACAGCTACCATCGCCCACAGGGCTGTGGACACAGAGGGCTGGCCTCGACCCTGGGCTCCACTGTTCACCGCTGCATGACCTGGGCAAATCCCTCGCCCACCCTGAACTCTGGCTTCTGGGTTTGAAACATGACCCGGGAGTCAAGAGACAACGTGGCCAGGACTCTCAGGCAACAACTGCTCTCAGTGGATGCTCAGTGCCTGGCTATTTCCTTCCAGAAAGGGCAGGAGTGGGGTGGGCGGAGATGGGGAGGGGCCCTTTGCATTCAAAGCTGTTAAACAGATATGCTTCCAGCTCTGCACCTTCCGGGCGAGGGGGTCACCTGCTCGCATACCTCTCATGACAGGGAACCGCCTTTCTCCCAAGGAACTTGCTTCAGTTTAGATCAGGGTTTGCTGCTTGCACTGCCTGTGGGCCACACCCAGCCTGCTGCCTGTGCTTGTAAATAAAGTTTTATTGGAACACAGCCAGGTTTGTTTCTGGGCTGGGTGTGGGCGTGTCACCGTACAGCCGGAGAGCTCGGTGATGACAGACCTCGTGGCCAGCAAAGCGCAAGCTACTTACTCTCTGGCCTTTGCCAAAAATGTTTGCTGTCCCCTGCCTGAGAGAGTGGGGTGTGTGGAGTTCTCCTGCCCCTCCTGTCACCCTAAGGGCCACCCTCGCCAGTGCCAGCTGCTGGTTACACCCCTCCCTCCTTCCCTCGCAGTCTCAGGGACAGACCTCAGCTGACGTCCTCAACCTGAGCGTCATGTGCCGTGAAGGAGAGCGGTGGAGGGTGGTGGCGACCCAGGACTTCAAGCCCTTTAAGAACCGTGAGTGAGGAACCCAGGATGGGGCTGGGGCGGTGGCGGTGACGGCACCCCCTTCTCTGCCTTCTCCCCAGGATCCTCCCTGCTCTTGTCTCTCTCCCATTGGCTTCCACGCTGTCATCTGACCGCTCACTGCTGGAGCCGACCCAGCCTCTTACCTTGGCCTTCCCTCCTAGCATGCCTCTTTTTCAGCCTGTATTTCTGCTACCAAAGGCCCGCTCTGAGCCCAGCTTGTGCATCCATGCCTCTGAGCTGTTGCATGTGCTGGTCCCACTGCCTGGAAAGCTTTTCCCACCTGGAAAATTCCCATTTATCCTTTAAAAGGCAATGAAGAGTCACCTCCTCCAAGAGGCCTGCCCAGACTTCCCCTTTACAGGGACTTTATGTCCTGAGTTGTGGGTGTTTCCTTCACTAGGCTGGGAACTCCTTAAGGGCAGAGTCTCCACTGTCCTGTGTCACCCAGCACCAGGTCAGATCAGAACGGTACTCTGGGGAAGTTTGTTAAGTGACTAAGTGCCCGCCTCACGCCCTCCTCCCTGAGCTTAGGCACCACATCTAGGGAAAAGCTAGAGGCTGAGATCCAGGCAGGGTGCGAGATGCAGTCCCGCCTTAACTGGGCGTGATCTGACTGGCAGATTGTTTGGCACATCTGAGCCTCAGTTTATTCCTCTATAAACTGGGGATAAGCAGAGTCCCCTGCTGTGCAGGATTGTCACACACAGTCGTTGAGCCGAGATGGAGACCCCTCAGCATCTTGGCAGTGCTCCGTGAACATTCACTTCTTAACCGTGCAGTCCTGCAGTCCCCATGACTTCAGAGTCGTGAAACATTACAGTCACCGCATGCAACTAAGTGAGCCACGTAGGACTCGGATCAGGTCTACGCCTAGAGAAGGGCTGGCCCCGCGCATCTGTCCAGCGGGTGTTGGCTCAAATTCTGGGCGATGTTCCAGGCACTGGGACACAGCTGACAACCAGGCCTGCCCTTGGTGAGCTTAGAGGCTGAGGGGGGAGACAGAAAGTGAGTAAAAATCCCAAGCCAGACATTTCCTAAGACAGGTGGTGAGAAGCCCTAGGAAGAAAAGTAAAATGGGAGCCAGCTAGTGTGGAGGGGTACCAGGGGCTCTCTGCAAGGCAATGCCACATGGGAAGGCTCCCGGTTCGAGTCCAGAGACCTCCCTGAGTAGGCTGGGCATGCGTGTGCACAAGATCCGGGGCAGGCTAAAGGCTGGGGCGGACCAAGGTGTTGGGGCCCTGTTGGGGGTGCTGTCTCCCTCTCTTTCTGTCTCTGTCTCTCTCTCTCTTTTTTTTTTGGAGAGAGAGAGGTTTTTTGCTATAGGGCAAGTGTACTCACAGGAGAGACAGAGAGAGACAGGGACAGAAAGCAAGAAATCACCACCCAGAGGGGAAGCCATGTCTCAATCCCTTCTCCTCCATCCTCCTCTTGAGAGTTTGGGCCCGCATGCACACATGCCCAGTGTGAGTTTTAAGCTGCCGGGTCAAGGGCGCCAACCATGGCCCTGTGGGAATCCGGTGCCTTAACTGCTGTGCCACTTACTGACCTCTCTCTGCCTTTCTCGCTTATGGAAGAAATAATCTTAAAAATAAAGGGGAGGGTATCAGTAGGTAGTGTGGTTAAGTCACTGGACTCCCACGTGGCTGACTGTGATTCAAGTCTTGGACCTGGCAGCTTGCTTTCTCACTTTCCCTCTCTCTGGTGAACATGCATAGCAAAAAAAAACACAAAAAAACCCCACCTAAATAATAATATTGGGGACAGCAGATGGTGTAATGGCTATGTTGCTGGACTCCTACTGTGGTTTGAGTCCTGGACCCAGTGGCTTAAAATTCACGCTGGGCGTGTGTGCGTGCATGCCCAAGATCCTGAGAGAAAAAGGGATTTCAGCATGGCCATACTCCTTGAGGGGGTGATTTCTCACTTTCTGTCTCTGTCTCTGTCTCTGTCTCTCTGTCTCTGTCTCTCTCTCTCTGGTGAGTGCACATACCCTATAGCAAAAACTCTCTTAAAAATTTAATAAATAAAATAAAAAGAAATAATCCTTTAAAAAATAAAGGTTAGGTACCCTGTCAGCAAGGATCAAAAGAAGTTTAAAAAGGAAAAGAGAACAGGTGAGGGAACCAGCAGTTAACGTAATGGCTATGTCGCTGGACTCCCACGTAGTCGACTGCGGTTCAAGTCCCGGACCTGGTGGCTTAAAACTCACGCCGGGTGCGTGTGCGTGCGTGCCCAAGATCCCGAGAGGAGATTGGAGGAGAAGGGATTGTGGTGTGACCATCCCCCCTGGGGGGTGATTTCTCGCTTTCTGTCTCTATGTCTCTCTCTGTCTCTGTCTGTCTGGCGAGCGCACGCGCCCTATAGCAAAAACCTCTCCAAAAAAGAAAAAAAGAAAAAAGAAAACAGGCGAGAGGGATAGAGAGTGGGGGGTGGTCAGGGAAGGCTTCTTGGGATGGGTGATATTTGAGCAGAGACCTGGGGGAGGGAGTGGCCCGAGGATCATGGTGGAGTGGGGTGGGAAGAGCACGCAGGGGGAGGAGCAGCAGGTGCAAGGGTGAAGGCAGAGGACCTCAGCACCACAACCCAGCACGGCCCACCCTTTCTTCCTCTCTTCTGCCTGCAGTTCGCCTGATGGCCCCTGACTCCCTCCGGGTCACCCACATAGGGACCCACCAGTGCAACATCACCTGGAGCACCTCCCAGGTCTCCCACTACATTGAGAGAGAGCTGGAGTTCGAGGCCCGGACACGGTCCCCGGGCCACAGCTGGGAGGTGAGAACACAGCCAGGCCCACCCTGAGGCCCCTTCCCGCCCTGTCCTGTCCTTCCTTTGTCATTGGGTCATAGCAGCCCCAGGCAGACAGCGGGGGGCAGGGGGGTACCCTGCTGCTTCTTCTAGATGCCAGGGGCTTCCTGCTCCCTCCTCGTGCCTCCACTAACCCAAGTGGGCTTGAGAGTTGGGTGAGGGGTGGGAAGGCAGTGGGTCCAGGTGGTGCTGGAGTCCCAGCTGACGCCAGGGGACTTGGCATGGGACTGGGATGAGTGAGGAGGTATGGGCTCTGGGCCCACGACTGGGTAATCAGGGGGCCTCTGGGCAGGATGGGGTGTGCCATGGAGGCAGGGGCAAGGCTGTGCTGACCGCCCTGTCTGCCCCAGGAGGCGACCCTGCTGACACTCAGGCAGAGGCAGCAGTGGATCCACCTGGAGATGCTGGTCCCCGATACGCAGTACGAGCTGCAGGTACGGGTCAGGCCCCAGCGCCACCAGCAGTGGAGCCCCTGGAGCCGGCCCCTGGCCTTCAGGACGCGGCCTGCAGGTACCTCGGGCAGGAGGGGGCGTGTGGGCAGGAGAGGCTGGCTGGGGTGGCTCTAAGCTCTGTGGGACACGCTGCCACAACCCCCTGACCTGGAATGGGGTGCGGTGTTTGGGTCCCTCTGCTCTCATCTGCCACCTGACCTCTCTGGACGTGACCCTGTGGGTCCCACCTCGCAGTGAGGGACGAGACTTGCCTGTGGCCTTGTGAGTCAGGAAAGGGGCCAGAAAGGCCTTCATCCCTGTCTTCACTTTGAAACTTCAAACTCCCAGCTTCTGCCACGGCTGGGGAGGCTGCTTTCTCGTGCACCTCGTCCGTGAAGTGGATGCCGGGGCCCAAGGTGGGGCTGCATGCTGAGGGCCTGCAGTGCCCCCATCAGCCTGGTCCCAGAGGTGCGGGACCAGGGCCCTGCCCAGGGCCGTCTCAGCTTGCCACCCTTCAGTTCAAGCTGAAGCCAGACCTGGAGGGTCTCTATGTGGTGCTCAGAGGAGGGTGCAGGGGGTGCCTGGGCTGCCGAGGGACTCTTGGGATGCCACTGTGTCGTTCCTTCTGGGCATCAGGCCTGGCTTCCCAGAGATGGTGGGCATAAGCAGAACCTGCCTCCAGCCCCAGGCGTGCCTGGCAGGGCCCTGGTAACAGCAGTGGTGGCACTGGGCGGGCAGGGTCCTGCACGGGCCCGGACTGGGTGGGGGCCTCCTCTCACCCCTCTCCCTGCTTCTCCTCACCCCGGCAGTCCCTGGGAAGGAGGCCTGGCCCCTGCCTTGGTTCGTCCCCATCATCGGGGGCCTCAGCGGTACCTTCGGCTTTGTCGTCTTAGTCTACTTGCTGGCCAGCTGCCGGTACATCAGGCCATGGTAAGGACACCTCCCCTTCCTCACAGCCCCCTTTAACACACGTATGCACATACGCGCACACATGCACACGCACACACATGTGTACACACATGCACATGCATACACCACCTTGCCAGGTCATATCCTGGACTGAGCCCCGCATCTGGACACACCTGCACTCCTCGAGAGGCCTCCCCGCCCCACACCGGCCTTTCCCTGTGACCTGCCCTCAGGGGTGGGACCCACCAGAAGCACTGTCCTCAGGACCCGAGGATATGTGCGTGCACGCGCCCGCTGTCTGAGGGCCCTCGAGGGTCTTCCTAGGTCTGGGTGCGAGCTCTTGCTTTTCATTTACCGCGCGCTGGCTCTGTGCTCCAACCACGGAGCTGGGGCACAGCGGGAGCCATGCGCATGTGCACGTGTCCAGCCCCGGGAGCTCACAGCCCAGGGGAGGGGGCAGGGGCTTATGCATCACACGCGTATGTGACGGCCACCATGATTCCGATGGAAGGTCCCGACGTATCAGAGACAGACCGCACGGAGAGGAACCTTGGCTAGGGTGACGGGGATAGCTTTGCTCAGAAAGTGATGGTTTTGCTGAACCCTGAGGGAGGAGCATGCTGGGTGGTGGAAGGGATGGCAGCACCCCGGGGAGAGGAGACGGCGTGTGCAAAGGCCCTGGGTGGGAAGCAGGGAGGCAGGGCCAGGAAGGGTGCAGGGAGGTCGGTGTAGCAGAGACCAGAGGGGGGTGGGGAAGGCTGACCTTGCACGTGGGCAGGCCACGTGGGAATCAGGCTGTGTACTGGGCACCCACGGGAGGGCACCACAGAAGGGCAATGGCATCCACTTTGGTGCTGTATGGAGAGTGGCCGGGTGCAGGGCAGAGCAGGAGGAAACGCTTCTGCCCGAGGGCTGCTGCTCCCTTACGATGCAGGAGGGACGGCACACCAGTTTCCAGCCTGCCTACCTGTGCAGTCCCACCTCGCTGTCCTGGCACTGAGGGGCAAAGTGTCAGAGGTCAGAGGCCATGGATCTATTTCTTTCTTTGGAGAGGTTTTTGCTGTAGGGTGCGTACACTCGCCAGAAAGACAGAGACAGAGAGACAGAAAGACAGAAAGTCAGAAATCACCCCCCAGGGGGGATGGCCACACCACAATCCCTTCTCCATTCTCCTCTCGGAATCTTGGGCATGCACGCACATGCACCTGGTGTGAGTTTAAGCCACCGGGCCCGGGACTCAAACGCAGTTGACTACATGGGAGTCCAGCGACATAGCCATTACACCAACTGCTGGTCTTCACGGATCCTTTTTTAACTGATGTCAGGACAGGTCAGAGACCTCTGCTGACTGGTCCAGGGTTGGGGGCAGTCAGTAAGGAGGAGGGGGCAGAAACACACCTCGCCCGCTCCCGCCTCACCCTGCCCTGTCCCAGTGTGGTGGCTCTGACCATCGCGCTGGTTCCCCATCTCCCTGTCCATTCTCCCACTGTCCCAGTTCTACACAGGCCTTCAAAGGCAACCGCCTCCCTGCCGGACGCCTGGCTCCCAGAGTGCGAGGGACTCAACAGGCGCCATGCTAGCCTCCCGGCTGACCTCCTCAATGTCATTTCTGTCCCCTCCATCTGCCCCAGCCAGGTCACCCTGTTTAACGCTCTGCAGTGGCTGTCCACCATGCCTGGAGTACACCCTCACCGTCCAGGGCCTCCCCTGGCCTCTGGGACCTTGCTGCAAATCCGAGAGCAGCACCCACTCTCCAGGCATGGGCACTCTGCCTGGCAGACAGGATGTGCTGGAATGGCGCTCTCACTCATAGCACCATCCTCTCACAGCCAGATGTCCTAGGCAGTGTGCAGCCTGAGCCACATCCACGGCCACCCTGCCTAGGAGACTCTCTCCTACTGCCCTCCTGCTGTCAGTCTGCCCAGCCGTCTATCCCTGAGCACTCTGGCTGGCCGGCTCCCCCTCACCCCTTCTTCCTCCTGAGCGACCCACTGCTCTCGGCCTCCACAGAACGTAGTGTGTGGTGTCGCGTGCCGGGTCTGTGTCTGCAGCTGCTCTGTGCCCATTCCTGTGTCCCCGGCACCAGCACAGTACCGCCCATAGCGAGCACTCAATACTGGCCGAATAAACAATGAACGGAAATGGGGTCCATGCCCCCTCGGCTGCGGGCTGCCGCAGGGCTCTGTGGACCCCGCCATCCTCATGCCCCTCCCTTTCCCCTGTTCAGGCTGAAGAAGGCTCTGAAATGCCACATCCCAGACCCCTCGGAGTTCTTT
Source organism: Tupaia belangeri chinensis (assembly GCF_000334495.1). Lineage (NCBI taxonomy): Eukaryota > Metazoa > Chordata > Mammalia > Scandentia > Tupaiidae > Tupaia > Tupaia belangeri. The sequence goes on along the minus strand of NW_006160008.1, from coordinate 936,727 downwards.
TCCCAGCTGAGCTCAGAGCATGGAGGAGATTTCCAGGTAGGGTCTGGAGGTGGAGGGCAGAGACGGGCAGTGACATGCCTCGGGTGGAGGGCGGCAGTGGCTTTGCGCTCAGGGAGAAGAGGTGAAACGCCCCGTGACCAGTCTCCTGGGTGGAGGCAGGGCCCTTTCTAACACTCTCAGGTGATTGGCACCTTCCAGACCACCCTGGTTCTAATCCCGGCCCCGCTACTTCCTGGCTGTGCAACCTTGGGCAAGTTGGAGAACCTCGCTGTGCTTCAGGGGGAGAAAACGAGTGTTAATACGTGCATTGCCCTGAGAACATTGCCTGACGTGCAGGAAGTGCTCCGGGACTAGCTGGACGTCCTGTTGCCTGTCTGCTGACAGGCTGGGCCTTTGGGGTACAGGGTCTTCCCACTCCGCAGCCTATGCAGACCTGCTCTGGGGTATTGCTTCTTTGGCCCTGGCAGGCTCTGACTTGACTTGTCACGGGTACTAACAAGCCCTCTGGTCACTGAGCACAAATGCTGATTTGTTTTTTAAGCGCCAGCCCTATGGCTGCGACACTGAGCTCCATTTGCAGTGTTTGTCTTCCCCTTCCGATCACACCTTCCTGCTTCAGGCACGAAGGCTCAGGAAGCAGGTGGGGTATGGGGGCTGCTGCTGCCACCCAACCCCACTCTCCACTCCCAAACTTGGGGGGCAGGAGGCAGGGGCGGAGGAAGGCGAGGAGTGGGGAGGTGCCAGAAGGCCATATTCCACCAGAGCCGTCCTCAGCGGGCTCTGGAGCTCTCAGACAGGGCTGGTCCAGGGCCCCTTCTGGAATTTTTTGGAAAAGCTCCAAGACAGGACATCTTATCTCAGTACTTTTTTTGAGAGAGAGATTTTTGCTATGGGGCATGTGTGCTCATCAGAGACACAGAGAGAGACAGAGAGAGTGAGAAATCACCCTCCAGAGGGAATGGCCACGCTACAATCCCTTCTCTGTCCTTCTCTCTGGATTTTGAGGCACATGTGCACAAATACCCTGTGTGAGTTTCAAGCCTCCGGGTCCAGGACTCAAACCACAGTTAGCCACATGGGCGTCCGGTGCCTCAACCACTAGCCCCTATATAAGTCCTCTTGGTGGGGAAGTTTCCTTAGCTTAAAATTCCCTAAGCGCTGAAGACAGTGAGCTTCCATCAATGAGATTCAAGCAAGTCTTGGAGAACTGCACACAGGGAACACGGCGGAGGGAGCCCTGCCCTGGGACTGGCTGGGGGCTGGAGTAGATGTGTCCTCACCTCCTCCAGCTCGAACTCCTAATTCTATGGGTCAGGGACATCGGAAGCTGGGGTGAGGTCCTTCCTAGAGAGCCGTGGTCAATCCACCTTCCCACGGGGTCACCAAGACAGGCTGTAGGGCCCTGGCAGGGAGGGAACTGGGGACTGGGGACATTCCCACTATAGTGTGTGAGCAGGGAGCCTGGACCTGGCCCTGCCACCAGCTGCTCTGTGACCAGGGCCAGGGCATGTCCCCTTTCTGGGCACCTGTCAAGTCAACAAAATGTGCCCTCAGGGCCTTTTTCGCCCTGCAATGGTGGGTTGGTTCTCTTCTCTACCGTGTTCCCAGCACCTAGGACAGTGCCAGGCTCAGTGAACAGTCACTCTTGGGCCAACAAACCTCTCCTGGGCACTGCGGGGCTGTGAGTCAGGCACACTCTCTGGGCTGGCAGCTCCCAAGGTGCCCTAAGCCACTTGGTAGGTGGGGAAAGTGAGGGGCATACAGTCAGGGAGGGCTTCCTGGAGGCAGCGGCCCTGGGCCATCACTGAAAGAGAAGCAAGAGTTAGGAGCTTCTGCTGAGTCTGGAGGAGGGCTTGGGAGGTAGAAGGAAGCCCTCACGCACTACCTGCTGATCTTTCTCCCACAGAAGTGGCTGTCCTCACCCTTCCCCTCGTCCTCCTTCACCTCGGGGGCCCTGGCGCCTGAGATCTCTCCGCTGGAAGTGCTAGAAAAGGACGCCAAAGCCGCGCAGCTGCTCCTGCTGCAGCAGGACAGGGCGTGCTTGCCCTCGCCCGACAGCCACTCACTGGCCAGCTGCTTCACCAACCAGGGCTACTTCTTCTTCCACCTCCCAGACGCCCTGGAGATCGAGTCCTGCCAGGTGTACTTCACCTACGACCCCTGTGCAGAGGAGGAGCCTGAGGATGGCGGGCCGGGGGCACCCCCAGGGCCTCCCCCTGCCCCCATACTGCCCCTCTCTGGGGAGGACGCCTACTGCACCTTCCCCCCTGGGGAGGACCTGCTGCTCTTCTCTCCCAGCCTCCCCAGCGGCCTGAATCCCCCCCACACGGCCCTCACAGGCAGCGGTGCCATGCAGGCGGGTGTCCCCGGAGACTGTGCTCTCCAGCCCCCCACCCCAGGACCCCCTGACCTGGAGGATTTCCAGTCACCACTGGAGCTGGCAGTGGGAGAAGTTGGGGAGGAGGTCCCTGCCTTGGGCCCTGGGGAGCCCAGCCCCACTAGGCAGGGCCAGAGTGGGGCTCTCACCTCTCTCCTGGCCCTGAACACTGATGCCTACCTGTCCCTGCAAGAACTCCAGGATCAGGACCCAGCTCACTCGGTGTAGACAGACGGCCAGCAGGGGGAGGCCGATGGCGCCCGGCCTGAGGAGGGCCCGATTGCGGACTGTCCTCAAAGCTAGCCCACTGTTGAGATGTCCCGGCGCCCACCCCAGCCCTGCACACCCATCTCATGTCCTTGCAGACCTCTGTGCTGCTCCCTGAGCCCACCGCTCGGGCCAGGAACCTGGGCTGGGGCGCCTGCCCTCCCTCTAATCATGGGAACACTGTTTCTGGAGCGTGGTTCCTCTCCAGGCCCACAGTGATTCACTGACATCCTCGCGGCTCTGCAGGACCCCCATCCCAACCTCCTCACTGGACGTCCTGTCCTAATGTCCCCTACTCCCACCCACTCCACAGGGCACCAGCGTGTGCTTTGTGGGACACACATAAGGCCGTGCTCCTCCTCTGTTCAAAATCCGGCCATGGCTCCCTACTGCCCTCAGGACGCTCTGGGCGGCACTTGTCCTTCCGGCACCGTCAGGACTTCCCCTCTGGAGCCCTACTGAGCTACTTGGCCATCTGTGAGGCCTTGTCCTCACATCCCTCAGAGGGACACACTGCCTCCCTTAATACGCCAGAACTTGAGATCAGCGCTCTCAGGCCACAGCAGCTGGGGGGTGGCTGTCCTGTCCTCTCTTGGGATCCCTCCTGGCCTCAGAATGCCTGGCTGCTGCATCCTTCACACAGTGGCCCGACTGTGGACACAAGTCCCCCGCAGAGGCGACCCTGCTGGATCTTCTCAGACTCAAAAGGAGGCCGCGGGAAAGTGCCCCTGCATCTGAACAGCACAGAGAGCAGCCGGCTCTTGGGAACCCAAGTCTGGGCCTCTCCCACCTCGCCCTCCGGGGAAGGGTCTCCTGTGTAGCCCAGGGGCCGCACGCTGGCTCCAGAAGGGCAGCCCTCTGTGGGCAGGGCCTCATTGTCTTTTCAGGGCACTTGACCCAGTGCCAAGCGCCCCGTGGTTCTCCTTGGATGTTAAGAAATGATCCCGCACCACTTTGCCTGGGCTTCCCACGCCTGGCGCCTTCACATGGGGACCACCCACTTCACAGGAGCGTCTTCTGGCACCTGAACCTTTCTGGGGTCAAGACTTGGAGAGGCAGAGTCCCAACCAGCTCTCCAGGAAAGGCTCATCTCCCACGCAGCTGACCCCTTCCTTCCTAGTGCTCGCACCTCCACCCTCCACTTCACTTTCCATTGTCTGGACGCTGAGGGGTCCATCAGCGTGCTCACCTGCCCTGCCTGGCAAACTCTGGCCCAGGCAACAGGGGATTGCCTGCACTTATAGGCCCTGCTTACAGCTGATTGGGCATCCGGCAGCAAGTCTGCCCAGAGTCTGACGGGCAGCCTATGAGGTAGCATGGCCCAGAAGCTTTATCCAATCAGAGAGTCCAGGCCTGACCTAGCCAATCAGATTATCTTCCAGTCCAAAGCATGAGCCCGGGGAGGGCAGGCAGCACCTGCGAGCAGGTGCTGGTGGACAGAGAGTGCGGGAGAAGTTAGAGTTAAGCTACTCCATGAGGGGTGGGGGATGCATCAATCTCCTCACACGCTGAGGCCTGCTGCCCAGGGGACCGCTGGGCACCCGCTCAGGGTTCCTGTTTACGTCCAGAATAAATTCCCCTCTCTCAAGGTTGTGTGAGTGCTTAGAGCTTATTACCTGACTGCCTCTCCTCCCATCTGCTGCCATACGGTGCCATGTGTCCGAGGCGGCAAGGACTCCAGTTCCGTCCTGAGCTTCATGTTCACACTTTGCTGTGTGTCCCGGGCAAACTGCGAAACCTCTCTGCAAGTTGGTTTCCTTGTCCCCAAAGCGAAAACAGTGTTTGCCTGCTCCACTATAAAGAGTTCTTGGGAGAGTTACATTTCTCAAGGTTTGGGCATTTGCCCAATAAATACATCTGTGGGTAACGTGTTTATTACTGTTTTCTAAATATTTTGTTTAAAGCAACTTACTTTTAAATACATGTATTTAAAAACTATTGCTTCTGTAAATGGAAAAATTGATTTTCACTGTAAATAAAAGGTAATTGTAAAAATAAGTACAATAAAACAAAAGAATGTTTAAAATCATGATTTGTCTATTAGTTTTTTGTTGTTGTCGTTTGAAGATTTTTACCATAGGCTGTGTTCACTTACCGGAGAGAGGGGGGAAAATGAGAAATCACTCCCCAGGGCGGATGGTCACATCGCAATTCCTTCCGCATTTTCCTCCCAGGATTTTGGGCTCACCCAGGCACCCAGTGTGAGTTTCAAGCCACCAGATCCAGAACTCAAACCGCACTCAGCGATGTGGGAGTCCAGCGCCTTAACCACCGCACCACCTGCCGGCTCCTGCCTCTTATTTTAAAAGGGTAGGTTAGCAAGTGCTGGGAAGTCATTGAAGAAACACCAGCACCAAATGGAAACTTCCTCAAGAGAAAGTAAAAAAAAAAAAATTGTGAAGGGACTATCTTGTTCACTGACAAGAGTCCAATTCACTGTGCTCTGTGTCCAGGTACCGGCTACCGGCAGCCCACGTCCAAACCTCGCAGGCCTGCCCTTGGACAAATATTGCACTTGCTAATAGGTATCACACCTAGCCTATTTATCTATCATCCATCCATATTTTTTTCAGTGCCATGGGGAGACTGGGGGCCAGCAGGTGGCGTGGTGGTTAAAGCACTGGACACTCCCACATGGCCGGCCATGGTTCAAGTCCTGGACCTGGTGGCTTGCTTTGCTTTCTCACTTTCTCTCTCTCTCTCTTCTGTGTGTGTGTGTGTCTCTGGTCAAAATGAAAGAAAAATGAATGAGTAAATAAAATTAAAAATAAATAATTCTTTTTAAAAAATAGTCAGACCAGGTCCTGGCAATTCCTGGCATTGATAGGGCTGCATTCATGCCGTGTTGCTAATCGATTGCGCCTGCGCATGGCAGCCCTTTCTAGTCGCTCACAGCCCTCCTTCCTGGGGAGCCTGCTAAGGCTTTGTATTTGCCACGCTGTGCAATAGGCAGCCCTCCGCTGACCGGAACAGGCACCTGGCCACGTCTCTGCAATCCCTCAGCTTCCTTCCATAAAAGCTCTTATCTTGCCCAACTCTGATATTTCAGGCAGGGAAACCGAGGCTGAGATGATGAAGGTGGGAGAGATGAGAAGGGCCTCAGAGCAGGCAAGCCCAGGGAGCCCAGCTGTCCCCACCGTGTCTGGCGAGAGACCTGAGCTGGCAGTGACTGGAGCCCGGGGCCACCTGACACCAGGTGGAGATGAAGCGATGGGCCAGCAGCCAGTGCACATCATGTCCAGTGAGGACGAGAGGGAGTGGGGACCTCAGGAGAAGGGGCAGGGAGGGAGCAGCTGGAGGGAGGCCGGGATAAAGGAGAGACAGGCCTGCCTGGGTCCGATTGCAGGACAGAGCAGTGGCAGCAGCTGGGGACCAGGCACAGCCTGGGGCCTGGGAACTGGCAGGTGTAGAGTGGGAAGGAGGCAGCTGGGACAGATCTGGGACCAAGAGAAAAGGGAGGAGGGGTGGGGCCTTCCTGGCTCTCGTTTTCGTCTCAGTTGAGTTGGGTTTGCTCCTTCACGCCCCTAAACCCCCATATCTCTGCTCGCCTCCCACTCCAGCTCCCACTCTGAGCAACGTGCAGTGCCCACAATTCCCAAGCACATTGCAGTGGGAACGGATCAGGTCCGGGATGGATAACGCACCACTGTCCTCCTCGTTGGTGACATCCTGACTGAACGGAGGGAAGAAGTCAAGAAGCGGGGGAGGAGGTCCCTGCCGCGGACCCGGATCCATCATGTCGTTGGGAAAGTCCTGACGTATTTTTCTGCTTTTCTATGCAAGAACGTGTCATGACTTTCCCGACGACGCAATATCCTACACACTATGTCGGGCACTTCCTGAGTGTTAGCTCTGGCCGCCTGAAAATGACCCCGAGAGGCAGGTGCTCTGAGCCCCATTTGACAATTGAGAACCCCAGGTCAGGGGAGCTAAGAAATGCAGCTGGCGGGTAATAGAGCCAGGATCCAACTCAGATACACTCGGCTCCAGGGTGTTTGGGCTCTTTGCACCTACAGGCCGCATGGGGGACAGTCACTCCAATGGGGGAAAAGAAACAAACAAACCAGTAAAATTCTATTCTTAGCTTTTGGGCCGTCGATTTCAGAGGAAAAACAAACAAACAAAAAAAACATGGCCCGTGGCTGTGACCGTGGGAGAGAGAGGAGCCCCCCACCGGCTTGGCCAGGCGGAGGGATGAGTGGGGACGAGGGTGTTGGAGGGTGAGGACGGAAGTCTGACTGCTTTTTCCTATTTCTTAACCACCACTTTAAAAAAAAGTCATTATTTATTTAATTTTATTATATTATGATTTTTGAATTGGACCTATTTCTAAAATCCCTTCCAGAGGGCCTAGGGTGAGTCACGCTCACAGACATTAACACCACTTTGGCGCATTTGCTAACAGAAATCGTCCTATATCCTGCCCCGGCATAGCACCCCTGTAATGGGCGAGTCACGCCCACAATCATTAACACCGTCATTTGGATTCATTGCTGACAGGGCTCTTCCAACATCCGTCTTGGGACAGTCTCTTATGACTGTGTATAAGCCCCCTATTCTCTGTTACTAATTCCTTCCCCAAACCTACAAGCCCCACTTCCGTAAGTCCCGCTGTTTTGGGCCAGGCCAATGGAAAGTTCTTCACTAAATTCCCTCACTGTCGAAATCAAACCAAAGGAACCCCTGCACCTGATCGCCCAGAGACAGAGGCGTGTCTCGTGTCCTCTCCGGTCTAGATCCCACCAGTCCGTGCTCAGAATTGAACCCATTCATTATTATTTTTGCAGAGTTGGTCATTTCTGTCCACAAGGGCTTTGCTAGCTGCTCAGGTCCAGATGGTCTTGCCCTCGCCCCCTGCCTCTTCCCTGGCTGACCCTCTCCCTCTGTCACCTCTACCCTCCACACAGGTCCAGTGTCCACTGAGGGCCTCCATCCCTGCCCGGTAACCCTGGACCACAGACCCAGCCCTGCTCAGCCTCTTCCTTGGCCTGCCTGTCCCTGTCACCTGTCCCTCTAACTCCAACATGGCTAAGGTCTTGCCCAAACCACAGCCCTGCCTAAACTTTCTGTGATTCCCTGCTTTCAGGATATGGCTGAGTCCTGACAGTGCCAAGGCTTGGGGGACCTTGGGGAGGTCTGTCATGCTTCAGTGGCCCCATCTATGAATCAGGTGGTCAGACTGGATGGTTGCTGGCAGCTCTTCTAACCCTAATATTCTGTGGTTGCAGGTGCAACACGGAATGTGGCTTAAGGCGGAGACTATGGGATTTCACTTCAAGAGTTGGATGCTGGGTTTGGGGGTGGGGATGAGAGTGGGGACCACAGCTGACGTATTTGCTTTAGCATCTGCTGATCCCTGGGTTTGAGGTAGTCCCGTGGCCCAAGACCGCACCTGAGACTCCTACACACCCCTCCGGTTCCCACTCAAGCACCCTGGGAGACCCTCTAACTTGCCCCAGGTAAAGTTAGTTACTTCTCCTGCCTCTCCCCTCCTGAGCTACATCTCTGAGAATGATCTCTCGCACTATGGGCTGGAACTGCTAGATTCTGACGCAGGAGTGCTGTGCAGTGAGCAGACCCAACACCCATGGCGGTTCTTGTCCTATGCTCACGAAGACTTAGAGCTGCTGACACAGAGAAGAGAGGAAAGCGGAGTTTATAAGGGAAGGAGAAAAGGCTTCTGATGCAATGGAAGGGGCCTAAATGGGTTGCTGAAGAAGAGCTGGAGACGAGAAATTTTATCTAGCAGTCCGAGCAGTGAGCTGGCTTTCTGATAAGGCAGTGGACTTTAGGAAAGAGTTCGGTGGAGGTCTGAGAGATGTACTACTCTACTCTGTGTGTTCTTCGGCTGGCAGACCGTAGGGTCCTGTCCTTCGGGCTAGAATACAGCTACTGAATAGAAGCTTGCCGCTAGCTTCAGTTGTGCGAGTCGCAGTGCAGCCAGCTTTGGGCTGTGGCACTTAGCGGCTGTGACTCCGTCCTGGGTGCTCCGTGTCCCCACCTCCAGTGTGCGAGTAAGGAGGCATACATTCCTGAGAGACCTGTGAGAGTGTATATTGAACATTCACCAGACCATAGAGGGGACACAGAAACTTCACTAGCGAGAGAAACACAGTAACTTTCTTTCAGGGCCCTTACCCTGTCTGGCTGTAAGTGGGTCTAATTCCCATCTCAATTCTGGGACTACAAGGGCGATGATACTCAGCCAGAGACTGGCTGGCACGAGACCTGATTCGGACATGCCAGGCAGGAGAACTCACTGAAGGAGCCCTCCCACTCGGGGAAGGAGGGCGGGACACACAGCTGCGGTCCAGCTAGCTGTGGACAGTTATGGACAATTGTTCTCGGAGGAGAGAGGACTTGTGTGTGTGGGCTAGCAGCCACTGTTTGGCAGTGGGGAGGAGACTGTGGGGACAAGGACCTGAGAGGACCAGTCCTTCAGGGTCTCTTGGAGAGCGGCATTTATTGAACACTTGGACATGCGAGACTCTACTCAGAGCACTTGGTGTTACCAACCCCGCGGTCCTTACAGCAGTGCCAGGGGGAGCTACGAGTCTAACCCGTTTACAGATGCGGCGGAGGCTCAGCGTGGGTAGCGACTGGCCCTCGGGTACACAGCTAGCCCATGGGACGGAAGCATCTGAACCCAGCCCGTCCTTAGCACGCACATGGACACGGCTCTTCACAGCATCTAAAATGTGTACATATCTTCTTTTCTTTTAAAAAAGATATCTTCTTGTCTACTTTCCCAGGCACTAGGGATTCTGAGCCCTGAGGACAGGAAGCCCCAAGCAGAGGGTGCCACGTCCCAGGTCGCAAAGTGAGCTTGGAAGCGGGGGAGGCGTTTGATTACACTCGATCTCACCACCAGCACAGGCCTGGCCTCTGTGGCAGCCCCGGGGCATCCCCTGGCTGACTTGCTCTGAGACATTTTCCACCTGGGGCAGAGGCCGGAGGCCGTGCGAAAGCAGGCAGGAAGCGCTGAGTGGTGAGAGGTTTAGGTGGAGGGGGGCAGAATTGAGTCTGATTCCAGGAAGCCAGGACGCAGAGGGGTGGGAGGAGCTGCAGGAGAGGAACGTCTCCCATTCCCCTTCTCACCTGGCCTGCTGCTGGGCACTGCCCCGGAGAAGAGGCGCGACTCCTGCCCTGTCTACAGGGTCTCCAGCCTCGTGGGGGAGGGAGTGACCAAGGAGGACACAAACAATTAACTTGCAGTCACCATCCTCCTGACGAGGGGAAGGACATGCGTGAGGTCAGGCAGCCTGGCGGCCCAGGCAGTGGCGTGCTGATCACAGTGCTGGAAACCACGCGCTGACCTGGGATGGGGCTCCAGCCGACCTGAAACGTGGGCCACCACGCCCACGCTCTTGACTAGCCAGAGGGCTGGGGGAAGGGGATGGCAGTGGCAAGACCCCATCCAGAGCGCCTCTTGCTCTTTCTCATGAAAGAAATAAAATAAATAAAAATTAGAAAAGAAAGAATAATAGGAACATCTTAAAACAACCAACCAACCAACAAACCAACCAACCAACAGAGAAAGAAAACCAACCAGCGTCCATTAGCACAAGCCTTTGTAAGGCACCTGCTGGGGAAGGCAGGGTGGAGTGTCAAACGGGCTCCTTTCGGAAATACACTCGTTGGTTTGGGATGGATCTTGGGAGGAGGGATGCGCGTTCATTCATTTGCTCTGCACACGTGCATGGCGGCCTCTTTTGAGCAAGGCACCGTGCAGCACCAAGGATCCAGCAGTAGGCAAAACTCCCTCCCTCCTGTCCTGTGACCCCGTGGCTTCCTTGCGGCAGCCTTGACTCTGGAGCCTGTGACCTGGGTAGGTCCCACCTCTGCTGCCCCGTCCCTATGACCCTGGGCAAACGCCCAAGCTTCTCGGTCTGGCCATTTCCTCACCTGTACAAGAGAAGCGCACCAGGACCGCCATGGCTGAGAAAAGTCCTTAGAAGGGACAAACTGGGCTGGTGGAGACAGCAGGGACATGGCTGAGCCCAGCAGCCCAGGGCTGGCCCGCTGTTGGCCGCCCGACGCTC
>NW_006160008.1:925161-925622 GCF_000334495.1 Tupaia belangeri chinensis | reverse complement strand
TGGTGAGGCTGGGTGGGGCGGGGGCATGCTGGGATGCCATTGCGATCTGGAGTTCTGCCATCCCCTCCTGCCTTTCCCTGCCCCTCACCTCTACAGGCCTTTCCCCCCAAATGCCAAGCGAGTTCTCTGATGGAGAGATTCCAGGAGACACGGCAGATAGAAGGGCAGCTGCGTGTCTTCCTCCTACCTGCCAAATCCGGCCATGTGAGCAGCCACCAGCCTGGGCCGGGGCCAAGGGCATGTGGCCCTCCCTGTCTTGTCTCAGTCTCTTGGAGCCTCAGTTTCCACATCTATAGAATGGGGTGAAGGGTGCAAAGAAAGGGAGCCCGTCTTTCCCCTAAGCTCCCTTTTGGCCGGACTAGTCTAACCTGCTCTTTCTGACTTCAAAGACTACCTTTACTTTGGGACTCCTCCACTCAGCTCAGCTGTAAATGTCATGGGCAAGTTACCGATGGAAAGAG
>NW_006160008.1:905559-924595 GCF_000334495.1 Tupaia belangeri chinensis | reverse complement strand
AGAGTGACATGCCACGTTTGGTGGCCACCCTGCAGTGGCCACCCTTTCCTCACTCCTGTGACACTGCTCACACTGGATATTTAGATTTGAAGGAGCTGGGACAGGTCCGTGTCAGTCACCCCCCATATTTGAGTGGGTGGCCCCGGCCAGCAGTCCCCATGACTCTTTGCAACAGGCCTGACTGGGAATCAGGTCACTGGGCTTCCGGTCGCAGCCCTGCCTCAGCCTTGCTGTGTGGCCTTGGGTAAGCTCCACCCCTCCTCGGGTCTGGGAGGGGAGGTCAGCTGAGGGGCGCATGCAGAGTTTCCGTGCTCTCGGCCCACACCCCTGACCGCCTGGCTGGGAAGGCAGCAAGGGAGGCCAGGCCTGCCGAGCGCCCGGGCAGAGCACCCTCTTCCCCCCGGCTAGGACAGAGGGTGCGGGTCCAGGGACAGTGGAGTAGGAACGAGGGAGGGATGGAGACAGAGGGTGGCCCTGGGAAGGACTGCTGCTCCGAAGCCTAGGGACCGAGCCCCTTCCTGGCTTTGTGACCCTAACTGCTCTGTGAGCCCCCACTTTCTCACCTATAAAATGAGGTAAATGGCATCTTTCTTATGGGGGATACGGGCCGTCCTGGGTCCAGTTATCTGTATTATGAAGTCCTAGAGGGCTCGTAGGGGCCTCCGGTCCCTGCTCAGATAGAGGAAGACAGGCCACCGAGGCAGTGCCCTCGAAAAGTCTCCCACTTGAAGGGGTGACAGGCCTTCCTGATAGATGCCTGTTTCTCAAAGCCCCGGAGGAGCCTCCCGAAGTGTGCTGAGGGCCTGGCCTTCGCTGGTGCCGCGGGGTGGGGTCGGAGGGCGGAAGGGCCCATTACTGGACGCTTGTCATCTGTCCCATGTCTGTCTCCTCAGGCTCTGCTGTGTCCCCAGGAACAGGGATGGAGCCTCGTCCATGCTCACGGCCTCGGGGCCGAGCACAGGCGGAGGCTCCACACCTGTGCAGTGAATGAGCGAGCACCTTGCAGTGGGTGCACCATGCACTGGACAGAGGGGACAGAGGTGGCCTGCGGGGACCCGCCTGGACTTTCCTGTCCTCCAGCGGCAGACGGCTACAGGCGAGGCTCCGGGGCCTGCGGGAGGGAGAGCGGAGTAGGTCTGGGAGGAGAGTAAGGGCAGCAGGGGCCCAGGGAGGGGAGAACTGGAGCCCTCAGGTCACAGCATCGTCCACAGCCAGCCTGCGCCTGTCCCCCTCACCTCTCTTGCTATGGGCCGAACGTGTCCCCAAAAGGCACGCCAATGTCCTAACCCCCAGACCCAGAAGTGTGACCTGGAAGCAGGGTCTTTGTGGACGTACATGGGTGAGGTCCTCAGCGTGGGCCCGGTCCAGTACTACCAGTGTCCTTACGAGAAGAGAGGGGACACCAAGACGGACACCCGGGGGAAGGCCATGTGACGGTGGAGGCAGAGGTGGCGGTGATGCTGCCCAGCCCGGGGAATGCAAGGGAGCAGGGCGGGGCAGGCGGGGACCTGCCGGAGCCCTGAAGGAGCCTGGCCCAGCTGCTACCTCAGGCCTAACTGCCGGGGACTAGAACTAGGAGAGTAACGTCTGCTGTGTTAAGCCACCCTGTTGGTGGCATTTGTCACGGAAACCCTAGAAAGCCAGCAATCTGCCTTGGAGCAAGAAAAGCGAGTTCTCCCAGACACCTGTCTAGACAGCACTTTGGTAGGGCATGTGGGACCTGCACCCGCACCCCTCACCCCTGCAACCCTGGCCTCCCAGAGGGTCTCAGAGAACGGCTCAGCTCAGCAGAGGGCCTTCCCTGGGTGGGCTGGACTCCCCCACCCCAGGGCGACAAGGGGTTTCCATTCCATGGTGACCTCCTCGAGCTCTGCGACTTTGCCAACAGGCTGATAGGAAGGCATCAGGTGAGGCTCTTTCATGGGCTTCCAGTCTGAGCCCCTTCCCCTGAGGCAGGCCAGCGCCTCAGTCCCTGTGCTAAATGGAATAGTGGCCCCCACATTCGGGTCCACTGGACACTGCACGTGGCCTTCTTTGGAGCCAGGGTCTCTGCAGATGTCAGCAAGCTAAGCTGAGGTCGCAGTGGATTAGGATGGCTGGAAGCCCATGATGGCTAGTGTCTTTATAAGAAAAGGCGAACTGGGGACCAGCAGGTGGCATGGTGGTTAAGGCACTGGACACGCCCACATGGCCAGCCACGGCTTGAGTCCCAAACCTGGTGGCTTGCTTCTTCACTTTCCTTCTCTCTGCGTGTCTATCTTTCTCTGGTCAAATTAAAATAAATGAAAGAATAAATAAAATTAAATAAATGATTCTTTTTTTAAAAAAAGGAAAACTGGCTGCAGACGCACAGGCCACGTGACTGTGGAGGCAGAGACTGGAGTGCTGCACCTCCAAGTCAAGAGACAGCCGTGCGCACCCAGGTGGGGCGAGGCAAGCGGAAGTTCCCTCCTCGAGTCCTGAGAGAGAAGGAACCCACCTGTGCTCTGATCTCGGACTTCCAGCCCCAGGCCTGGGAGACGGGAATTCCTGATGCTCCGAAAAGATACCTGCTGTTCCGAAAAGACACCCAGTTTGCGGCTGTTTATTACAGTGGCCCAGGAGACTGACAGACTGCTCATGCAAGGGACCGGGCTGGGGACCTTCGTCCCCCCAGTGGGCTGTAGGACCTGGCCAGGTCAACGTCTCCTCTCGGAACCTCGGTCTCTGCTGTGGGGAGACCCTGCCCCACTCCAACCTGCACTTCGAGCATCATTGCGGTTGACTGTTTGTGAAGGGGCCGGCTCTCAAAATCCGTCAGGGCAGAGGACAGTAACTGTCATTTGTTCACTCAACGATGTGTATTCCGTCCTCGTGCCAGACACTGTTCCAGGCTCCACAGGGGCCGGGGAGAGGAGGGTTTGTCTTCGTGGCGCTCACGGTCTGCACAGGGTGGCGAGAGTAGAGAGGGAGAGAGCAAGCACACCGCTAACTGGATCACTTCGCGGGAGCGTCACGACTTGGGGCTGGGGAAGAGGTTTACCTCAAGCCTTGGTGGCGATCTTGCTTCCAGGGCTTTCCTCGAGCTCAGGCCAGGTCCCTTTGCCGTGGTTGAGTGTCCACCATTACTCCCCTCTCTAGCTTCAGAAGGCCCTGAATTAAAAGCATAGGAACATACTGGGCCTCCCCCCACCCCCCAGCCTAATGGTTAAGGGATCCACATGGTGGATTCCAGCCACCGTGGCTTGTTTTTTTTTTACACCTGAATTGAGACCAGCAGTTGGGATAATGGCTATGTCGCTGGACTCCCATGTAGTCGACTGCAGTTCGAGTCCTGGAACCGGTGGCTTAAAACTCACGCGGGGCAAGTGTGCGTGCGTGCCCAAGATCCCGAGAGGAGAACGGAGGAGAAGGGATTGCGGCATGGCTATCCCCCCTGGGGGGTGATTTCTCACTTTCTGTCTCTCTGCCTCTCTGGCGAGCGCACGTGCCCTATAGCAAAAACCTCTCCAAAAAAAGAAAAAATATATTTTATTTAACTTTATTTATTTACTTATTTTAATTTGACCAGAGAGGGACAGAAAGAGCCAGAGAGAGGGAAAGTGAGAAAGCAAGCTGCCAGGTCTGGGACTTGAACCAGGGTGAGAGTCCAGTGCCCCTAACCACCACGCCACCTTACTGGCTCCAAATTTTAAGCTGCCGATTCTGGGACGTCAGCCCCACTGGCTTGAGAAACACACCAGGCGCATGTGTGTGGGCTTCCAAAATCTCGACAGGATGGAGAAGGGATTGCTTTGTGCCCACACTCCATTGAGGGGGTGCTTTCTCCTCTCCGGCTGAGGCTGAGGTAGATCGTGGTATCGGAACCCTGTAGGAGGGGCTAGTTCTCGTGCTCTCTCTCTCTCACTCTCTCTGCCTCTCTTGCTCATGAAATAAATGAACTTTAAAAAAGAAAGAAAGAAACAAATATCCAGATGACACCGCGACCCTGCTGACCGAGGGAAGCCCCATCTCTGGCCGGCTGCCCCCCGGGGCTGTCTGCGCTGTGCGGGCTTTGGGGCCCTTGCCCACACTTTCGAAGGCCTCTTTCGGCATTTTGCAGCTGCTCTCCCCATGGCAGCCCTGCACCCAGGCTGTGCTGATCAATGGCTGGGCGGCTGCCAGGAACATAGGACGTCAATTGTGCAAGACCTCCTGCTTTTCAGACTGGCCAGCTACCAGCCTGCCGGGGCCAGGGCCCAGACCACCTGGCCTCCATTGGTCAGAGACCAGGGCTCAGGGTCTCTTTACTCTCACCTGGGCCGTCTCTGCTCCCAGCCTGAGCGCTTCTCCCCTGGAAAGTTTGCAGGGTGGGGGCCTGGAGGGAGGAGAGAACATTATCTGGGGCTGGGGCACGGGGCCTGGGGCAAGGCTGAGGACCAGAAGCCGGGGAGGGGAGGTGCCTCCTACCCAGAATCCCTTCCAGCCCTACCCTGGGCCCTTCTGCCCCAGCCCAGCCCTTTCCCCACCTGGAGACGGGGCAATACCAGCTGGGGTCTGAAGCCATGTGTGTGCGGGCCTTCATCACGGACAGACACACCCCTCAGGACACACAGCTGCGGACGCACATACCTGCAGCGGGCCCCACAGAGCACGAGCCAGAGAAGGGTGTGTGCACATGTGTGCATTAAACACACGAGGTGCCACAGAGCCTGGCCTCGGCTGGCCTTGGAACACAGGCCGACCTAGCCCTGAGACAGCTGCGGGCGCCATCACACCAGGACAGATCTCTGCACACCTCCTGCAATGCCGGGCCTTCACGCTCACCTTTTCTTTTTCTGTCTTTCTCTTTTAATTGCCAGAGGCATGTGAGCTTTCCAGAGAGAGAGAGAAACGACCCCTAGTGGGGCATGGTCACACTGCAACCCCTTTTCTTCCGTCTCTCGGCCCCTCAGGATTTGGGGCATGCGTGCACATGTACCGCCATGTTCCTAAGTCACCGAGACTGGGAATCGAACTGCAATCAGCCATGTGAGATGTGGCTCCCTAAGTAACCACTACACTACAGGGCAGTCGGGCCTCTTCTTGTTCTCAAGGGGTTGGGGGGTGGGTAACTTTTTGCCTTTAGAATATGAGGAAGCCACAGGTCAGAGGAACCCAGTGACCTGCCCAGGTACCCACAACTGAAAGGGGCCAGTGGGGCTGGACGGTGTGGTAGCAATACACCACGACCCTCTGTGGGGCAGACCCACGTGGGAAGGTCGCCAGTTCCCATCCAGAGATGCTGAGGCAGGCCCATGTGAGAAGGTCGTCAGCTCCTGTTTGGAGACCCTGAGGCAGACCCACATGGGAAGGTCACCAGTTCGCATCCGGAGCCCTCCCTATCTACACAGGCTCACCTTCCCCATGCTTTGGGCTGGCTGAGGCTGGGGGTGGATTGTGGCAGCGGGACCCTGCCAGGGGTGCTGTATCGCATCTCCGCCTGTGTCTCCGTCACTTGAGGAATATGCAGGTAAACTTTTCTTAAAACTGTACTCACTTAACACTTGTGACAAAGAAAAACTGAAGGAAGGGCCTGGGCTAAAAACCCACACCAGGGTCTCCCCCCACAGGCCTGATGCCCCATCTCAGTGACGCACGTGTCACCCCCATAGCCCTCGCACTCCACACATACACCCCCACACCGTGCACACACATGCCCCTTACTCCGTGTGCACACGTACATACCTCCTACTCTGTACACACATGTGCGCTTCACATATGTCTGGTCCACATACGTATCCCAAGTGCGTACACACACACACACACACACACACACACACACACACATGCTGGGCCCACGTGCACCCTGCACACGAGGTCTCAGCTGTGCACACCACACTCTGGCCTCAGGATTACACTGACCGAGAGCTGACCCACTTACTGAGGCCAGCACCTCCCGGCCTGTTCACACCCAGGAAACCCTGGTTCCCAGCCTGTGCTTCGGCGCACGCGCAGGCCCAGCCCCACCTCTCTGCGCCAGCATCCTTTAGCAGAAGCACAGTGTGAGTCCAGCTCTTATCCAAGTTTTCTAGCAGTCACACTAAAATGCAGAAGAGGGCCAGTTGGTGGTGTGGTGGTGACGGCATCAGGATCCTACACGGCTGGCTGTGCGGTTTGAGTCTCAGACCTGGCAGATTAAAAATCGCACGTGTGCGTGCATGCCCAGAATCCTGATAGGAGAATGGAGAAGGGATTGCAGCGTGGCCATCCTCCCCGGGGAGTGCGTTCTCTTTTCCTCTCTCTGTCTGTCTCTGATGAGCACATACACCCTATTGCAAACAAACAAACAAAAACGCAGGAAGTGGGTGACATGTATTACGATCGTACGTTTTATTTAACCGAAGGTAACCCAAAGGTGGTCATTTCCACGTCAGTCAGCGCGAATGCTGTCACAGAGGGAGTCCACCTTGTTCGCACCTGGTCTTGGCAATCTGCTCCTCCACGTGCAATCTGTCTCAGTTCAGACCCACCACATGCCAGCTGCTCAAGATCCACATATGGTTAGTGGCCACAGCTCTGTGGAATCAGATAGTCACTCAAGTAATTCCCAGCCAGAGGGAAAATGGCACAACCCGCCTCCTCCCTCTTCTCCTCTCCTGTCCCCAGAGTACGTGGGCCCAGTCTCCTTTCTCTCTTACCGCCAGCAGCTCCTCCAGGCTCACGTGTTCAGGTAAGTGGACACTGAGCCTCTGCCCACCTGCACGGGCCTCTGCACAGCCCCTGGTTCTCAGCTGCCCCTACCTCCCACTCTCAGGGACCAGGGGCTGTAACCAGGCAGGAGTGTCACCAGGCAACGGGCCCTGGGGAGAGCTCAGATCTCTGCACCTGCCACCAGCCTCCGGGGTGCCCACGGGGCGGGGTGTAGCGGGGTGGGGCGGGGCAAGCCCTGCTTGTCTCCTGCCTCCTGCTGTTTACCTGAGTCTAGTCTCAGTGTTGTCCCAGACCCAGCAGAAGGCCCATGGAGCCTGGGGCCACAGGCCACAGGGGACAAGGGCCACACACCCTGGCCATGGCTCCAGGCCATTGATCCATCCAGGCCTGGCCAGGTGGGGGCAGGGAGACCTTGGCCTGGACAAACAGAGGTTTGAGAGGCCTACGTGCAGGCCCGGCACCCACTTGTCACTCCCAAAGGTAAGTGGGGTCCCCAGGACAGAGGACGAGGA
This sequence comes from Tupaia belangeri chinensis, assembly GCF_000334495.1. Taxonomy (NCBI): domain Eukaryota; kingdom Metazoa; phylum Chordata; class Mammalia; order Scandentia; family Tupaiidae; genus Tupaia; species Tupaia belangeri. Next base: position 917,432 of record NW_006160008.1, on the reverse strand, counting down.
ACTATGAATGATCTGGCAACCATGCCCACTCTGAGAGCCAGGCCTGGCCCCCCTGGGGCTTGCGGCATCTGCCCTGTCCCAAGGCCAGATTTGCAAGGCCTCACAGACCAGAGAGTGGCCCATGCACAGGAGACAAGGGGCCCACAGAGCTGGCCGGGGAGAGCAGGGTGGAGTGAGGGCAGGTGCGTGGGTAGGCATGGGGCAGTACCAGGGCTGAGTGGCCGGGGTTCAGGTGGACAGGGACCTGGGGAGAGGTCCGATTGATCTGGCTGGACAGGCCACCCTCCACGGCCAGGCACTCTACCTGGGCATTCCAGTGTGGGAGGCAGGCCCAGAGCCCACGCTGCACCCATGACTGACCTATGCATGGACCCTGGGCTGAAGAATGCAGAGTGGCCTCCGTGCGTGCACACACGTGTGTTCTAAGTGTGCATCTCCGAGTTTGTGTGTCATAAGTAGGTGTGTGTGTGTGTCCCTTGGTGTGTGTGCATGAGTTTGTAAGTGTGTCCATCTGCACGGAATGGACTCCCCCGTGGTCCCCATACTTGGGAACACTCAGTCACACCGACTCAGAGCAGGGATGCGCTCTAGGCCTGAGTGGCCTCGCTGGGGTCCTTGCTGCCTCCTGGGGTCCTTGGCCTACAGCCCCTGCTCTGCCTCGCTCTGTGCTGAGTGACCTCGGGTGAGTCATTTCTTCTCTCCGTGCCTCAGTTTTCCTAACCGTTCAATGGAGACAGTGCAGCAAGCATTCCAGGCAGCTGGAGGCTGAACTAGGACAGGGCCTGTGGCATTGCCCAGCTTATGGTGGGCATTCATATGTGGCTGACTCCACTGCACTGTGGGGAGGGCGCGGCCTTGCCCCCAGAGGACTCTCCAAGGCGGAGGGTAGGAGAGAGGACGGAGCAGGTGCCAAGGTGGGGTCCTGGAGCCTCGATGAGGGAAGAATCCTTCAGGACTCTGAGGCAATTGGGTCACAGTCCCTCCTTCCAGGGGCCCACCATCGAGGGGCCAGAAAATGCCTGCGGGTGGCCCGTCCTTTGATGAGGGCAACTCAGGATGCTTCACAGGGGCAGCCTCTCATGCTGGGGCACTCTGGGAGAGCTTCTGGGAGGAGGGGAGGTTTCAGCCAAGATATGAAGACGCCACATGAGAGCTGTCCAGGTCCAGAGGTGGAAGCCCAGACAGAGGGCCGGTGTGTGGGAACACTTGGCAGTGAGCGAGAACTTCGGGGTCTCGAGAACCACGTTAGGCTCTTCACCCAGGCTGGCTGCCAGCCCGTGATGGTGTTTGGTACTGCTAACACTCGCACCGAGACGCCCAGTGGGTGAGACGGGAAGAAGAGTTGTGGGGAGAGGAGGCAGCGCCGCTCACACAGGCGTGCAGCTCCCTGAGCTCCGTGGGAGCAGGGCACACGGGGTGACGAGCAAGCCCCTGCTCTTGTGCACCTATGGCCTGGGAGGAGACAGACCAAGGACACGCGAGCACAGTGCAATTGGGGTCTCAGGAAGTGCCGTAGAGACAATGTGGCGAGGGGGCTACTCAGGGAGGGCACCTCTGAAGAGGTGGCGTGTCAGCAAAGACTTGCGGGAGGTAAAGGAGCAGCCTGAGGCGCACCAAGGGAAAAGTGTTTCAGGGGCAGATGGCAGGTGCAAAGGCCCAGTGGTGGCCACGCTGGCGGTCTAGCTAGGAGCCGGGCGTGGAAGCAGCCACTCAAGGGCCACACCTCATAGGCCTTTTTGGATGTGGGTGGGAGCTGTCCTCCGTCATCGCATTGCTAACAGATAGCCGAGACTGGGTGATTTATAAAGAACAGAGTTTAGTTTGACCTAATTCTGGTGGCTGGAAAGGCCAAAGGCTGCACCGTGGCCTATAGAAGCAGAGAGAAGAGTGGGCGTGTGCAGAGGCCGCGGTGCGTGTCCCGGTCAGCTTGTCTCTCTCTCTGCTTCAGCCCGGCAGGACTCAGTCATGTGACTGCCAACAGCCAGTCTCTTCCCAAAGTTCTCACCTTTTTTTTCCTTTTCTTTTTTTTTTTAATTAAAAACTTAGAAACTGTAAGTAACATAGTACGAAGAATGTCACCTCTAGCCATCTGCAGAGGGACATGTCAATGAACAAGCTGACTCACCCAGAAGAATCTGAGAAAGTTTCAGGAATCAAAGACACTAGGGGTGACCTCCTTACCCTTCTCCATTTTCCTATGAAGTGATCAAAGATGAAGAGGAGAATTGTTTATTTTTATTATTATTTTTTGAGAGTTTTTTTTTTTTTTTTTGCTATAGGGCGTGTGTGTTCTCCAGGAAGGCAGAGAGAGACAGAAAGACAAAAGGCGAGATATCACCCCCCAGGGACGATGGCCACGCCGCAATCTCGACTACATAGGAGTCCAGCAACAACATAGCCATTACGCTAACTGCTGGTCCCCCCAAAGTTCTCACCTTTAAAGTAATATCTGGATCAGATTTTTACCCTTTTGATCCTATTACAGTACCCCAATACTTGACTTTAAGGGCACGTTTCCAAACTACAGAGGGTGCTGCAAGAGCTGTGTGAGCAGGGCACGAGCTGAAAACCACCCTGGCAGTCGTGGGGATTGGTGGAGACAGTGGTTCCATGACTGGTGACTGATGGTGGCCTGGATGATGACAGGAGCTGTGGTGGGGCCAAGAAGGGGTTGGGTTTTGGGGGTGTTCAGAGGGGAGAGCCACAGACTGCTGATGGGCTGAACCCTCTGAATAAGGGGGAGCCACGGTGTCATGGTGAAAGACAGGGATGGTGTGGTCATCCTCACAGCTGGCCCCCCTCCCTGCTGGCAAGAGGCCTGAGAGGAGAGGTGGGGTCGCCTGCATTCACCATGGGCCCCCGTGCCCTGCACCGATCTGGCACCAAGCAGGTGCTCCATGAAAATGGGGTGCCTCAGTGGCTGAATCTAGGCCCCCCAGCCAACACCTTCCATGTCCCAGCCCCAAGCCTTGCAGTCCTACTTCCTGCTTCCTGGAGGCTGCACGACGTGGGAGTTGGTACTGCATGGGGCCGGGAGCCTGACCGCTCCAGTCATCCCTCTGTCATGGGTCCTTCGTTCCATGCTGGGTTCTATGGGGAACCCCGGAGGTGAACAGACACAGCCCTGCCCCTCTGGTGGGGGACAAGGCCAAGGCCAGAGGTCAGGCATACTGTTGCTCTGATCAAGGGCAACCAGGCCGGGAGATGGCTTACCTAGCCAGGGCCCTGAAAGCCCTCACCAGGCAGGTGGCCTGAGAGAGGTCCTCGAAGTCCTTCCAGGTGAGGGTCTCATGACCCTTAGGGGGGCGTGCAGGTAGGCGTTAGGCTGGGGGGGAGTGGGGGACAAGGCCAAGGCCAGAGGTCAGGCATACTGTTGCTCTGATCAAGGGCAACCAGGCCGGGAGATGGCTTACCTAGCCAGGGCCCTGAAAGCCCTCACCAGGCAGGTGGCCTGAGAGAGGTCCTCGAAGTCCTTCCAGGTGAGGGTCTCATGACCCTTAGGGGGGCGTGCAGGTAGGCGTTAGGCTGGGGGGGAGGGGGGCGGCAGGCGGACAGGAGCCTGGCCATGGAGTCTTGGGTGCCATGAAAGGCTTCTGAGCAAGTGAGCAGCCGGGGCTGGGTCGGGAGCTCCCTGGCAGCAGTAGGAGGCTGAGCTGGAGGTGACAGAGGCGGGAGCTCAGCCCAGCGGCTGCTCCGGGAGCCCAGGAGGTGGCGGTGGGCCAGGTGAATTGCTCTCCCGTTTGGACTGTGCCTTGGGTTTCACATGGTGGGGTTTCTGAAAACTGGCTCCTCTGTGATGCTCAGAGTCCTCCCAGATGGAGTGAGGGGCATTTATTTATTTATTTATGTGTGTATGTATGTATGTATGTATGTGTTTTTGCCTCAGGGCCTGTGTGCTCCGCTAGAGAAAGAGAGTGAGGGCCCAGAGGAGATGACCACATCAAGTCTCTTCTCTTTGTGGGATTTTGGGCTTGTGCCTACACATGCCCAGCGTGATTTTCAAGCCACTGGGTCTGGGACATGAACCACAGTCGACCATGTGGGAGTCCAGCGCCTTAACCACTATGTCATCTGCTGGCCCCGCGAGGGGCATTTATGAGGGAGGGAAAATCCACAGAGAAGGCCTGGACTGGCAGGTGGGAGGAGGGAAGGGAGGCCTACTGGGTGCTTCCGGGGGTGGCTCCCTCTGGCGTCTCCACTGACAGACCAGGGGCGGCCCTGAGCTTCGGTTCCCTTCTGCACACTGGTGCTGGGAGGCAGTGGAGCCCAGTGCAGGCCTCAAGAGAGGTGGCATGGGTCTGCAGCCGGGCTCTGCCGGCTGTGTGACCTCAGCTGAGCTGCTCGACCCCTCTGTGCTTCAGCTGTCTCCTCCATAAAACGGGCACGGTAAGATAACCTGCATAGGCTTCTTACCCGACAGAGTGTGCACGAAGCACTGGAAACTGTCGACATGGGTGTGGCCTGTTGGGGGGGTCTGTGCCCCCAAGTCCCTATGACTCCATGAGACATCCTGAAATAGCTCCTTGGCAGTCTAGACTGAAAGTAAAACTGGGGTGTGGTCTCCCCTGGGGAAGGGAGGGGGCCCGGGGCTGGGTGAGGGCAAGGAGCTGGCCCCTCATTTGGGCTCTCCCTAACCCGGCCACTTCTCTCGGGTTGTAGGGGACACAGGTGGCCCGCCAGGGCAGGGGTCGCTCCAGGCGGGGAACTTGAGCCTGCTTTGCCTCCTATGCAAGCGTCCCAGCCTCCTGCCCTGTCTGTTTCCCGTTTCTCACCAGGAGTGCCGCAGACAGTTCTGGAAAGTGGGTGGGGTCATCTCCCCTCCACCTTATTGCCGCCCTGGCCAGCGGTCCCCACAGCCCGCTGCTGGTCTCCTTCCATTCAGAAGGCACCACACGTCCTTGGCAAACGCCCCATTGCAAATGCTAGGCTCTTCCCAACCTGGTCTGTTTTCCTGCCAGGATGCCCGTGGCCGAGGCCCACCAAGCAGCTGGCGGGCAGGGCGATGGAGGTGAGGGCGAGGAAGCGGAGCCAGAGGGGATGTTCCAGACCCCGGAGGACCCCAAGAGAAAAGCCCGGGACTACCTCCGTCTGGCACCGCTGTGGCTGGCCCTGGTGGTGCTGGCGACCGTGGGGGTGCTGCTCTGGTATTTCCTAGGTAAGGGTAAAGGCCTGAGGGGCGTGACTAGGGGAGGACTTGGAGTGGCCATGGGAGGCACAGCGACCCAGCATCTCCTTGCTCTCCGGGTCTGCCTCCTCTCCCGCATGGCGGAAAGGTGATTGGACCCCTTCTGGGTCCTGTGACTCAGTCTGCTCCCAGCTCAAGCCACATGCCCGTGGGGAAGGAGCTTCTGGAGGAGGGTAAACACTGCCTTCCCTTGCCTGCAGTCCTCCTGGGTTGCCCCTGAGGCTGGGAACCAGCCAGCTCTGCTGGAGGAGGCCCAGAGGTGCTGGTGGCGCCTGGTACCAATTAGTGCCTCTGCTCACCGAGCCCAGCTGGGGGCTCCTCGGGGGTGCGGACCACAGTTCTATCACCTCTGGGTCTCCAGGGCCCAGCATGAGTGGGAGGGGAGGGAGCCAGGAGCTGCCAGGCTTAGGGGCCTCTCCTGTGCCCCTAACTTTGGCCCTCCTTCCCTTCCTCACATTACAGCCCTCAGTGAGTCCCTGGAGGCCCAGGAGCAACTGGCTCACACTCTGGGTCGCCCTTCATCCATCCGCTCTTCATTCATTCACTGAACAAATGCTCTTGGGCATCTACAGCATCTTTCTCTGTACCCCACTCAGGGGAAGACTCACTCATTTGTCCAGTGCCGAGCGCCTCCTGTGTGCTGGGTTCTGGGAACAGCCCCTGCCCGCGTGACTTACTGCAGAGTCAGACATGACAGCCTTGCTAACACGTGCCTATGCTAGGATGGCGGACGCCGAGGGGCTGGGGCAGCCTGCCAGGGGCAGCCCAGCTTGCCCAGGTGACCGGAGACATCCCACTCAACGTTAGGCCGAAAGCAGATATTCTTGGGGTGGGGGAGCATGCATGCACACCTGCCTGGTGTGTTCTTCTAGCCTCTGGGTCCGGGACTCAACCACTCTTGCGTCCTGTGGGAATCTAGCTGCCGTAACAACCACACCAGCTGCTGGCCCTAAGACTCATAGCGGAATTCCAGGGACCCCCTGTGGAGCAGCAGGGAGCTAGACCTACCCAAGCCTAGCTGCAGAGGGCCCGGTGGGGACTGGCCGGAACCAGCCTCCGGGGTGTCACCATTGGAACCCCAGGTCTTATTGGACCTGCTTGCTCTGACTTACAGCATGGATGGTGGATCCACGTGGAGCTGAGCAACGCAGACAGGGCGGAGATGCTGTGTGCATTTCACCACCGGCAGGAAGCCAGCACCCCAAATAGCTCAGGGCATGGGCCTCCTTGGGTAGCAGGATAATTAGTCTTCAGGGTAAACCACAGCACCCTGGGCTGCCAGGAACTCACCCGCCAATTGCCTTCCAGCGGAGTCTAGTTCCTCCTGATTACACTCTGGGGTGAATTGACCCTCCCCTACCCCAGGAGGGGTGCTCTTTGGGCTGAGAATGGACCAGGGGGAAAATGCTCCCAAGCCTCAGCTGGGGGAAGCCACCCCCCCCACTCCACCCCAGGAGGAAGGGTAGGAGAGGCACTTTGAAGCTGTTTGAACAACTCTTCTGCCTGGTAGCTTTGCCCCAGGTGCTGAGCAAGGACACCTGCCCTGAGCACACTGGAGCAGGGTGAGCCGCAGGCCACGAGCAGGTGACAGGTCAGTGGCAGCCAGGAGAGGGCGGGGACTGTGTTCCGAGGCAGACAGCCATGGCTGTGCAGGTCCAGGTCCAGTCCATGCAGGGCTCTTCCTGCCCCCTGCTGCATTGCCTGGTCTTTTCTCCTGTTCCTAGATGGGGGCTTCATGTGTCTTCTAGAACCTCCTGCGCCAGCCCCCTCTTTCCTTCTGCCTCAATGAGGAAATCAAACCTCTGGGAAGAGAAGCCCCACAGGTGCTCGCCCGCTGCACCCCTGCACTCTGCCCCTGTCCAGTCAGGGGAGCCATCTGGAGCCAGCTCTCCTCCTGGCCATGGCCCTGTGGGACCCTTCTCCCCTCCAGCAGCATCCATGGCTGTCCCTTGGGGGCCACCCCATCTCTCGGTGCCCTTCACCACAGACTCCTGGAAGGAGCTGTCTGCAGGCTGCGCCTCCGACCCTCCCCTGAATCTCTCTGTTGCACTTTCCAGTCTGCACCCCCACCCGTCCTCCATCCTCCATCCCTTTGTCCTCTGATGGCACTTGCCAAGGTCGTTGATATGCATATGTCCATGTGTTACTAAATCGGCATCCAGTCCCCAGTCGCCCTCGCATTTAACTCCTCCTCCCTGAAACTCGCCTCCCTGGGTTCCAGCCTTGCATCTTGACCCTCCCCAGCTCCCAGCGGTTTTCCTCTGTGTCCTTGGCTGACGGAGGGCTCCTCCTTCTCTACACCTACTTTCATTTACTTATTTTTTTAATTTCCCAGAGGCCACATGCACTTGTTGGAAAGAGACAGAGAGGGGCCGGTGGGTGGCGTGGTGGTTGAGGCGCTGGACTCCCACATGGCTGACCATGGTTCGAGTGTCGGGCTTGGTGGCTTGTGTTCTCACTTTCCCTCTCTCTGTGTCTCTCTTTGGTAAAATTAAAATAATTGAATAAATAAGTAAAAGTAAAGAGTTTTTAAAAAAAAAAAAAATATTTGAAGAGAGACAGAGAAAGTGAAAAGCACCTTCCCATGGGGAATGTTACACAGCCGCCCCATCTCCTTCCCCCTCCTTTGGGGATTTTGGGCACACGCACGGACCCAGCGTGTTTCTCAAGCTGTGGAGTCCAGGACTCGGACCACACGGTCAGCCACGTGGGTCCAGCTGCCTCAACCGCCATGCCATGGGCCATGGATTGGCCTACTCCGCCTGCTTCCATGACCTCATTTTTGTGGCTTTAAAGGTATCCTTTTATACCCTGACGACTCCCGAATTTGTATTGGGCTGTCTGGAAAGTCATGACGCATAGAAAAACAGAAAAGTATGTCTTGGGAACCAGCAGTTAGCGTAATGGCTATGTCGCTGGACTCCCACGTAGTCGACCGCGGTTCGCGTCCTGGACCCGGTAGCTTAAAACTCACGCCAGGCATGTGTGCGTGCATGCCCAAGATCCCGAGAGAAGAATGGAGGAGAAGGGATTGCGGCGTGACCATCCCCCCCGAGGGGTGATTTCTCACTTTCTGTCTCTCTGTCTCTCTCTGTCTGTCTGACGAGCGTACACGCCCTATAGCGAAAATCTCTCCAAAAAAAAGAAAGAAAAACAGAAAAGTATGTCTTGACTACCCCGATGACCTAATATTTCCAGCCTGGTTCTCCTCTGAACTTGCTTCTACCATCCTTCCCCCTTCCTGATGGCTAAGGGGCACCTCAGACCCGTGAGTTCAGAATGCATTTCCCCTACTCCTGTGTCCCCACACCCAGCAGGCAGCCACTGCACCCTCCCTTCCTCTCTGGCTTGCCCACCCCAGCTCCTCTGCCAGCCAGCCAGCTCATCTCAAACCCCCACGTACACCCTGACGCCCTGTCGGCCATCGCACTCGAGCCTGGGGTCCATCGGCCTCCCCTGGACAGTCTTCCCTGGGCCCCGGCACCAGCCTCCTCGCTGGTCTCTCCTTCGGTCTCCCTAGGCCCTTTCTCACTCTAGCAGCAGAGACCGTCTGTAGAGCCACCCAGTTGTCACTTCTCGGTGGAAAGCCTCCCGCAGCTCCCAGCCCACTCAGAGCAGAAACCGAAGTCCTCCCAGGGCTTGCAAGCCCTCCGGGCCTCCCCCTTCCCCATCCCATCTCCCCCTTCTGTCTCCTGTCCTTGTAATCCGCCGGAGCCCTGATTCCCACCACACTTCCTCCGCCCCGCGTGTCGTATATGGTGCTCGCTGTTTACCACCCGTCATGCGAGACGCTGCCTATCGTCCCTGCCAGACGGCAAACTCTCGATGGCAGGTTTCTCCTCCTTGTTCTGCTCACTGTCATACCGACACACTCCCAAGTGCTGTAGACCAATCCCCACACACAGTATGTCCTCAAGAAATATGCTGAGCAGATGAATGAATGAAGGAATGAGTAGAGTGACAAGCCAGTCTGGATCAATCTCTTCACATCAGCCAAAACGGTCTCTACACAAAGGGATCTGATGACATCACCCGACCCCACCCTCCAGAGGTCCTAGCCGCACGCCACCCTGCCCCCTCCCTGACTGCCCCAGACAGGCTTTTGGTTCTGGTCCTTCCCAGGCCTCCTGCCTAGAGGTGCCTCCCTCCCTCCGTCTTCTCAGTTTGCGGTTTCTCAGACCTCAGATCTCAGCCGGAGGGGCAGGGCAGCTCAGCCCTGTCACTCTGCCACGTCCCCTCCATAGCCCCTGGTGTCGCTCCGTCTCACAGACCTGTGTGCTGCAGGTTACTGGGGAGGTGTGCCTGCTTTGGTCGCCTGGTGTGCCCACACTGCAGGTACTCCACACTTCCTGTGGAACCCCGGGCAAGCAGGGAAGCAGAAGGGTGCATGGAGGTGTTAACCCACAACCTTGACCCTGACCTTGGGCCCTGTGGGTTTCCTGGCCTTCGTTTCCTCCTGAATCAGCCACTGTGTCAGCCTCTTGAGAGTCTGTGACTGTGGGCCCTCCCTCCATGGGCCTCTCAGTTTGTCACCAAATAAGCCTTGAATGACCATGATAACAATGACAAAGATGGCGGTAGTGATGGCTCCCTAGAGGCCAGAGACGCTGAGGCTGAGCCGAGGTATCGGGGTGGCAGGAGAAGGCGTAGGAGAGATGGGAGCCTTTCTCGCCTGCTCCCTTGGCTAACCCTGCTGGTTCCTTCCTGGGCAGCGTACAAGGCGCAGGTGACCGTCAGCCAGGTGTACTCAGGCAGCCTCCGGGTGCTCAACCGCCACTTCTCCCAGGACCTTGCCCGCCGGGAATCCAGTGCCTTCCGCAGTGAAACTGCCAAAGCCCAGAAGATAGGTGGGGGGAAAGGAGAGGGAGGGAATACTAGGGGCAAGAGAAAGTGGAGCAGGTTGAACCCATCAGACCAACTGGTCGACCTGTCCAGAGTTCTACTTCCTGGGAGTAGAATGTGACCTTGGGCACACATGCACCCAGCATGAGTTGAAGTCACCCAAGATCCTGAGAGGAGAATGGAGGAGAAGGGATTGTGGCGTGGCCTTCTCCCCTGGGGGGGGGGGTGATTTCTCCCTGGCTAGGACTTAACAATAATAGGTTGAATAAGAATGGTGAAGGTCGACATTCTTATTTTATTTTAGTTCTTATAGAAAAAGGTTTTGGTTCAGCCCATGGTGTGGTGGTTAAGGCAGCTGGATCCCACAAGTGCACAGTTGAAGTCCCAGACCTGGAGGCCTGAGAGACACGTCCGGAGCATGTGTGCATGTCCCAACTCTCAACACGGGAGAGAAATTGAGAAGGGACTGTGATGTGACCATCTCCCATGGGGGGGGTGCTTTGGGTGCTTTCTCACTTTCTTTCTTTTTGTCTCTCTGTGGCAAGTACATATGCCCTCTGGCCAGAAAGAAAAGTTTTCAACTTTGCCTCGTTTATTATGATGTTAGCTGAGGGGTTGCCATATCTGTCTATTGTATTGAGGTCTGTGCCTTCTTCTTCTTTCACAGGGTATGTGTGCTCACCAGAGAGAGACAGAGAGAGAAATCACGCCCTAGGCAGGATGACCATGCCACAATCCCTTCTCCATTCTCGTCTTGGGATTTTGAGTACACACCTACATACACCTGGCATGATTGTCAGGCCACCAGGACTGGGACTTTAACAGTGGTTAGCCCTGTGGGAGTCCCGTATCGTCACCATCACGCCACCTGCTGCTCCTGAGGTACACGGCTTCTATACCTAAGTCGTTGAGCATTTTTGTCATGAAGGGATGTTACATTAAAAGAATGTGACCTTGGGAACAGAGCAGCCTGGCTGCTGAGAGCAGGTGCAAGAGGAGACCCAGGTGACAAGGGGCAAGTGGGGGTGGGGCCCAGGGTCACCAGGCCACCGTCTCCCGCTCACAGCTCCAGGAGCTCATCGCCAGCACCAGCCTGGGCACTTACTACAACTCCAGCTCCATCTACGCCTTTGGGTGAGTGTCCCCAGCTCCCACCCAGCCCTGCTAGAAGGTATGACTTCAGAACGGGAGGGGACCCTGCAGGCTTCTGGTGCAATGCCCCCATTTTTAAAATGAGGCATGGGGAGGGTAGGCCCCGTTCGTTGGGATTGGTTTCCTCATCGTACACGGGCTGGTGGGTGGTCGGATCTAACTAGGCAGTGACCGTGGTGGGTTAATCAGGGCCGGGCACCTGTGAGGTGAGGCTGGTGTGCTGGCGGCTGCGAGCCCAGCCATTCGTCCCCGTGGTCTGCACTGACGGCCTGCTCTGTGGCTCACGGCTTACTCCCGTGCCTCAGTTGCCTCACCTGTAAGTGGGAGACATGTCTCTCCGTGGAGAGAACCGTGCCAGGTGGCACTAAGCACTCAGCACGCACCAGCCAGGCAGGGGGCCAGGCAGGGACCCGCAGTCAGGCTCCTTCCCACCCCTCGCTCCTGCCTGCCTCAGGGAAGGATCCCTCACCTGCTTCTTCTGGTTCATCCTGCAAATCCCCGAGCACCGCCGGCCAGTGCTGAGCCCCGAGGTGGTGCGGGCGCTGCTGGTGGAGGAGTTGCTGTCTACAGCCAACGGCTCGGCGGCCCCAGCTCCCTACAGGGCTGAGTACGAGGTGGACCCCGAGGGCCTGGTGATCCTGGGTCAGTACGGGGAGGGGAGTGTGGGGTCGGCCTGGCCAGGCCGGGACCGAGG
>NW_006160008.1:891371-903957 GCF_000334495.1 Tupaia belangeri chinensis | reverse complement strand
GGTGGCCGGCGCCGGAAGGCCCCCCGCCAAGCCAGGCTGCTCGCAGAGTGGCCCCCAGGAGATTCAGGGGCCAGGCGAAGGGGGGAGCGGGGGGTAATCTCAAGTGGGGCTGGCTCTAATGGTCTCCTCTGTTTTTATTTTCCTTGTATTTTATTTTATTTACTTTTTTGTCCTTGTTTATTTATTTATACGTTTCCTTTTAACAGAAGCCAGTGTGAAAGACTTAGCTGCCCTGAATTCCACGCTGGGTACGCTACTTTTGTTTTTCTACCCACTTTTTTTTAGTTGTTTTCCTTGGCAGGTTGAGTGTCAGATATCACATGGCTTCTGCAGAGGGTGCAGGGAGCCCGGGCTCAGGGCCACCCAGGGGATGCCCAGTGGGCTCAGTGATGGTGGGGTTGGGGCAGGTGCTGTGCGTGTGCGTGTACGTGTGTCCTGTACGCGGAAGTGGATCTGTGGCTGTGTGTGGCGCGAGGGTGAGTAGCAGGTGTAGCTGTGTGTACACGGGACTCTGCCTTTCTAATCACGGAATTTGACTTGCCCACAAGCCCCTGTTTCTGGAGAATTCCAGTCTTGCCAATTTAAGGAATATCTGTCACTTGGGATTAAAGCCAGTGGCAGTTCTGTGGCATTCAAGGGCACCCCCTCACTCTCCCTTCTCTTCTCTGCCGGACTAATCAGCACCCCCTCCCAGGTGCTGTGTGGCTACAATCCTCTTGCTCTTCTCCATGAGGCCTTGCAGTTTTCCTGCTGAGCCCTGAGCAGCAGCACCCTCAAGGCCACCCTGCAGCACAACGCCAGGGTGCTGTCCCCGTAGTCTATGTGACTAGTGACTATGGGGGTCGGGCAGTGCACCACCTGGGCTCCCGTACCCTACAACCCTTGGCACAAGCCCCTGTGCTGTCAGATTCCTACTACGCTCTCCAGAGGTGGGGGGTCCCCTCAGCTCCCAGGGAGAGAGGCCGCGATTTAAGCCTAGTTACACCTTTTCTAACCTCTCCCTCCTCCCGACCTGCTGATCTGATGTTCGCTTCCTTGGTGGGATGAGGCAAAGAGGTCCAAGTACAGTTCCCCCAATTTTTTATGATTCTCATAAAAAAATAGAGTAAAAAGTGTTGACTTATTTAACCCATTAATGGGAGAGCCAGGAGGATGGAAAAGACCCAGAAATGGCTGTCTATACTACCAGCTCTGTCAGCTAGCTATCAACCTCTGTACCTATCATCTACCCATCCACCCGTCCACCGTCAGTGTAAAACAGAATGCTGAATGACATTGCCGGGTTAGGTTCAAAACCGGTTAATGTCCCATCAGCATAAAACGATCACATTTGGGGTTATCTTTCCTAGTGAACCAAAGTCACTTACAGGTTATCAATAGTTAGCATCTGACTCCGTTACAGAAGTCAACTCTGTTGGAAGTTGAGCTCAGCTGTAAGTCAGAGTTATCCTGAGGGAGAAGCCTAAGGGGGCCTCATTAGATGGTGACCTTGGTTAAGGGTAGGGACATTAGGGCCTGCACCCCAAATATGGCCCACCCCACCCGATTTTATGTGGCCCTCTAAGCTAAGAATATATATATATATGCCATTAAATTTAATAAATTTATATTTATCAATATAAATTGATATATATCAATTTTAAATCAAGAGAGAGAGAGAGAGAGAGAGAGAGACTATAGGGCATTGAGCTATAGCTGGGAAGACAGAGAGAGAGAGGGAAAGTGAGAAACCAGCCCCCTGCCTCAGGGCAGAGGCCCCACTGCAGTCCCTTCTCCATGGTCCTCTCGGGATCTGGGGCATGCACACACACGTGGCTGGTGTATTTTTCAAGCCTTCAAGTCCAGGATTCAAACTGCTCAGTGGCCCATATGAGATCCAGCTGCCTTCACCACACTCCAAGGACTGGCTGTTTTCTCTCTTGTTACGGAAGACCCTGTAACAGCCTCAGTTTTCTGTTATCTCCCAAACTATGTACCGTCTGGGACCAGCAGTTGGCATAATGGCTATGTCATTGAACTCCCATGTGGTCAACCGTGGTTTGAGTCCCCAATCTGGTGGCTTAAACTCACCCCAGGCGTGTGTACGTGTGTGCCCAAGATCCCGAGAAGAGAATGGAGGAGAAGGGATTGCGGCGTGGCCATCCTCCCCGGGGCGGGGGGTGATTTCTCGTTCGGTCTCTCTGTCTCTCTCTGTCTTTCTGGTGAGCGCATGTGCCCTATAGCTCTTTATGGCTCAAGTGTGCAATCCCTGATGTTGGAAATGCATCTTCCAACTTATGGCTCTCAGGACTCCCTGGAAATTATAGAGGACCCCAAAGAGGTTTTAACACATTTACCACAGAAATTAAAATTTAAAAAAACATTTATTAATTCATATTTGCTTATTTTTAAAACAATAATAAGCTCATTAATATTAAAGGCTGCAGGGAGAAGGGGACGGCCCTGGGGCCTTTGGGAGAAAAATCTCTTTTCACACCTATCATAAAGGGAGTGGATTTTTAGAGGTTGGGGGTATTTGAGCCAGGTGGCATGGTGGTTAAGACACTAAATCCCACATACCTGACTCTGTGGTTCCAGTCCTGGACCGGGTGGCCTGAGAAGCTTGCTGGGCATGTGTCTGTACACACCCAAAATCCTGAGAGGCAAGTGTTGGAGAAGGGACTCCCATGTGGCCATCTGCCCTGGGGGATGATTTCTCATTTTCTTTCTCTTTTCGTAGGGAACTCATGAGCCCCCTGGTACAAAACTAAATACATAAAAACTATTAACAAAATAAGTACTTGCTTGGAGAGGGCTTTGTTGTTCTGGAGCCTGAATTCTGTGTCCTGTTACTGGGAGACAGCTGGGTGCCCCGTCGGCTCCCGCATTTGGTCTGTTACGATGTCACAGGCCACAGGCTCTGGAAGACGCCACCGTCACTCTTAAGAGACAAAGGCCAACGGTGTCCCTTGTGGTGTTATGAAAATATTTTGACTTCGAGAACACCCTCAAAGGGTGTCAGGACCTGAAGGGACACAGCCCGGAGAGCCCCGAGCTAGCGCGGTATTGAAGAGGCCCTCTGTGCCATGGTCTTCCTACTTCATTTCCAAGTCTTGAGAATTTTTTTTTCCATGAAAATGATGACTTTTCTTCTTCTTCTTCTTCTTCTTTTTTTTTTTTTTCCGCTATAGGGCATGTGCACTTGCCAGGGAGAGACATGGGGTGGTGGTGGGAGTGAGAAAACACTCCCCAAGGGGATGGCCAAGCCGCAGTGCCTTCTCCTCCATGCTCCTCTCAGGATTTTGGACACACACTCAAGCGCCTGGAGTGATTTTCAAGCTGCTGGGTCCTGGACTCAAACCTCGAACTGCACAGTTGGCCATGTGGGATCCAGTGGCTTAAGCCCAATGCTGCCTGCTGGTCCCGGGAAGATGACTTTTATAATTGCGTGCCTTCGCTTCTGCTCTGTGGTTCATGCTGGTGGTGGGGGGTGTCTCTCAGGTTCTTGACTTTGGCACAGGAAAGACTTCGAGCACGAGTCAGATGGTGAAGCAAAGCAAGTTTATTAATTTTTTTTTTTTTTTTGCTATAGGGCGTGTGCGCTTGCAAGACAGACAGAGAGAGACAGAGACAGAAAGCAAGAAATCACTCCCCAGGGGGGATGGCCATGCTGCAATCTCTTCTCCTCCATTCTCCTCTCGGGATCTTGGGCACGCATGCACAAGCGCTCGGCGTGAGTTTAAGTCACCGGGTCCGGGTCTCGAACCATAGTCGACTACATGGGAGTCCAGCGACATAGCCATTATGCTAACTGCTGGTCCCAAGCAAGTTTATTGAGGAGAAGTGGGAATTCACTGCACAGGCAGAGCAGGCTGCAGGGAGAAGGGGATGGCCCTGGGGCCTTTGGGAGAAAATCTCTTTTCACACCTATTCATAAAGGGAGTGGATTTTTAGGGGTTGGGGGTCTTGAGGACCCCATAAGCGTACTCACTTATGCATTTGCCCTCTGGCTGAACATGCTTGAACTTGCATTGCACATATCATTGGCACCTACGATGCCCCCAGGGGTGTGTTTCTCAGCTTGCAATGAAGCCAAGGTTTACCAAGGTCCCCTGCATGCTCGATGTGACCACACAGCTGCGGGCAATCGCGGCAGGCAGACTCTACAATTCCCCTTTCCCTGTGAAGCGCTGTTATTGGGGTTGGCCTGGTTCCTGCCCCGACCCTTGTCTCAATCTCCCCTTCTGTGAAACTTCATTCTCAGCATTGGCCTAGCTCCTGTCTCTCACCTCTTACCTCCTGTCTCAGCTGCCTCAGTCTCCTGGGAGCTCTGTGGCAAGTAAGTGAAAACACAGAACCAGGGGCCAGGCGGTAGTGCTGTGGGGAAATGCAATGCTCTGAGAGGCTCGCATGTGGAAAGGTTCCCAGTTCGTGTCCAGAAACCTCCCTGAGTATGCCAGGCCTGTGTGTGCCCTGCTCTGGGCTGACTGGGGCTGGATGTGGATCACAACATCAAGACCCTGTTGGGTGCTGGCCCCGTAGTACAATGGTTAAGGGAGCCAGATCCCACATGGTCCACTGTGGTTTGAATCCCAGCCCCGGCAGCTTGAAAAATATGCCAAGCACATGTGTGTGCATGCAAGCAAGTTTATTGAGGAGAAGTGGGAATTCACTGCACAGGCAGAGCAGGCTGCAGGGAGAAGGGGATGGCCCTGGGGCCTTTGGGAGAAAATCTCTTTTCACACCTATTCATAAAGGGAGTGGATTTTTAGGGGTTGGGGGTCTTGAGGACCCCATAAGCGTACTCACTTATGCATTTGCCCTCTGGCTGAACATGCTTGAACTTGCATTGCACATATCATTGGCACCTACGATGCCCCCAGGGGTGTGTTTCTCAGCTTGCAATGAAGCCAAGGTTTACCAAGGTCCCCTGCATGCTCGATGTGACCACACAGCTGCGGGCAATCGCGGCAGGCAGACTCTACAATTCCCCTTTCCCTGTGAAGCGCTGTTATTGGGGTTGGCCTGGTTCCTGCCCCGACCCTTGTCTCAATCTCCCCTTCTGTGAAACTTCATTCTCAGCATTGGCCTAGCTCCTGTCTCTCACCTCTTACCTCCTGTCTCAGCTGCCTCAGTCTCCTGGGAGCTCTGTGGCAAGTAAGTGAAAACACAGAACCAGGGGCCAGGCGGTAGTGCTGTGGGGAAATGCAATGCTCTGAGAGGCTCGCATGTGGAAAGGTTCCCAGTTCGTGTCCAGAAACCTCCCTGAGTATGCCAGGCCTGTGTGTGCCCTGCTCTGGGCTGACTGGGGCTGGATGTGGATCACAACATCAAGACCCTGTTGGGTGCTGGCCCCGTAGTACAATGGTTAAGGGAGCCAGATCCCACATGGTCCACTGTGGTTTGAATCCCAGCCCCGGCAGCTTGAAAAATATGCCAAGCACATGTGTGTGCATGCCCAAAATCCTGACAGGAGGGAGAAGTGGAAGGAGAGTTTAGCATGACCATGTCCCATGGGGGGATGCTGCGTGTGCGTGTGTGTGTGTCTTTTGCTCTTTCTGTGTTGTTCAGAATAAATCAATAAACTTTTAAGGAATGCTGAGCTTAGACCTCCCTTACGTTCAGAGCCCACTGCTGGCCTGGAGCTCAGGAATCTGCATTTCAATTCGCAGACCTGGGGTTCCCTTGGGGTTCCAGGGCCCCCTATGCACTGAGAAGCCCTGGCAGGCAGTGACACCAACCAGCAGCAAGTTTCCTAAGCTCTGCTGCCTCTCCCAGCTTGGCTCTGGGAAGTCTGGGAGCTCAGAGGAAGCTTTTATTCTCTCAAAGGCCTGGATTTTACAAGTGAAAAATCGAGTTTTTACTCTATTGTCTCTGCTTTAAAATGTCTTCTTTGGAAGGTCACAGACAGGAAAAAGTCCCAGTGTCAGGCGGTCAGCGGGTCCCAGTGGAGGACCCCTAGCTAGTGCGAGTGGGAGTGCTGCATCTGTTCCACCCGTCCCAGCCTCACTGGGCGTTTAGGTGTGCACACGTGTTCATGTGTAAGTGCAACTGCGTTTGCACACACCTCAGCCTTGCCCGTGCTGTGCCTGTGCCACGTGTCCCCCAGTACTGGTAGTCTCTGCAGTTAATCCTCACTTGGCTCAGTGCACACCCACAGCCCTGTCCGCCAGGAGCACAGAATCTAAGGGGGCAGTGACGGCAATTCAGAGCCTTTAAATCAGCTCCGTGAGCTCTTCCTCCATGCCAGACCCCATGCCTGCTCGGGGGACACCAGGATGACTATGTCCCCACCCCTGCCCTCGGGAGAGCTCTGGGCCCCAGGAGAGAGTCAGACACATAAACAGATGCTCAGAACACTAAGTGCCAGTGCTGGAGTAGGGGCCCCCGGAGGCAGAGGAGAGCAGGAATTGGTCTGCCCTGGGGACAGAGAGCGATACCGGAGGACTGTGCCACTAGAGACTTCACTCAGAGTGCTGGGATCCGGGGAGGGAAGGCATTGCTCCTGACAGGGAGATCCAGGAAGACTTCATGGAGGAAGAGGCGTCATCTCAGGCATAAGGAAGATGGAAGACTTGTCAGGTAGAGAAAGAGAAAGGATACTCTGGGCAGAGGGCAGCATGAGCAGAGGCTGGAAGTAGAGAATGCACTTACCTCCTCCCAGAAACTGAGGTGCCAGATTCCCTGAAGGTGTTTCTAATTCCCAGCAGAGACCCACACATTCCTCTCCACTTCATGAGCCCCTAGGAGAAAAGACAGTCTTGAGAGAAATGGCAAGAGTTAGGCTTCAGCTCAGAGCCAGGGCTAAAGGATGCAACAGCAGGTGCCTTTCCAGAGCTGCTGGGAGAGCCGGATTCCTGAGCCCTGCCCCTGCCACCCTCAGGCAGACAGCAGAGGTCTCCCCAGGACGGCAGGGCTGGGGGCGAGCTGACTCACAAGCAGCAGCATCATAGCAAAGCATGTTCCTCTCTGTTCTGTCTGTGGTCCTCGGAGCCACCCAGATTATTGTCTGTTCCACAGAACGCCGATGGCTGAGCCGCTGGCCCAGGGCCACACAGCTGAGGAGTCACTAGGCTTCCTTCCACGTCCTGGGACCATTCCAATCCCTCGCTTCCCTGCAGAATGCCCAACCCGCAGGCTCGCAGGCTATGGCCAGGTTTAAATGAGATACTGTGTGCTTCCTGGGAGAGGGTGTCTATTCACCGCTGGGCCCTGGTGTAGCTCAGACTCAGAGCAGGTGCTCAGTGATTATCCTGAGTGAGTGAGTGGAGGGCGTAGGTAATGCTGCCTTACGAGCTCTAGCATGTTCAAAGCGCATGGATTACATGCCACCGGTGTGGGGGTGTGGATGTGGGGTGTAAGGGAGGAGATCTGGACGGCGCTGAGCATCAAGCGAGGCCAGCTGCAGGGCGACAAGGCATAGGACCTTCTCCCGGCCACACGAGCTCCCGCTCAGCAACACCACCTGAAGGAGAACAGTTGCTGCCTTCATTGGCCACCTGCCGCGTGTGGCTCTGTGCTAGGGGCCGACCAGGCACCGTCCCTGAGCCAGAGGATGACCTGTCAAGTGCTGCTGTTGTCCCCATTCTACAGGACAGAAAGCCGAGCCCCAGGAAAGAGTAGGTGGTGGTTAGGTGAACCCGGGTCGGCCAGCCGGTCTGTGTGACGGATACAATTACACAAAGTGTCTCTGGAACTGTCTGAGCATCCCATGACATTGGCGACCATGCAGCATTTGGCCCTGTCCCTGCGGGTTCACATGCTCAGAAGCATAATGTTTTCTTCTCATTGTTCCACTCCCATTAGCTCAAGCCCACTTCCTCCTCCAAGGCTGTGCCCAGACTCCTGCACCAACCCCTCCCACCGTGGGAGTAAAGCTTCACCCCTGCTCTCCCATTGCATAGTGCCCTGCTGGTCTCTGCCTCCTCGGCCTTGCTCCCTGCAGCCAGACAGGTCTGCCCCAGCCCTGCCTAAACGCCTATGGCTCCCCATGGCCACAGGGGAAAGCAGCACCCTCCAGGTGTGGCGTGGGCCCTGCGTCCCTGTCTCTGGCGTGTCCCCCTCTGCGTGCCAGGAGCACAGGTTCCTCCAGGCTGCTGTGCTTCCTAGGCCTCTGCTCACACTACAACCAGGACACCCCTGCTGCCGGCCGGGTCTGGAGTCCTCACCCCCTGAGCCGTCGTCCCATTTCTCCATCTGCTCACACTGTTCTTGACCTTCTCAGCCAGTGCCTGGACCTTTATCTGGGTGCTCCCTTGGCCGGGACAGCTCAGTGCGTGTTTGTTGAGTGAATGCATGATCGAGGTGCTGAGAGAGTGCAGGAGCGAGGAGACTGGAAAGGCAAGGTTGCAGGGGAGGGGCAAGGAGAGCAGGTGCGTCGAGTGCCCTGTAAGGCAGGGCCTGCAAGCCTGGCTCCCTGGAGCCTCTCTTTCTGGCTAACAGGAGCCAGGGGTTCCTGTTCATCTTCCCCTCCAGGCTGCTACCGCTACAGCTATGTGGAGCAGGGCCAGGTACAACGGCTGAGGGGGCCTGACCAGCTGTCCTCCAGCTGCCTGTGGCACCTGCAGGGCCCTGAGGACTCCATGCTCAAACTGCGGCTCGATTGGCTGCTGGCCGAGTGCCGGGACCGGCTGGCCATGTACGACGTGCCTGGGCCCCTGGAGAGGAGGCTCCTCACCTCGTGAGTCCCTGGGAAGTGGGTGGGGATGGGCTGGAGGAACCAGGTATACCAGGACCTGTGTGTCCTTGGCCTGGACATCTGAGGGACAGCAACGCCAGCCTAGTGGTGAGGGGAAAAGGCCAGAAAAGGTGCTACACTGTGGGCAGTCCCCTCCCCTCCCTGTGCCTCGGTCTCCCCATCCTTACTTAGCAGGGCAGCTGTTCTGTGTGGCCCTGAAGGCCAGCTCTGGGAGGCCACATGGCTGGTGGGGAACTTTCAGAGCCTGGCAGCAGCCTGGACTGCCCCTACTCCACTGCTCCCTGGCTGTGTGCCTAAGGCACGTCGCTGTGCCTCTCTGAGTCCTCACCTGTCCGATGGAAGTACGGCCATGCTCACCTGGCAGGGAAGGTGTGAGGATTTAAATCAGGCTGTCTGTGCCACGACCCACAGTGCATGCCCAGTGACTGCACAGCACTCGGGTAATGCTAGCCTCAGTGACATCATCGTACACGGTCTGGGCTGGGCCGCAGAGGGCGTGGGGTTCCAGGAGCATTTGGACTTTAGCGTTTGGTAAGTGGGCAGCTACGGAAAGTTCTTGAACAGAGGAGTGGGGCTTCAGGACATGAGAGCGGCATGGTGTGCCGAAGTAACCAGTAGGGAGGAGGGTGGAGCCTGGTCACCTCCTCACAGGGTGGAGAGGAGGTTCTGGGCCTTCGGGTTTCTATAGGAGCTGGAGGAGGACGCTCGGGCAGGCGGCCTGCCCATCACTGTCTATTGGGCACTTACTTTGTCCCAGGTACCAGTGGGTGCCTTTTCTGTCTCACTTGGGCCTTGCCCAGCTTCTGGGTGGATGGGGTGGGACCTGTGTGCTCAGCTCCCAGGCAGGCCTTGCAGGCTGCTGGGAGGAGGATCCACTCCACCCCAGGGCCTTGAGAATCTCCAGCTCTGAGAACCACTCTCTGCACCGCCCACCTCCGCCCTAACCTGCCCACTTTGTGGTGACCTCGGTCTGTGCTGTGTGGGCTGGATTCCTGGAGGGCTCTGGGAAGTGCAGAGAAGACAGACACCATCTGACTTCCAGGTCCGGGGAGGTTGGGGTGCTTCTGCGTTTCCCCTGGGGTGTCTCTGAGGGCCCCTCCCAGCCCGCTATTGAGGAAGAGACCCGGCTGCCAGGCCCCACTCTGGCACTGTGGCCCTGGGCATTTCACTTCCTCAGACCCTTGGAGAAGGTCTAAAGTCACCAGTCAGACTAGATCCTTAGTCATGCTGGGGTGTGGAGTGAAGGGGGCTTTGGGGTGACGGGAAGACAGAGCAGGTGGGACCTCCGCCAGCTCTAACCACGCGGTCTGTTGCCCTGCGTTCACAATCCAAGCCCAGGTTCCCATTAGCAGCGACCCAGCCCTCTTAGTGCTAAAACCGTACCTCCCATCCCCAGAGGCGAGCTGGACAGGGAGTGGGTGGTGGTAGCCGGGCACCACCGCACGAGGGGATCGAGCCGCAGTCAAAGAGGAGAAAGGGACTGGGATCAGGGTGGGCAGCGCCGGGTATATGAGGTGGCCTCCCTCTCCCGGCAGGAGCCGCAGGAGAGGCCATGGCTGTCTGACCCCAGCCCAGGGCATGGGGCCTGCTAGGAGAGACCTCAGGACCACAGAGCATTGACTATCTCTGCCGTAAGCCGCCAGGGGGGCCTGTTTCCCTATCTGGAAGCCACGCTATGGGCCTCAATAGTCTCAGTAGGGTCTTTTGGGGGCTGACATTCCAGGCTCCTGAGCCTCCTCCATGCCAAGCTCTGGCTTGATCCTGGGTCCCTGAGGCCACCAGGTACACACCTGCTCCCTCTCTGTCCCTGCATAGCACAGGTCAGGATCCAGGGTGTGGGCAACCAGAGGGCCACCTCCACAGGTGCCAGTGTAGGCCCTGCTAGGAGTGCCCAGGGCACAGGTAACTGATGAGAAAAGGGGGTGCTGTGGGCTGGGGTCAGCACCATGGCTGATGGCAAGCCCAAGCCCCGCCATCTGAGGAACCTCCTGGTCTCTCACCGGAGGAGCTGGCTGACCCATGGAGGGCCTCCAGCGGCCCCTAGGGCCAGAGAGGGGCAGACACCTGTCCGTGGACACACAACAGGCTGGCTGCAGACCCGGGCCTAGAATCCAGATGGATGGACTCTAGACTACCCTCGTTGGCCCCTCCAGGGTCCCTCCAGAACCTGCCTAGCTCTGCCCCCCTTCTCTGTCCCACAGGGCCAATGGCTGCAGCCGCCAGGAGCCCGTGGTGGAGGTCCTGGCGTCGGGCGCCGTCATGGCGGTGGTGTGGAAGAAGGGCCTGCACAGCTACTACGACCCCTTCCAGCTCTCCGTGCAGCCCGTGGCCTTCCAAGGTGAGGGTCGGAGGTTGCGGGAGGGTGGCGCATACTCCCAGGGCCCTCCCCGCACTCCCTCCATCTTCTTTACCCCAGTCGAGAATGGGATGGGGGAGAAGGAAGCTTCTGGAAGCTCCACTGCTCTGCACCCTGCTGCCAGCTGCTCCCTTCCTCCGGGTACTCTCCCTGCTTTCCTGTCTTCTCTTTGCCTTCCCACCCTCTCCCGGGGGTGCTCGGCTCTCATCGCCCCTCCATCCTCTCTCCTGCCTCCTTTAATGTTCTCTTCTGTGTTCCTGTCTGTCCCTTCTGCTCTCTCCTCCACGCTGGATCTGTCCCCTCTCCTCGGGGTCTCTCCTGCCCTCCTCCCTCTGAACCCGCCCTTCTGAGCAAGCCTGGAGACTGGGTCTGTTCTGAGCAGGCCTGAGGATGCCTGCAGACTTGCCCCACAACCTCTTACAGCGGGGAGGGGGTGCGAGGCCTGACTTGGAAGGGCAGGTCTCCCCCACCTGGGGACACCGGGCTGTTCTCCAGGCCCTCTGAGCTGGCTGACCCTCCCAGACTCCCACTCTCCTGCTCTGGCTCTCCCGCCCTCCTTCCCCAGGCAGAAAACGGCTGCCCTCCCATGACCCAGTGGCCGTCCCTGGAAGGGCAGGCAAACCTTGCCTTTTCTGGGGCCCTGGAGGGAGATTGCACACAGGAGGCCACGTGTCCTCAGCGGGTCTTTGCTGTCCCCCACCCCTGCTCTTTCCCACTGAGTGTCCTGCCTCCCCAGCTTAGCCCCTGAGGTCTCCAGGTCCCCTGCCCTCCCTGTTGGGATGCTGGGGAGAGCTGGCTCCATTCTCCTGGGCGTCTCTGACGCAGGCTCCAGGGGGAGGGGAAAGAGGGGCTTTAGGGACCTTGGCCCCTTGGAGAGATGGCCAGGGCAGTTGAGGACGCGCCCGCTCCTGACCCTCAAGCCCCAGCCTCGGCCAACCCGTTCCTCTTCTCCAAACCTCATTTTTGAAAAAGGGAGCAGCTGCCCCCGCCCGCAGCCCCAGCTGTGAGGCTCAGTAGGCCGGAGCACAGACGGCAGGTGCGCATAGTTAGCATTTACTGCGCACTTACTGCGTGCCGGGCTGCTCCAGCGTTTCATGTCTATTTCATCGGCTCCACTGCCCTGTGAGGTACGTATCAGGTTGTCAGGAAAGTGATGGCGCGATTTTACAGAGAGGACACGGAGAAAAGCATGCGGTGACTTCCCCTGGACCTAATACGATTATTTCCCCGTTTTGCAGATGAAGAAACTGAGGCTCAAGCTCACACAGTCACACTCAGCCACTGGCTTTACTGTCAGTGGTAGTGGGGGTGGTGGGGTGACGAGCTGCCCCCCACCTGAGGGAGGCGGCCCTGTGTAACGGGCTGTTCCCCGGGCCCAGCCTGCGAGCTGAACCTGACGCTGGAGGGCCGGCTGGACCCGCAAGGCGTCCTCAGCACCCCGTACTTCCCCAGCTACTACTCGCCCAGTACCCACTGCTCCTGGCACCTCACGGTGAGCCCCCACCCCGCCTGCCATCTGACCTCTGCCCAGAGCTCCCCATGGGCGGCCCGGC
>NW_006160008.1:888035-890994 GCF_000334495.1 Tupaia belangeri chinensis | reverse complement strand
GGGGCGGCGGGGCCCGGGGGGGGGGGGGTGTCCTGCCTCTGCTGAAGCTCTGCAGGCTGAGGCCTGGCTCCGGCTCCTGTCAGGGTGGGCAGCAAATGTGGCCAACGCCTCCCTGTGAGTCACCACAAAGCCACCAAGTGACTGATGGTGCTCTGGTCCTTAGGCCTCCTTCTGTCCTGTGGACCAGGAGGATGGTCCTCCGGCCTGGCCACACCCCACGGACACCTGACGGCCCTCTCCCCACCAGGTGCCCTCGCTGGACTACGGCCTGGCCCTCTGGTTTGACGCCTATGCGCTGCGGAGGCAGAAATATGACCTGCCGTGTACCCAGGGCCAGTGGGTGATCCAGAACAGGAGGTACTGCCCCACGCTCCCTTCCCCACCCCACGGGAGCCCTGGAGCCCGAGTCCCGGCCAGCACAGGGAGCTAGCAGAGGCCGGGCTGATGACAGGCCTGGCCCCGGGCTCCTGCCGCCCCGTGGGTCCCAGACACACATACTGTCACTGGGTGCCTTGAATGTCCATCCTCGTCAGGACAAAAGGGTTTCATTTTCTGTCCGGCACTCTGTAAAGGGTGACGGGAGCGAGGGACTCACAGGTGCTCCTTGCCCTGCCCTGCGGCCCACACGTGCGTGATTAGACGCCTGTCCTCTTTTGTCCCAGCTCCCCTGGAGTGACCAGAGACAGATGCCATTTTTGCTGCTGTGACGGTATCAGCAGGAGCCGGGCACCCAGCCCCCTTCCTGCTCCTGCCCAGGGCCCCTCTGGGAATGGCTTTCTGAGAGTGAGGCGAGGTGGGCAGCGGGGTCAGGCAGGCGCGGAGCCGTCCCCAGGGTCGGCCAGGAGTGTGAGGTTGCTAGATGCCCCCAGCTCTGGCCACCGGCCAAGACCTTGGTGGTCCTGACAGCATCAGAGGGCTGGAGTGGGCAGAGGTGGGGAATGGAGACTCGGAGTGCAAACTGGTTTTCCTTCGGGGAGGGGAGGACCAGGGAATGCACGGAAGGGCATTGGAAGGGGGCACCGCCATAGCACAGGGACAAGTCACACTGACAGGGAGATGCAGAGGGGGGCACGGGACAGCACAGGTACCCGCAGGTCATGGAGAGTCTTATGAGAGAGGTCTGGGGGTCAAAGGAGGCTGTTCCATGACCCCACTGTGGGGAGAGAGGAGGGATCTTGAAGCAGCCATTGCTGAGCCAGAGAGACCTTCCTAACCTAGGGTCCCGGGGCGCTGGGTCGCCTGCCTTTCGGCACCATTGAGGGGAAAACCTACCCCTCTGGCGGGCGGCGCCCCTCTCCCTGCAGCCCCGGGGATCTAACAGGCTGGGGTTGGAACGCGAGATTCTGGTCTCCTGATGTCCAGGAACTGCCATGGCCGGCTCTAGGGCTCCAGATTCCTTGGGTTCTAGATTCTGTCCACACTCACCAACACTTGGAACTGAGCCCGTGGGTTGATTCTATTCACAAGGGTCACCCAGGCCAAAGGTGACAGGGGTTGACGATGGGTGTCACGTAACTTCATAGCTCGGTGCGGCTCGTCAGGGAGACAGGAAATGTCCGAGTGGATCTGGGCCTGTGCCGCGGGAGTGACAGCGGTGGTGGAACCTAGGCCTGTGCCATGGGGGGACATCTGACCGGGGGACTCCAGCCTGTGTGTGGGGTGACACCCAATGGTAGGATTTGGGCTTGTGCCATTGGACGACATCTGCTGGTGTGACTTGTTCCTGTACTGTGTGGTGACCTCTGATGGTAAGACTCGGGCCTGTGGTGTGGGAGTGGCATCTGTTAGTGTGACTTCCATGGGGTGACGACTGATGGCGGGACTTGTCCCTGTGCCGTGTGGTGACAGCTGACGGTGGGACTCGTCCCTGTGCTGTGAGGAACAGTGGTGTCCCCAGCACCCTGCAGGAGGGCTTTCCAGGCACGGTCGCCCTGGTGCTCCACAGAGCTCCCTCGGAGCCTAGCGACCTGCCCTGGCTGAGGACCGCAGGCTCACCCAGAGTCCCAGGGCTCCCCCAACAGTTCTGTAATGATCAGGCGTCTCCCTCTGTGCTCCTACCCCGGAGCCGAAGCTATCTCAGGAGGCCCTGGGAGGAGGCAGATGGTCTTGGGTCTGGCACGCCCAGCCCTTCCCACCCACAGCAGTCGCACTTAGGCGGCCGGGCCAGCGCCCGGCCATCAGTGCATCGGCTTGGCAGCCCGTGTGGGCAAGGCCACTTACTCACTTCTCAGAAGAGAAGGAAGGTTCCGCCCACAGAGGCACCCTGGACTGCAGTCGAGCCCTCCACACCCATCACCAGCCACCAACGGTAGGGTCAGGACAGGCCACCCCATGCTCCCTGTGGGAGGGCCTCCTTCCCCTCCCCCATGTAACCACCAGTGGCTAGGCGGGTTCTGGGGACGGGGGATGGGACCTCACGGCCACCCCTGGGTAGTTACTGAGGGTGTTTCAAACGTGCAACATGGATGGGGAGGTCCTAGTGGATTGTGCGAGACCAGGCAGCAGGTGGCATAGAGGTTCAGGCAGCTGGACCACCCCCCATGGCCGGCCACACGGTTTGGGACCCAGAACCAGTGGCTTGAAATCACATGGGTACGTGTGCATGAGTGCCCAAAATCCCAAGAGAAAAAGAGACTTTAGTGTGACCATCCCCCTGAGGGGCAATTTCTTACTTTCCCTCTCTCTGTCTCTCTCTCTAGCACTCAGATCCCTCAGGATCTGTGGCAGGGCCAGTGGGGCTGGGCGGAGCTTTCTCCCCTGTCTTAGCACCGGTGCGCACAGAGCGGTAACTGAGCCCAGCCCTCACCCATTGTGCAGGGGAGACGGAGGCCCGGTGAGGGCTAAGGACTGCCTTGTGTCCTTGTATTTCCACCAGCAGGGTGGGCGTGCACTTGGGGTGCCGCCGCATGGTGGAGGAGTTGGGGGGGCTTGAGGGGACCAGCGGCCCCCTTCCGCGCTC
>NW_006160008.1:879960-886990 GCF_000334495.1 Tupaia belangeri chinensis | reverse complement strand
GTTTTGGGACCCAGAACCAGTGGCTTGAAATCACATGGGTACGTGTGCATGAGTGCCCAAAATCCCAAGAGAAAAAGAGACTTTAGTGTGACCATCCCCCTGAGGGGCAATTTCTTACTTTCCCTCTCTCTGTCTCTCTCTCTAGCACTCAGATCCCTCAGGATCTGTGGCAGGGCCAGTGGGGCTGGGCGGAGCTTTCTCCCCTGTTTTAGCACCGGTGCGCACAGAGCGGTAACTGAGCCCAGCCCTCACCCATTGTGCAGGGGAGACGGAGGCCCGGTGAGGGCTAAGGACTGCCTTGTGTCCTTGTATTTCCACCAGCAGGGTGGGCGTGCACTTGGGGTGCCGCCGCATGGTGGAGGAGTTGGGGGGGCTTGAGGGGACCAGCGTCCCCCTTCCGCTCTCATGCCTGTCTTCTTCCTGCCTTGAGCAGGATGCGGGGTGCTCGGCGGGATCTGGCTCCGGGGTCTCTGCATGGAACTACATGCACCTCCTCCTCATCCGCGACACGGAGGTCTGCCCAGGGCCGGCCTCTATTACTTCCCCAGCAGAAAGATGATGGCTCCCAGAGCAGTGGTATTTCTTGCTTTATAATGAAATGCCATTTCAAGTCAGGCTGGCGAAGTGGAAAGAACTTAAGTGCCAGACCCAGGTGGGCCAGGGTTCGAACCCCGGCTCCTCTTCTGCCTACTTGGACAGGGACTTTGCTCTCCTAGTGCCAGCAACTCATCTAGAGATGGGTCTGCGTCTGAGCCCACCTCGCCCTGCCCTGGGAGGCTAAGTGAGGTGGGGATGGCAGGCCTTGGCAAAGCCCAGCTCCACCAGGCGCCAGGCACGGAAATGCCTGCTTCTTGCCAGACTCACCAGGTGGGCACTGAGCTGCAGGTAGGCTCCATCTCCTTTGGCCTCACCAATCCAGGTACTGCCTGCGTAGACCAGTGAGGAGCCTGAGGCACAGGGAGGCACCTAGCTGTGGAGCCAGAACCGAGCCCAGGGACCTGGCCCAGAGTGTGTGGGTGCACGAACGTGTACCTGTGTGTGTGCATCCATGCACGTGTGTGCAAGTGTGCTGCACTTGTACCGATGCTCATGCAGACTCACCCCCCGACGGCCTCTGAGCAGCCTGTGCCAGCCAGTGCCTCAGCTGAGGTGTTCCCGGCCGATCCTTGGGCCTCCTGGGGGAGAGCTGACCGCTCCTGTGTCTGCCACCAGTTCCCGGAGCAGCCTGGGAAGTCCCAGCCTAGCTTCTCAGGCATTTGTGGAGGGTCCGGGGCCCCTGATGGAGACCAGGCCCCCTCCCCACAGCTCCTGCCATGGGTGAGTGTGGAAGGGAAGGCAGAGGTGGTACCTGCCGACTGCAGGCACCGGGCCACCCATTTCCTCTGGCTGTCATCGCTTTTGATAATGATCATCCTATGTCGATGCTGGGAAATTCTTTGAGTGAGCATTTGTTGGAAAATCTGCTGTGTGGGTGGCCAAGACGTGATTGTCAGGCATGGGTTTGTAGGGAGGGGGAGGCACAGTTCTTTGGCCCAGAATGGCTGTGGGGGGAAGGGTGCAGAGGGAAAGTGGGGAACTAGTGCAGGGACAGGGCAAGTAGCCCTGGCACTTCCCCCTGGCTGGGCACCCTAGGTGTGTTGCCCCACTTCTCCGAACTCCTCCCTGGTCTCCCGCTCTCTGCCCAGCCTCTCTGAGGGCCCATCTGACACTGACAGAGGCCTCTTGCCCTTGAGTGACCTGGCGGCATGGAGGGACATGGCCTCGGGAGATACGCCACCGCGGCCCGGCTTCGCGGAACCCACTGCCACGGCGGCAGGCTTCCCCCTTTCTGGGAACCTGCTTCGTCAGCTTCCTCTGTGGTGACGTCACTCTGTGTGATCCTCCGGCCATTTCCACACCCTCCTAGCACTGGCCCCGCAGGCCTGCTAGAGCCCCTCCGGCCTGGCCTGGCTCTGGTGGCCTTTCTGCCCCAGCGAGGCCCTGGGTGGCCAGCCCTGCCAGCAGCCACAGTCGCCCCTGGGCACCGATGGCTGGCCACACAGAGGCAGAGCTCAGCTGCTCCGTCGAGGAGCACTCAGGCAACATCAGAAATGTGCCTGCAAAGTCGTCGTGTCATCTGGAAAGCACCCAACAAGGGAGATACCCTCACCCCTGTGTTAGGAGTGCCGTGTGCCCGAGGTCACAGCTCGCTCATGCGGGAGAGCCGGGCCTCACCTCTGCGGCTCCAGGGCAGTGCTCCGGCCCACGGCCAGCTGCTAGCCCTCCTGCAGTGCTTGCCTTCTCTGACCCTCTGCCGTGTTGCCTGTCCTCAGGAAAGGGCGTGTGTACATGTCCTCCACCCCACCACCTACCCACTACACGCCCTGCCCTCCCCGCTTCCTTCTCCCCTTCCTTCCGTCCACCGCCTTCCCCCATCCAGTATTTCTCAAGGTCTGTGTGGAGTTCCCGATTTCCAAGGAGGCTGACAGGGTCTCTACTTACTGTCTGGATGGGGAGGAAGAATCCCCTAAATCCAGAGAGGCGAGAGCCAGGTAGGCCACGTGGTGCGGGACAGGCCTTCAGATGCCAGCACGCTGTGGCCGAGGTGACAGGAGGGGCACCATGGCCATCGGCCACCTGGTCTTCGAGTGGGCTTGGGGACACCCCTGTGGATGGGAGGACTTCAGGTCACAGGAGCTAGCCCTCCCTGCAGCAGGACTCAGAAAGCAGGGGGGCCCAGAGGCTAGGCCAGGAGAGAGCTCAAGATGCCTGCGTGGGGAGAGGATGGGGCCAGGCGGGGACCTGTGCACCAGCCAGCGTTCCCAGGGCCTCTTGTTCTCCAAGAGGAGCTAGATTCTACAATAGACTTTTTTTCCCCTTAAAGAATCTCGGTTCTTGGGCCAGCTGGTTAAGGCACTGGATCCCACATGGCCAGCTGCACGGTTTGTGTCCCACACCTGGGTGTGTGTGTGTGGACGCAAAATCCTGAGGGGAGGGACCAGCAGTTAGCATAATGGCTATGTCACTGGACTCCCATGTAGTCGACCACGGTTCCCGTCCCGGACCCGATGGCTTAAAACTCATGCCAGGTGCGTGTGCGTGCATGCCCAAGATCCCGAGAGGAGAATGGAGGAGAAGGGATTGTGGCGTGGCCATCCCCCCTGGGGGGTGATTTCTCGCTTTCTGTCTCTCTGTCTCTCTCTGTCTGTCTGGCGAGCACACGCGCCCTATAGCAAAAACCTCTTCCAAAAAAAATGCCTTTAAAAAAATGCGTTTTAAAAAAATCCCGAGGGGAGACTGGAGAAGGATTGCAGCATGGTGTATTCCCTGGTAGTGGTTTCTCACTTTCCTTCTCTCACTAAAACAAACAACAACAAAACAGTCAAACAGCAAAAACCAGTTTCCTTAGTTTTTAAAGGGCAAGAAAGGCTGGCTTGCTCAACAGCGCCCCCTGGTGGTGCCTCATCCCTGTCTGGTCCTCTCTGGTCATTAGGCCTGCAGGAATCTTGGTGTAAGGCGGTTTTTCAAAATCGTCTATCTGGGCCCCTTTACTATTTGTAAAACATGTTCATACCCTGAAGAGTTTTGCTTATACAAACTATATGTCAATAATTGTGATATTAGACATTAAAACAAAATTTTAAAATATTTATCAATTGCTTTAAAATAAAACCCAGTAGATTTACATATAACCTTGGGTGCACATTGATTATATTTTTCAAAACTAAAAGCATTTCATGCATGAGCACCATGGTTGTACGTTTTTGCAAATGTCTTGTGTGACTGGCTTCCTGGGCCACACTGGGTCCTCACCTCTGCATCCGTGTTTGGTTAGCCGATATCACACACTGTGTGGTCTCTGGGACGCCACCGAGTCTTTGTGGGAGGATAAGCATGAAAAAGGCAAATGACGTCTGAGCATTTTTGTTGTTGCTGTCACCAGAGGGTATGTGTGCTCACCAGAGAGAGATGGAGAGACAGAGAGGAAAAGAGAGAAAGCATCTTCCAGCGGGGCCTGGCCACGCCACAACCCCGCCTCTCCCATTTCTCCATCCTGCTGGAGAAACATCCTGGCATGTTTTTCAAGCCACTGGGGCCAGGATTTGAACTGCGGTCAGCCCTATGGGATCGAGCTCCCTTAACTAGTAGGCTGTGAGCCAGTCCATAAGCTGAATATCATAAAAATAATTTTTGGATCCCAGGAGTCCCCGGGCACACTTTGGGAACTGCTGGTTGATACAGGGCAGGACTGTGCTCGCTGTGGCCAGACAGGAGGCCGAGACCCCGGAGCTCATGTTGTAGGAATCAGGGTCCCTCTCACCCCTCACTCACTCGGCATGAGTTCTCCCGGGTCCTCAGGAGCCTCGTCTGTTAAGAGGGATGGGAACAATCCCTCCCTCACTGGGTGGAGCTGCTGTGAGGTCTTGGGATGCTGCTGTGGGTCAGAGAGGGGACAGACCAGGAGGCTCAGCCCCAGCACCCAGTCCTGAGGTGTTGAAGCCACCTCAGAACTCATTCTCACTTGCTCATCAACCAGTTCATTGAATTGCTAAGTGCTTAAGCCGTTCTAGAAATTCTGAGCGGTGCCTGGCCCCCGGGCTAGGGAGCCTGTGCTGGGGGCTTGGCCTCTGCTGTGGGACATTCCTAGCATGCTGCGGGGCATGCCACCCACTCTCCCGCTTCCCTCTCCTCCCTCTGCTTGGCATTTTTACCTCTCTGGCCTTTTTCCACCTGTGTTCTGAGGTGCCTCCCATCACAAGCACACCGATTTGCTCGTGGGGTGCATTCCTCTGAGCTGGTGTTCTGCACGTTTGTGCATCAGGGATGGAAACCTTGCTGCTCTATAGGGGTCCATGAAGGCCCATCCACTCCCTCTGCTTGGGCAGGAGGTGCTCCCAGGTGCTCTGTGGGAAGAGACCAGCCACCCCCCCGGAGATGGGAGGAGCCCCCTCCTACCTGTCCTCTGGCAAGGTCCAGGCCTCACTGCCCATCAGCACTGCCCTCCCGAGGGTGTCTCAGCAGGAGGGACGGGGGCAGGTACCTGCAGGGGGAGCACTACTGTGACCTTCACTACACCCCGAGCTCAAGCTCGAGGGGAGCAGCCTCTCCTGTCTGCAGAGGGGGCTGTCAAGGGCTCTGTCTCTGTGGACACAGAGAAGCCTTTGTCAGCTCCAAGGTTCATGGAAAGGAAATCCTTGTTTTTTAAAGGAGAAACAGGGCTCAGGGAAGAGTCCTGACCTACTAGAATCCCATAGCTCCTACGTGACTGGGACTAGAATCCAGACTGAATTTTATCCTGCAGGAAACAAGAGCCACTAAAGGTTACTGAGCATGGGGATGACATACCCAGGCTGCTTTCTAGAAGATAACTCTGGGGGTGAGCAGTCACCCAAGGGAGCAATCAGTCAGAGGAGGTGCAAGTGGGGGTGTCGCTCCCCTGTCCCCTCTCGCTCCCTGGCCTCACCCAGCCTGTGTGTGGGGACCCAGGCTGCTCTCTCACTTGGGTAGGGAGACTGGCTTGTGGCCCTGAGTTGTCTCTGGTCACCCCAGGCTGTGCGGCCTGCGCACCCTGCAGCCCTATGCCGAGAGGATCCCCGTGGTGGCCACGACCGGCGTCACCATCAACTTCACCTCCCAGACCTCCCTCACGGGACCCGGCGTGCAGGTGCACTACAGCTTGTACAACCAGTCGGACCGTGAGTACAGCAGCGGGGAGCAGGGCGCCCCAAACCCCCGGGAGCCTCCCCCTGCCTCTTCACCATCCCTGGAATCACCCAGGGGCTTGCACTGCTTGTGAGGCTGGATGAGAGGAGCGAGTGTGTGTGTGAGCAAAGCAATGCAGCTTTGTGTGTGCCCAGTGTGTTCGCAGGTGTATACACGCCCACGGGAATCACACGTGTGTCTGCATGGGCTGTGCACTCGAGGGCCCAGAAATGGGCGTCTGTGGCTGCCTGTTCATGAGTGCTCACACATGGCTGCGTGCATGCCTGCATGTGTTTTCACAATCATGCGTGTCCTGATGCACCCTCCCTGCCACCATGGTCTCGTGGTTTTCCAGCCTGCCCTGGAGAGTTCCTTTGCTCTGTGAATGGTCTCTGCGTGCCCGCCTGTGACGGAATCAAGGACTGCCCCAATGGCCTGGACGAGAGGAACTGCGGTGAGCCTCCTCCTGCCCGCCCCTCCTCCTCCCTGCCCTGTGCCCCGCTGTGCGGAGACCCCCCGGCAGTCCCTACAGGCAGCACGCTCACTGAGATGCCATGGAGCACAGGGTGGCAGGGACAGGGGTGGCAGAGACAAGGTGGCAGCCCTCTGTGCTGGCCGGCCTTCCCAGAAGGAACAGAGAGGGTGAGGCTGGGACCAGGGAGGGGAGGCTGCTAAGAGGGAACCACCAGGTCCTGGGCAGCTGAGGGATGAAGTCTTTGCCTCCCTCCCTGGAATGCAGCCCTCACCCCTCCACCCCATGGACTCAGGCACCACTGAGCTCTCACTCTTACTGGGGTTGTTCTCACCACTTCCCAGCTCCTAAAGAAGGGGCTCGGTGTCCCCTTGGTCTCCCAAGCCAGGGCTCTCCCTGTGAGTCCTGGATTCTGGCCCCAGAATCACCACCCAGGCATCCAGGCAGGAGGCACCCCCTCCCCTGCCCCACTGCCCCATCCAGGTGTTAACACGGCGGGGGCGGGGGGGCAGTGAAGGGGAGGGAGGCGTGTGCACCTTGGGGCAACGCGCCGTTGTGCTGCGGGGGTCTCAGGGCTGCCATGAGGCTCTGGTGCAAAGTAGCTGAGGAAGGCTGAGGTCAGTACCATACAGTACGCTCTATGCGCTGCGGGAGGACCAAGTCCCGGCCTGGCCCCGGCCTCCTCCCACCTGCCCCTGCTCTGTCCCCACAGTTTGCAGAGCCACCTTCCAGTGCCAAGAGGACAGCACGTGCATCTCTCTGTCCAGGGTCTGTGACCAGCAGCCTGACTGTCTCAACGGCAGTGACGAGGAGCAGTGTCAGGAAGGTAGGGGCGCGGGCGGGCCTTTCTGCACCCCCCCCCCAGCCTTCCACAGG
>NW_006160008.1:872073-879938 GCF_000334495.1 Tupaia belangeri chinensis | reverse complement strand
CACGAAGGTAGGGGGAGCGGGCAGGCCTTTCTGCACCCCCCCCCAGCCATCACGAAGGTAGGGGGCGCGGGCGGGCCTTTCCACACCCCCCCTGGGCCTTTCCACACTCTTCCTCAGCAAAGATTTCTGCCCTCCTGTCCAAACAGCCTCAACTACCCTATACCTCCCCGTGGGCCTGTCTGTGTGACCGTCCGTCCCTCCACCTGTCCCTTTACCACCAGTACCGCTAGCCAGCTGTTGTCCACTCGCGCTCCGAGCTGTCTGTCAGGGCCGGGTGGCTCGTCTGACCACGACTCCAGTGGGAACATAGCGGGGCAAGGAGGAGACAGGCAGGGGTACCTTCCCAGAGGCTGGCGTGCACTGGGCCTGCTGAGGGCTGCCATTTAAACAGGCGAGAGGACAGAGGTGCAGCAGAGGCCAGGCGGGGCAGTGCAGGTCACTGCGGCGCAGATCAGCGGGTGCAGGCAGGCCAGGCCTGGAGGGCTGCCCGGCTGAGCGGGGAAGTGTGGCCCTGCCCTGCTCTGGGGACCCTGGTCTGGGATGGGGTGCAGCTACCTTGAGCTGCCCCAGCTGGGCAGGGGTGTGGCCTGTGGTCAGGAGCCCCAGCAGAATGCCTGGGTGTAGGACTGGGTGGGGGAGGACGATGGTCTGCTTTAGGAGGCCCCTCCCCAGTCACCTGCTGGCCTCCTCTGAGGCTCAAAGGCCCCACCCCACCCCTCCATCCAGGGGTGCCTTGTGGGAAATTCACCTTCCAGTGCGAGGACAAGAGCTGTGTGAAGAGGCCCAACCCACAGTGTGACGGGCGGCCCGACTGCAGGGACGGCTCGGACGAGCAGCACTGTGGTGAGCGGCCTGCCCGGCCCTGGGCTCCGAGGGCCCGCTGGAAAGCCCGTCTCTGCCCTCCCCCACCATCCTCCCTTCCTCTCTCTCTGATTCTCACTGCCCTCTCTCCCTGTCCCTTCCAGACTGTGGTCTCCAGGGCCCCTCCAGCCGAATTGTGGGCGGGGCTGTGTCCTCCGAGGGCGAGTGGCCGTGGCAGGCCAGCCTCCAGGTTCGGGGCCGACACATCTGTGGGGGGGCCCTCATCGCCGACCGCTGGGTGGTGACAGCTGCTCACTGCTTCCAGGAGGACAGGAGAGGGGGCGGGGGGCAGGGGGAGGCTGGCTGCGGGGACACGTGGGTTCCAGTCCAGCTCCTCTAGCACACTGTGGCCCTGGTCACTGCTCAGTCTCCTGCGCCCTCCTTCCGGCCTCAGCTGTGAGCTGGGTCAGCGGTCCACTCATCGGCTCGCTCAGGCATCTATGCTGTGCCATTGCGGCAGGCCAGGACAGCGCTAGAGCCGGGGACCATGCATCGAAGGCACGACTGCCCAAGCTGGTCCTAGCCTGACACACACATGCACACACACACACACACACACACACACACACACACATACACACATACACGGTGCATGGAGCTGTAATGGGGGGTAAGCCGTGACCGGGGATACCTCAGGGGACACCAGACCCAGCCCAGGGCCATCTTTCCCATCTGCCCAGTGAGCTGACCACCCATCCCCACGCCAGAGCTGGCCCCTCACACGACAGAGACCTGCTCCCTTTTGCATCCTCTGCTGTAGTGCCAGGGTGTTGGGGTGCTCTTTGTAGCAAGCAGTCGGACCTCCTGAGTCCCTTCTGCCCCACCACTGGCACCCCAGTGCCCTCAAAGACTGCTGACCTGGCACCTGGGGGTCTGCACTGACCAGTCCCTGCTGTCTGCTTCACACTCAGCACCCACACCCTCCCCGTGAGACTGACAGAGCAGTTTGTAAAGTGGGTGCACACATACACACAGATTGTCAGGCGACAGCACTGTATTTTTACATAGCTGGTCCGGCTGGATTCCCTCGAGAACACGTGAGTAGAAAGCTCCCACCTCACAGAGAGATGAGGGTGGAGGGGCACGCACCTGTGCAGGCAGGGATGAAGCTGGGTGGAGCCCAGGCAGTGTCTCCTGGACAAACGCTGGGAACGCTGTACTGCCACCCATGGGCCCTTGGAGGAAGGGAAGGGATGAGTGAGGAGGGCGGTGTCTGGAGAGGAAGCTGGCTCTAAGGCCCTGGGCAGGCAGAGGCCCCACTGAGGACACCCTGCCGGCTCACTGCAGCATGGCCTCGCCGGCGCTGTGGACCGTCTTCCTGGGCAAGGTGTGGCAGAACTCACGCTGGCCGGGCGAGGTGTCCTTCAAGGTGAGCCGCCTGCTGCTGCACCCATACCACGAGGAGGACAGCCATGACTACGACGTGGCCCTGCTGCAGCTCGACCACCCTGTGGTGCGCTCGGCCACTGTGCACCCCGTCTGCCTGCCCGCGCGCTCCCACTTCTTTGAGCCGGGCCTGCACTGCTGGATCACGGGCTGGGGAGCCCTGCACGAGGGCGGTGAGTGGGGACAGGTGGCGGAGCCGGGGAGACCCCATGTACGGGCCTGGACAGGGATGGGCACAGGCCCAGGACTCCACCCTGAGGCCCTCTAGTTCTGGGATTAATCGGGCTGGATTTTACCAAAGAAAACAACCTTTCACTGTGACCTGTGGGCCCCCGCCCCCTACCCTCCAGAAGGAAGGGCATTTAAAGAGGACCATGGTCATGGGGCATATGCGTGGGGCAAGCTGTAGGCGGAGGACCCCACAGGCCACACGCAAGCTCCAGCCCTTGGCTCCCTGGGCAGCAATGGGGGGACTCTTATAAGTACCTTCCACATCAAGGTTAGATTTGGGGGGACATGATTTCATATAATCCACCCAATAACCATGGGGTGAGTATCATGGCCCCATGTTATGGATGGAGGAAATAAGGTTCAGAGACATTTAGCAATTGATCAGAGTCACACAGCCAGAGGCGACTGGAGAGCCTGGACCCAGGGCTGCCGGACTCCACAGCCTGCTCTTCCTGCTGTGTTCTCAGAACCTGGGGCTCTGTCCTTTCCACCTTATCCCACCTGAACCCACTGAGCCCACTGTCTGGGAGCCACCTCGCGGTTCTGTAGACACGGGCCCAGCTGGCGTGATGACAGCCATGCCCTGTATTCTCCGTGGTGGAGCCTTCAAAATACGCACGATGACTTACAGTCTGGAGGCAAGCAGGACTGCAGAGTTGTTTTAAAGATGGGGAAACGTGGGCCAGTTCTGTAGCCTGGTGGTTAAGGCAGCCAGATCCCACATGATCGACCCTATGGTTCTAGTCCCGGACCCAGCGACTGAGAAACACACTGGGTGCATGTGTGTGTGCCCGAAATCCCACAGGCTGGAGAAGGAGAGGAGAAGGATTGGAGTGACCATTCCCCGTGAGGGTGCCTGCTCTCTCTCTCTCTCTCTCTCTCTCTCTCTCGAGAGAGAGAGAACACTCAGCCTCTGACAAAAACATTTTTAGACAAAGATAGGGAAACTGAGGCTCAGTGAAAACTGACTTGTTCAAGAGGAAGACAGAGTTGTGGTAAAACTAGAAGCGTTCACTGTGTTTGTTCATTCACTCCTTCATTCATTCATTCACCAACCAGGTTGTGAGCACCTGCTAGGTGCCCCCACCGAGTTAGCAAAGGAGATGCAAAGATGTAAGAGCACCTTGAGGAGGCGGTGATAAGAGCTGGCGTGGGCCGGGAGGTCCAGGGGACAGTGGCAGCACAGTGGTCACGGAGGGCTTCCTGAGGACAGTTTCTAAGCCATGTCTAAGCAGAGCTTAGAGGCTGAGCTGGCAGCGTCAGGCCAGGGGCCGGTATCCTGGTAAGGGCCCAGATATTAATAAGAAGCCCCAGTCAGCCCCAGCAGCCTGCCAGAGGAGAGCCTGGCTGAGGATCGTGGGAAGGACGCGGCACCTTGCTGGCCACCATAGGTTCTTGGGTCAGTTTTCCCCACCTGTGCTTTAGAACCCCATGAGAATCTTCAAGAAAACCCCTGCCCCCTGGACCTTGCCCCACAGGAGTGAGACAGAATCTGGGCACGCCGAGGTGCTGTGCATAGGAAACCTGAGGGGGTGCTCGCGCACAGCCTGCATGGAGGTGAAGCACTGGGCTGGACAGCAGGGGGCACTGGAGTTTAGGGGGCATTGAGGGCTCAGACCAGGGCCTTGGACGCTGCACAGGGCTGTTAAGAGAACAGGGGGAGACTGTGAGCCCTCGAGCAGGAGGAGTGAGGGCCAGGAGCTGCAGGAAGACGCAGCCCGAACAGGCTTTTGTTGGGGCTCTGTCACCATGAGAAGCACAGGAGCCAGAATGGGGGTGGGAGGACAGGGCGGGCAGGAGGGCAGGGCGTAGGTGCTGCCTCTGGCAGGGGTGAGTGGACAAAGCACAAGAGATGAAGGGGCCTGAGATGCAAGAAGTGCAGAGGAAGAGCAGGGGCACCCTGGGCCATCTCACCCCTGCCCCCCGCCCCATGGCAGGCCCTACCAGCAACGCTCTGCAGAAGGTGGACGTGCAGCTGATCCCGCAGGACCTGTGCAGCGAGGCCTATCGCTACCAGGTGACCCCACGCATGCTGTGCGCCGGCTACCGCACGGGCAACAAGGATGCCTGCCAGGTGACTCCCAGGGGGTGGGCCGGTGGAGGGAGAGGGCCACATGTCACCCAGAGCCAGGCCCTTTGCTCGCATCAGCCTGCAGTGGCCCCCAGTGGCCCAGCAAGTGGGAGTGGCCAGTCCCACTTTACAGATGAGGAGACCGGAACTCAGAGAGGTGGAAGGACTTGGCCAAGGTTGCAGAGCCACAGAGGGAAGACCCTGGGGTGGGCAGGTCTTATGCTCAAACCTGGTTCTGCTCTTACCCACCAAGAAGCACTGTCCAGGGTTGCACAGTGAAGACGCTAGGATGGAGGGCTGGCAGCCACGGGAGGGAGGCAGAAGTGGGGTGTGACAGGGGGACACACAGCCACAGGCCTCTGAGCACAAGGACCCACCAGAGACCAGCAGAGCTGGCGGGGGGCCCCTCCTACCGGGTACAGAACTTCAAAAGGGAATGTCACCCAACAAACTCTGACGTCAGACGTGAACCCTGATGGCCCTGGCTTGGAAGGTCCTCACCCTGACGCAACTTGTCTCTCCTCTCCCCGCTGCAGGGTGACTCGGGTGGCCCGTTGGTGTGCAAGGAGCCCAGTGGCCGCTGGTTCCTGGCAGGGCTGGTTAGCTGGGGCCTGGGCTGTGGCCGGCCCAACTACTTCGGTGTCTACACGCGCATCACAGGTGTGGTTGGCTGGATCCAGCAGATGCTACGCTGAGGAACTGCCTTCTGCAGAGCCGGGGTCCCTCCGGGCTCAGGGCCCAGCCTCCTCAGGCCGAGGCAAAGTATTCTGGGGGCAAGAAGGCTCTGTGGGGACAGGAGGTGGCAACCTGTCTCCCAGCTGGCTCCCTGACATCTGCCTACTGACTGTGAGGAGGGAGGGAGCCATCAGTTGGTGGTCAAGACGGCCCCCAGGACCCAGGTCCACCAGGGCTGGGACTCCACATCCAGCCACGTGCCTCCTGGTTGCCTCTCCTCCCCTCCTGCACCGCCAGCTTCCGGGGGAAGTAGCCGGGCAGCAGGCCCAGTGTCCAGGTCCCGGTAGGAGGGCCTGAGCCAACCTCCCATGCAGGGCTTCCGATTCCAGCCCGGGCAGGTCTAACTTGGGGGGTAGGGAACTGTGCCCCAGAGAAGGGCCCCTCAGAACCCTGGAAACTGGCCGCCAAAGGCCCCAGCCCCGTCAGCCAAAGGGTGGGGAAGCTGGGGCTCCGTGTCCCTGTCCCACCCCTCCCTGTGCCGCCCCCTCCGTGCCCCTGCCCCACCCCTCCCTGCTCCCTGTGCCACCCCCTCAGAGGTGAGCTAAGCCACCCACGTTATTCCAATAAAGCTGCAGACCCAAGCCCCTGTCCCCGGGTCTGAATGGGGACAGCATGTCAGCCTCATGCCCGTCACTGTGGCAGGCCCTGCCCCTGCTCTCTGTCCATGGCACCCAGAAGGCCAAGGGCCAGAGAGGCAGGAGTGGCCACTGAGAGCTGGAACTACCAGGGCAGCGGCCCGGACCCCGGGAGAAGCCTCGAGAGGGTAATGGTCAGGGACCCTCAGCTGGGAGTGCAGGGCAGGATGAGCACTGGCTTCCTTCCGGAGCTCGGAAGAAACCGAGACTTGGAGCAGAGCAAAGATGTCCTCCAGATGCCCTGAGGGTGGGAAGTGGAGCCTGCTTCAGACCCCCACCTTCTGGGTCCTGCCCCTCTGCAGTCCTTCACGGCTCCTGCTGTGTGCTGGGCACTGTGGTGGGGCCACGTGCAGGAATAATGACCCGGCATGAAGGGGCTATGGGTAGCACATAACTTGGGCAGTCAGAGGAGGCTGCCTGGAGAAGGTGAGACTTAAGCCAGGATTCACAGGTGGCCGCGGTGCGCAAGGACAGTCTAAGCAGGGGCTCTGTAAAGGCCGAGTTCCCCCATAAACGTGGCATCTTAGGGAACAGCAAGCTATGTGGTAGGTAGAGGCTGAGAGGGGAACCAAAAAGGTCGGGTAACAAACAGGTAGGGTGGCAGAGCTTGGAGCTAAGGGTTTGACCCTGGCAGCTTTGGGAACCACAGCAGGCTCTGTGGTGGGGAGACACAAGTGGCTCTGCCTGAGACTCGCCCACTGAGCCCAGGGCGTGAGGAGCTCGAGGCTCGGAG
Source organism: Tupaia belangeri chinensis (assembly GCF_000334495.1). Taxonomy (NCBI): domain Eukaryota; kingdom Metazoa; phylum Chordata; class Mammalia; order Scandentia; family Tupaiidae; genus Tupaia; species Tupaia belangeri. The sequence continues at coordinate 873,286 of NW_006160008.1, read as the reverse complement.
GTCAGTTCGGAGGAAGGAGAGGAGACCTGGGCCAGGCAGGGCAGCAGGAAGGGCCAGCGGGTTATTTAGGACACAGGGTCAAAAGGAGGAATGGGTCACTGGTGCCTCTTGGGGACAGGAGGCAAGGGAGCCCAGAAGTTAGGGTGAGGGAGGTGTGGCCAGCACTTTCCTGAAACATAACCAGGGACAAGGGGAGCCGGCCTGAGGGGACCTAGACTGGAGAGGGGTGGCAAAGGGAGGGAAGTGGCAGCGGGAGCAGCGAGCAGGCTGGTCCTGCCAGGGGACAGGGACTAGTTAGGCGGAAGCTCAGGGCACAGTGGGTGGGTTGGGCAGAAGTCAGAGTCCTGCTATGGGGAGGGATGCCCGGTCCTCAGCCAGCCTCCTGGTGACTTGGGCAAGCAGAGCTGGACTTGGAAGACGGGGTCACTTTTGGGAGTGCAGTGTTGTCAGGGGAACCGGACAGGACACCCCCAAGTCAGGGAGCCTCCTAGCTAGGGCCGACCTGGGCTCTCAGAGCTGCTGTTTGGCAGGCCTAGGCGGCTGAAGGAGTCGGCCAGGGTGGGGTGCACGAGGGGGCTGGATGCACGCAGAGAAGGTGGAGTGGGAGGCCTAGGTGCTCCTATGTCCTAGGGCTTGGGACGCAGTAGGGACCCGTGGAGGTGGCCCAGAGCAGGAAGTGGGGTTTAGGGTGCAACTGTGTAGGGTTCTGCCTCAGCTTCTGGGATCTCCGCTCGGCCAGGGCCTTTCCATTGTGGTGGGAAGAGGAGGTGTGGCCGTGGCAGAGGCTCCAGCCATGGCCCGGCCCCACCCCCAACACACATGGGAGGGTGACAGGGTCCCTGGGCTTTAGAAGGAATCCTGGGGCAGCTGGTTGGTGGGTAGGCACTGCGTCCTACGTGGCCAACTATGCATTTTGAGTCTCAGTCCTGGTGGCTTGAAAATTCACAGGGGCCAGGACCAGCAGTTGGCATAATGGCTATGTTGCTGGACTCCCATGTAGTCAACTGCAGTTCGAGTCCTGGACCCAGTGGCTTAAATTCATGCCGGGCATGTGTGCATGAATGCCCAAGATCCTGAGGGGAGAATGGAGAAGGCATTGAGGCATGGCCTCAATGATTTCTTGCTGTCTCTCCGTCTCTCTTTCTGGTGAGCACACGTGCCCTATAGCAACAACAACAAAAACTCTCAAAAAAAAAAAAAAAAAAACACAGGG
>NW_006160008.1:865685-871317 GCF_000334495.1 Tupaia belangeri chinensis | reverse complement strand
TGTTAATGACATAAAGCCGGTATTTTAGGCTCCTCAAAATAATGATACTCCTCAGTAATGGTTCTTCCACAGTGCCTTCATTTTGATTGGAGATTAGCTCACACGCAGAGAAGGTGGAGTGGGAGGCCTAGGTGCTCCTATGTCCTAGGGCACGCAGCGCAGTAGGGACCCGTGGAGGTGGCCCAGAGCAGGAAGTGGGGTTTAGGGGGCAACTGTGTTCTGCCTCAGCTTCTGGGATCTCCGCTCGGCCAGGGCCTTTCCATTGTGGTGGGAAGAGGAGGTGTGGCCGTGGCAGGGGCCCCCGGCACTGGCCCGCCCCCTGAGGAGGTGTGGCCATGGCAGAGGCTCCAGCCATGGCCCGGCCCCACCCCCAACACACATGGGAGGGTGACAGGGTCCCTGGGCTTTAGAAGGAATCCTGGGGCAGCTGGTTGGTGGGTAGGCACTGCGTCCTACGTGGCCAACTATGCATTTTGAGTCTCAGTCCTGGTGGCTTGAAAATTCACAGGGGCCAGGACCAGCAGTTGGCATAATGGCTATGTTGCTGGACTCCCATGTAGTCAACTGCAGTTCGAGTCCTGGACCCAGTGGCTTAAATTCATGCCGGGCATGTGTGCATGAATGCCCAAGATCCTGAGGGGAGAATGGAGAAGGCATTGAGGCATGGCCTCAATGATTTCTTGCTGTCTCTCCGTCTCTCTTTCTGGTGAGCACACGTGCCCTATAGCAACAACAACAAAAACTCTCAAAAAAAAAAAAAAAAAAATCACAGTGGCCGAGAGAGAGGAGCAGGAGGAGGAGGGGTCTCGGTGTGGTCATTCTCCTTGGAGGGTAATTGCTCGCTTTCTCTCTGTGGCAAATACACAGAGACGAATTTAAAAATTGAAAAGAAAAGAAAAGAAAAGGAGAAGAAAAGGAGAAGAAAGCCATCTTGCATTTAGCCCCATCCCAAGTGGCCAGAGTAAGCAGCAGGCGCCGGGTGGGTGTTTCTCCACGTTTATTACACAGCGGGCGGGGCAGGTGGGTCGGCGGACCCTGAGAAGCGATGCCCAGCCCGGAGTCAGCAGGCCAGGAGGGTCCCTTGCTCAGCCCCACACGCCCTGACCCTCCCGTGGGCAGGAGGAGGGCCCCTGTCTTATCACAAGTTCCTGAGTCTCCGATGCCCCCACTGAGCACTCTGGTGCCCCCCAGACCAGGACCCCAGGCCAGGGCAGTGCCAGCAACGCTCATGGCTGGGGGTGGGGCAGCCGCGGTGAAGGCCAGCCTTCTACCCCCCCCACGACAGGGCCATGCCCGCCCCTCCATCCCACCCACTCTCTGTCTGCCAGCAGTGTCCTGCCTGGGGTTAGGCCTGGGGGGCACCCATTTATACTCTCTGAGGGCTTTGGCGACCCCACTCCTCTGTGCCCTCACAACAACCCTGTGAGGTAGGTGGGGTGTGAGGAGTCATCCCCTAGCTGACCAGGAGACTAAGGCTCGAGGAGGGACAAGGTGACACTGGATGGGGTGTGGGGAGCAAGTCTGCCATGCAGCAGGGGGCCGGGTGAGGGGACACGGGCCTGGGGGCCACAGCTGCACAGCGCCCCACCTCAGTCATGGCAGGGGGCCAGAGCCAGAGCCAGGGCCCACCTCAGGCCTTGAGAGGTGCCAGCCGGCAGCCCGCCCTGCCAGGGGTCACAGCCCCGCAGGCACAGACAGTGGGGGCAGGGAGGAGAGCGCTTCTTCCGTCTCAGGCCTGGGGCCCACCCCGTGGTACAAAAAGAAAAGATTTCAGATCGGAACCCCAAGTCCCTGGAGGTGATCTGGGGCCTCACATCCGGGTGCCTCTGGCTTGTAACAGCTAGAAAATAAGAGAGGGAAGGGGCAGGAGGATGGGGTTCAGAAATCCGGGGCAGGGGTGAGGAGGGGGTGAAGTGAGGGGCAGGAGAAGGGAGGAGGGAGAGTGACACGGAGGGAGGGGAGGGGAGAAAGGGAGAGAGAAAGAGGCAGGTGAGTAGCAGGCCCTTCTGGAGGAGGGTGTGCTGAGGCCCAGAGAAGGTGGACTGGGAACAGAATGGAGGAGGGCCTAGAGCAGGAAGGGCACCCGGCTGAGCTGTCCGGAGCCCCATGCCCCACCTTGGGCTGAGAGGTGGAGGCCCAGAGACCAGATTCTGCCAAGACTGGCTGGCGAGGGGTCAGGGCTGGGAGTGGCAGGTCACTGCTGTCTTGGGCAAAAGGAGTTACAGAGAGCAGCTGTCTGTCCCCATTTTAGAGGCACCCGTGACCCAGAGAGGGTCAGTGACTTGCCCAAGGTCACACACCAGGCACGTAAGATTGAGCTGAGGCCTGAGGGCGCCTGGCCAGGGCTTTCTCTGCCACACTCCAATCCTTAGCCAGCCCTGGCCAACTCCTCATAGGCCAAGGGCTTCTGAATGTGGCCTGTCCTCCCCACCCCCAGAAAAAGGGACCCCAGTGCCAGCAGCTATGATGCAGGAATTCCCAGACGTGCAGGGGTGAGGCCGACATAGCTGGCTTCAGCCTCCTTCCCTCCTCCCCAGCCTGGCTCCGGTGCTGACTGGCAAGTGGCAAAGAGTTCCCACCCTCTGACAGCCTCCTCCCAGAGCCTCACCCCAAAGCCCAGGTGGGCTGAGAAACTGGTAGGGGGGGGCACCGGCCAAGAGCGAGCAAGAGATGAGCACCCTCCTCGCTTCCGCCCCTCCCTCCAGCTCCGCCAAGCTACAAACCAGGGATGGCAGCTCTGGGGGCGGGCGAGGGGCCGAGGAGAAGCCCTCACTGCAAGCTCGGCCTCAGGTCTGAGAGGGTGCAGACGGGAACCTGCAAGGAGGAAGCGTGAGGAAGAGGTGCGGAGGCGAGGGGCTGAGGCAGGGGGGGCCGGCAGCCGAGGCCCAGCCTCAGAGGTGCCCGGCAGGGTCGGTGGGCCCAGAGGAGGTGCAGCTGTGCCCCTCCTCCCCAGGCTGGGGGGCGGAAGGTGGCAGGCAGGATGCTCTGGGATGCAGGGCCGGGGGGCCTGGGTGGAGGGCACAGGAGGCTGGGACCAAGGTGGCCCGGGGATGGAGGTGGGAGCAGGCAGAGAGAAAACCCGGGCAGGGGCAGAGAGGGAGGAGGCAGGGTGCAGATGAGATCCAGGAGGAAGAGGTGGATGGAGATGAGGCAGGACCTCCAGCGGGAAGTGGAGGAGGAGGAGGCGGTGGTGGGAGGGAGAAAAGGTTAGCGGGATCCTGAGATGACTGGGCTGCAAAAAGAAAGCGAGAGAAGGATGGTTATGCGGGGAGGTGCGGGCAGGCTGCACCAACCCTGGGGCCCCCCCCCCAGGCCAGTCTGCAGCTCCGTGGGAGCAGGCGGGCGGCTCGCTGGGTTAGCACTCAGTCTCCTGGGGGTTGGCTGCACCTGTCTCCTGGGCATCTGCCTCCACCTGCACCTGTGCCACCTCCACCTCCTCCACCTCCTCCTCCTGCCGCTGCTGCTCCTCCGAGAGCTGCTCCTCCGTGCTCTGCGCCAGCCGGTGGCCCCAGGGAAGAAAGAGTGGAGACGCTAACAAGGGCCTGGCAGGCGGATGGGCCGCACACCCCCACCCCGGGCTCAGGAAGAGGAAGGGGGACCTCAGGAGAGAGAAGCACTCCAGCCAGAGAAGCCGGGGACATCTTCTCCAGCCCCCTGGGAAACGTGGGGGAGGGCCTGGGGGAACCAGCACGGGGGGTGGGGGGTGCTCTGCCATGGTGCTCAGGGACCCCTCCAGCTGCTTGCTGTTACACAGAGCGAGGCTGGGGCGAGGCGTCCAAGAGGAATGGGGTGGCCTTGAGGGGTGCCTGGGGAGGCCGTTTTAGAGGGTCTGATCCAGGGTGGATGAGGCCAAGGAAGCCCTGGGACGGACACTACCCAGCTCCCCGACACCAGAACCAGTCTCTGGCACTAAGGACTGGGGTTATGGCCTGGAAGGCAGTGGGGGCTCACTCTTGCAAGGCAGCGCCAGCCACTGGCACAGTAGGGGGTGGGGTGGACAGGATGAGCCTAAGCAGGGAGGCAGGCAGGCAGACAGGAAGCCAGGGTTCCTACGTCTCCACCGCACAGGGCCAGGGCCCCAGGAGGAATAGGCTCCCTTCTTTCCAGACTGCTCTGCCAGCCCTCCGGAAGGCCCTTGGAGGGCTTCTAACCAGCAGGGGTCCTGCACTCTGGCCCTGGGGGGCTGGCACTGCCAGCTGTGCCCATATGGGAGGCTGCCTCATCAGCCAGGGCCGAGCCCCACAGGACCCCTGGCCCTCCTGCAGAGGCCCAAGGAGGTGGCCTGGGACAGGGACAGGATGGGCAGATCGGGCAGCACAGGCTGTCAGGCCATCTGGGGACAGTCACCTACCCATGGGGAACAAACAGGTCATTCAGGATCCCAGATATTCAAACCTAAAGGCACCACACAGCAAGTCTGCAGGCAACCTTCCGTTTCAAACTAGCGCAACACAGGTGCCGGGGGTGGGGAAGGGTTCGTCCAAGGTCACCCGGGGAGCGTCACAGGTGCCACAACCCAAGTTCAGGGTGCTCTCCCTCATGCCACGCCACCCCAAAGAGACCCCTGAATCACCTGACCATGCCCCGGGGACAGTCCCATCTCCTGCCCTTGGCCTGGGTAACTGGGGTGAGCAAACAGCCATGGGTGGCATGGGATGGATGGCATCGGTTGTGACATGGGGGTTAAGCATGCGCAGCAGGAGGGAGAAAGAAGAAGCAGGGATGGGGCAGTGGGGGCGCAGGAAGGGCGGCTTCCTTCCTTGGGCACAGTGGGTGGGGCTCACCTTGGTTTTGCGGCTGGACTCGGAGCCTAACCCATGCGGGCAGCCATAGAGCTCCTTAGACACCACGCACAGGAACTCGGCCTGGTCCTCGCTGCCATAGTTGTAGGAGGAGCCGATGTTGACCAGCTGAGGGTGGAGCATGGGGAGAGAGGCCAGCTGGTGAGGGCGGCAGGGAGGGCTAGGTGGATGTGGTACCATGGGGACGCTGACTTCTGTCCCTATCTCACCACCTGCTCAGCTGTGCCTGGGGACACCTCTGGGCAGGAACAGAGTCCGCCCCGTCCTGGTCAATGCCTCTGGCCTGTTCCCAGGACAGTTCTTCGAGGCCTGGCTGGGCTGGGTCTGACTGCTGCAGGAGAAAGGGGCAGAGTCTCCACAATCCCTCCCCACCACCTGCAGCCTAGCCCCAAATCCAGGCAGCACTTTCTAATGCAGCCAGAGGCCTGTCGTGGGACGCTATTCCTCCACCCAACGTGGGGCTATGGGGGGGTGCGGGGGGGCTGGCAAGGTGGAGGCGCCCAGACTATTGCCCCACTCCTGAAGCACAGGTTGGGCAGGCCACCTCAGGCTGGAGGCCCCTGGACTGCACGTTCAGCTCTGAAAGCCCAATGGCCCAAATCCCGTAGGATCTCGGAGTGGCCCTCCTTTGTCCTAGGATCCCTAGAATAAGACACCCACTGGGTCCTGCTGGCTAATACAGTCCATGCCCATAAAGGGCCTCATTCAGCCTGCAGCAACCCTCAATTGGCAGGTAGAGAGAGAAATATTGCCCTCTCACCACCCCACTCCCCAAGAGGCAAGGAGTGGCGGGGGGCACTGGGGGGTTCGCGGCTGGGAGGGAGGGGGGG
>NW_006160008.1:863008-865542 GCF_000334495.1 Tupaia belangeri chinensis | reverse complement strand
AAAAAGAAATCCTACCCTCTAACCACACAACACCCAAAGAGGCAAGGAGGGGGGGTGGCCACTGGGGGTTTCGCGGCTGGGAGAGATGGAAGGGATTAGAATGTGGGACTGGAGACCTCCCAGCATGCTGGTTGACTTCAATATTTCTAATAACTGGTGTGACGCTAGTGTCAATGCATGGAGTCCTCCGCACGACTAGGGACTTTATTGATGCCCCTTGGAATGTTCCCAACAGTCCTGCAAAGCAGGTGCTGTCAGCCCTCATTGCAGATGAGGAAACTGAGGCCCAGGGAGGAGATGGGACTTGCCCAAAGCGGTTAATTTGCCAGTGGGAGGCCTAGAGGTGCATGCAGGCCTCTGGCGCCTGGGCTGGGCTACTTTTCCATGCTGCCAGATGTTCAGGGCACCCAGGCCTTCTCCCTTCCTCAGTCTCTACATGCAAGGGAGCTGGGGGTGGGTGTGGATACCCTTCTTATCGAGGGCACACCTGACCTTGAGTTAAAACAAATCTGTACATTCTTCACCAGACAGGGAAGCACAGGTCACAGATACCTCACGGGAAGCCGCTGCTCTGGGCGTCCCCGGATGTGGCCCCTTGTACCTGGGCACATGCCTTGAGGGAACCCCATAGCTGTCTGTGAGACGGTCAGCAGGAGGGCTACTCGGGCAGAGGGCACTCACCTATGTGGATTTCATGTGCTTGCACCTGACCTGCTACCTGGGTGCCAGAGACCCGCTCAGGCCACCGTGCAGCCTACCAGTGGTGAGAGGACTCCCACCAGCAAAGGTGCCCCGCGTGGCCCTGCATCCCCTCCTTGGCCACTCTGCTGTGAGAAGTGGCCTTTCCTCATCAATGTGACTTAAAGGGACTCCCAGGTTGGGGTGTGGTGGGGAACCCAAGACCAGGCTGCAGGAGTGGAAGGGCCTGCCTTGCCGAGAGGCTGAGAGGTGTCCTGAGCCCCCAACCCACCTGCTCGAAGCGCCAGCCATCAGACATGGTGGAGACCATCTGCGTCAGCTCCTCCTCCTGGCACTGCAGCACACGGTACACATGCTTGGGCGGGACCTGTGGGCAGAGGGGGCGCATGGGAGGCACCGTGGGAAGCACCCTAGGAGGGAGGTGAGCACCTGCCACCGCCCCCACCCACACTTCCCTGGAAGGTGGAGGGGAGGGAGCTGTGTCCTGGGCACCAGCCTGTGCAGGCTCTCCACATGCGGTCTCACTTAGTCCCCGCAGGAACTGCACTGTGGGATCTGTCACTGAGGTGCACAGAAGCTGTTACTCGCCTAAGGTCACCCTGCTTAGACAGGGCCGGAACCGGGACACAGGCTACTTAAAGGGGAGGGAGGGGCCTGGGGGACATTTCAGGTCACTAAGGGGCAGGCCCTCCTTGGGCTGGGAAGTGGTGTCCCCTAACCGCCTCCCACCCCCCCACCCCCACCCCGCCGTCTTCTCCAGGGAGAGGAGGGAATCTTTCTGTTTCCTACTGCAAACTCGATACTGTGGCCCAGGGGTCAGTCCTGGGCCCCCAGGGCCACTCTAGAGATCAGTCCCTGTGAGCTCACTGTCTCTTGACGCCCCCAGAGCAGCACCTAGACTGATAGGCATGCCGACCCCAGCACTGCTGTGCCACCAGGGAGCACTGGACCCCAGCAAGGGGCCAAGGTACTAACTCTGTAGAGGCCCCGCAGGGCCCGGTACCTCCACACTGACCCCATCTTGCCTGTGAGGAAGGGATGGGTGGGCAGCTCTCAGCACCTCAGAAGAAACTAAGGTCCAGAGAGGGGCATGACTGGCTCAAGGCTACACAGCAAACGGAACAAGGTGGGGAGAGCCCCTAGTGTCCATCCCGTCCAAGCTATGCTGGATATCCGGGAACCTGCCGCCCGTTCCTCCCCTTACAGGCCAGCCCAGTCTCCCCAAGGAGCACCCTCGTCCTGCTCTCCCAACCTTGTCCTGCCTCCTTCCCTCCCCTGCCCTTGTCCAGGCTCCCCCTCTGCCCCCCGCCCCTGCGACCTTCCAACCTGAGTGACTGCGTAGTCCTTCTCCTCCATCCGGTCTTTGATGATGCGGATCAGTGGACCGATGTTGTAGAACTCTGCTTCCTCCAGGACGCCTGGCACAGACAGAGCAGCCCCAGGTCACTCCTGCTGCCCCTGCGCCTCGGGCCCCCTCCAGCCACAGCCCCGAGATGGGGAGGGGACAGCAAGAGGAGCCTCCGTGGATCCCACACTGCACAAAGAGGCCGAGATGCCACCACCAGGCCAGCCCTTGTCTCTTCTGCCGCGACCCAGGCATGCCTGTCAGTCCAGGGGCCGCTCTGGGAGCATCAAGAGACAGTGAGCTCACAGGGACTGGTCCCTAGAGCGGCCCTGGGGGCCCAGGACGGACCCGTCTTCCGTGCCCGTGTGCGGAGCACACGCTCGGGGCCAGGCGCTACGCCAGGTATACAACACCCCTCATGACATCCGGTCTCTGAACTAGACCGAGGGCTCTCGCCTGTGCTGGCCACCTGCGGGGACCAAGGTCCCAC
>NW_006160008.1:859187-862977 GCF_000334495.1 Tupaia belangeri chinensis | reverse complement strand
GAATGCCAGAATGAAATGGCCCTCCGCTCCAGGGCCCGGGCTCTCCCAGGGCAGAGCACGCTGTGTGACGTGTGCCCCAACGCCTGCCCTTCGTGCTTTGCAAAGCCCCCCTGCATACATCCGGGCCCTGGGGCCTTGAGGAAAGTGGGCATCACGGCCCCTGCCCCCCACGGAGCAGCTGAATGTCTGAGAGATGCCTCAAGTTACCCCACCAGCAAGGTGCAGTGGTTCCCAGCTCACCTTCTTCACGCTACCCCGGGCAGGGCTCCTTACGGTCCTTCCTGACTGGCCTCTGGGTGCCCTGCAACCAGGGCCTATGAAGGACTGCCTATGTCCCTCCCAAACCCCTGCTCTGAAATCGAACCCCCAATGTAAGGGTAGGAGGAGCAGTGAGGTCTTAGGAGGGCATGAGGTCATGAGCGTGGAACCCTAACCTTCACGCTATAAGAGGCCAGAGAGCGGGCTCCCTTCTTCCCCCGCCCTGTGAGGACACAAGGAAGCCGGCAGCCTGCAGGCAGAAAGAGGCCCTCGCCAGAACCTGACCATGCAGGGCTGAGCCCAGGCTTCTGTCTCTGGAACTGTGACACGAAAGGCATTTCCGCTGTCCTGAAGTCACCCTACCTTTGATACTTTGTTTTAGCGGCCTGAACGGACGGACAACAGGGCCGACTGCTCATGGACTCGCTGTCCTGAACCCTCGCAGGACCCACCCCAGAGTGCTCCCCAGTGCCCTGCCGGAGCCCTGCACTGAGTCACGCATCCTCGGGCCGGCCCGACCTCAGTGCTACACTGCTCTCTGCGCTTTCGAGCTCATAATAGCTCAGTAAGGCCGATGCTATTATTACCTCCAGTCATAGCTAGCGGCACAGAGGCACAGAGGGGTTAAGTAGCTTTCCCAGTGCTGCACAGCGAGTGCACCTCCACTTAGATCCCTGCCCTTCTGGATGGAGGCCTATTCCTGCCTCAAAGTGCTGGGCGCGGCAGGGCGTTGAGAACGCCAGAACCTGTAAACAGACAGCAGCTGTGACGTAGCCCGGTGTTTACCAGTCCCTCCCACTGGGACCGGCTCCTGGGCCCTGGCCACACCCATGGGATCTGGACTCTCCCAGAGAGAGTGGGGAACACCATGGGGCTCTGCAGAGCTAGGTGTGATGGTGGGTTCCAATGCTGAGGCTCTGAGCTGCTGGGAGGGCCACTTGGCCTACAATGCTATATCCCACCAAAGTCAGGGTGTAAGCCCATGGCCCAGGGGTGGGGGCTGTGCTGGACAACCACAGTGAAGTGTCGTGTATGGGACTCGTGCCACCTGTGGTCCTGATGTTCTCCAGAATGCAGATCACTGTCCCCACTTTATAGGCAAGGGGTCTTCAGAGAATTCACGGGAAATGCATACTATTAAAAAAACTATGCATGGTTTCAAACTTATCTTGCACCAAAATAAATTTGTATGTATTTACTGTATTTAGGACCAGCAGTTGGCATAATGGCTATGTACCCATGTAGTCAACTGCAGCTCGAGTCCCAGATCTGGTGGCTTAAACTCACGCCGTGTGTGTGCGTGCCCAAGATCCCAAAAGGGGAATGGAGGAGAAGGGATTGTGGCATGGTCATCCCCCCGAGGGGTGATTTCTCACTTTCTGTCTCTCTCTCTGTCTCTGTCTTTCTGGCAAGTGCACACGCCCTATAGCAAAAACCTCTCAAAAAAACAAAACAACAAACAAAAAAAACCTTCTATTTAATTCCATTTTTCCATAAAATTTTTGAGGTCCTTGCATATACGAGCACAATGGGAGGCAAACTGACATGTCCAAGCTGGCCTGAGTCAGGTGACCAGAGCCACACCCTGTGCTACAAGGTATGGCCATCGACAGTGGCCCGTTCTCCTGGCTGGGGCTCTGCTAAATGACCCCGCTCCCAGACACACCTTCCGCACCATCTGCTAGGCCCAGACAAGGGTCTCTGGGAGGGACCAAAGCCATGGCAGAGAGCAGGCCTCCCTGCCCCTGCATCCCACAGCCGGCACCAAGCTGCAGAGGCTGCCAGGCCGGGCAGAATGTGAGACACTGGATCCCCAGAGGAAGGGCTCCATTGGCCTTTCCCTGTCCTTCACGCTGTCCCCTCGCCCCAGCCTCAAGGTGAGACAGTCCACACTTAGCCTCCCAGGAGGCCACAGAGGCAGCAGGGCCTGGCTTCCTCATCTCCTGTGTGTCTCAGTCACTCCCACAGCACCCAGCGGAAGCTCAGCCTGTCAGCATGGCAGAGCCCCCACGTGCAGCCCGAGCGGCAGCTTTGAGAACCAGCCCTGTCAGAGGTGGGAAGACGCAGGGAACGCAGGGAAAAGATGTCCATCCTGGCTGGGAGAGATGGCTTTGGGCTTCTATAAGGCCCTGGCAGGCTGCAGAGGGCAGGTCTGAGATGTGGGCCCCAGGCCAGTCCCAGGGCCAACTCACCCTCCTCGGCCATGTCCTTGTCCAGCACCAGTTTGCCATGCCGGAGGAAGTTCAGGATGGGCCCGAAGTAGGTGGGATCGCGGTCGATGAGGTAGGCTCCCGTCTCATCCTGCAGGGTAGGGCCACACGGAGTGACAGGGGAAGCGCGAGCCCCCCCATCCTGCCTACACAGTCTGACTACAGGCACAGAGGACACAGGGAGGGAAGGAGTGAGCATAGCACCTGCTCTTCCTGGGTATGAAGACACATGGTAAAGCAAATGAACTTAGGGGTCAGAAGGGCCTGGGTTCAAACCCTGCCTCTGCCTTTCCCTAACTGTGTGACCTTGGGCCAATGCTTTGGCCTCTGAGTCTCATTCGTTTTCTCCTGTGACTAGTGAGAGGAGGTCTAGTGGTCTCTGGACAGGGAAGGGCTCAGTACCATTCCTTCTTTAAGGCTGTCCTCCTGAAGCCCACTATCCCCATCAGATCCCACATCTCCCAAAGGATGGTCACAAGTTTCCAAAGGAGCCACTATCTCACTGGGCAGCCATGGTCTGCAGGGGGACAGGGTGGCCTCAGCACAACTCTACAGACAAAAAAAGGGACTTGCCCAAGGTCACAGCATCAGAGGGGCATGGGCTGGGACACAAGATCATCTCCAGACCAGCCTCAGGTTACAGACGCAGAGGCAATGTCCAGGGCAGCGAAGGGTCCCATCCCAAGGTCAGGCCAGCAGTTTGCAACAGGCTCAGGATGCAAGCCCAGACAGGGTACCCTGGGCCCGTGCTCCTCCCAGAGTAAGCCCAGCTCAGAGGGACGCAAGGACTCCTCCACCTGGCTCCCTGTGCGCCCCTGAAGCAGCCTCACCAACTCCTGCCTCCTCGCGGGAGTCCTGTTCAGAAGGAGGAAAGGCGCTACATGTCTGTCCCCCTCACGGCTTCAAAGGAAAGGGACAGTCCCTGATCCAGGACGGCGCTCAGCAGCTTAACAGATCCAAAAGGCCACAGCGCGTCGTGCCGTTGCCACGGCAATGGGCACATCCCTGACTCCCAGATCCACTTCCTCCTCCCCTCCTCCTGCCAGTTATTCCCGCCTCCGGCTCCTCGAAAATAAACCCAGACGGGTCCCCAGCCGTGGCCGAGTCAGGCCGCCCGGGTCCCCCGCCGTGGTCAGGTCAGGCCGCCCAGTCGGCATGCAGAGGCCCCCGGCCCGCCACCGCCCACCGCGGGCCTCACCCGGTCCGACTGCAGCTCCTCGCCCTGGCACAGGCGGCTGAGGAAGGACTTCTGCTCGCGGCACAGCGTCTGCCGGGTGGTCAGGAACACCGTGCCCCCCACGTTGAGCCGCACCCACTTGCTC
>NW_006160008.1:839814-855114 GCF_000334495.1 Tupaia belangeri chinensis | reverse complement strand
CCGGGCCCGCCCCCTGTACGCTCTGGCCCCGCCCCGGCCGACTCCGCCCTTCCTGGCAGTCCCACCCGTGGCCAAAGGCGTCTGGTGGTTAGAGAAGGCCAGGTTCCCGCCACTGGGAAAGTAGAGAATGACACCCCAGATCAGCAGTCCTCCCGCGTGTTCCCGTTGTCGTTCTCCTTTTGTCCGGTCTGGGTTACCAAACAGCCCACCTGGGGAGAAAGGTCTCCCTCCCCAGATCCCCATGGCATGCACCGTTTTCTAAGGACAGCCTCTTGGACTTAAGGCCCTCCCGGGCAGATGCTCTGTGTACACGCTCGTCACTAGGCCCTCAGCACCCCTGTGCGGCTGGTATTACCATGCCCATTTTCCAGAGGAGGCCGTGAAAGTGACTAACCCCGCCCTCACAGCTGGGTGCAGGCCAGCACAAGCCCCAGTGGGCTCCTAGGGTTCCCCACAAGGCCCGGGCTTGCTCCCCGCCCTATGTTCAGGTATCCTTGGGAACGATTTCCTGGAAGGAGGAATAGAGAGGGCCCTGGATGAGTCGGGAGAACTGTGTTCCTTCTGGCTTTTGCAGGATGAGGTACTGGGAGAGCCTCCGTCTCCTCCCCTGTGAGTCAGGAGGGGGAGAGATTGGTTCCGGGAGGTCCCTTCCGAGCTATTCTCCAGATAATCTGGAGGTAAGACTGACCTGTGTTTTACAGGACGGGAAAGGGGACAGCTCCCATATGGTTTAGCACCAGGGAGGGACAAGGCTGTTCCCCTGAGGACCACGACCCCACGGGATGGACCCTGCTCCTTCCCCCATCTTATAGCCGGTGAGGCCAAGGCTCAGAGGTCACGGCCCTTCCCAGGCTGTGCTGGCATGGCTACCAAGAGCAGAGCCCCTCAACGCCTGGACTCACTGGCTCTGACAAAGCCACTAACCACTCTGCTCTCTTGCCTCCCCTGCCATCTGACGGCACCTTGGGTTTCCAACACTGGATTACAGAGGAGGAGACCTTTGGCCGAGGCTGGCTCAGGCGGGTCCGTCTGAGCCCAATGCCAGCGCTGCTTATTCAGCTGAAGCCCTGGGGGCAGCAAGCGGAGGCTGGGCCAGCACCTTTAGCCCGGAGTGGTGGGGACAGGTCTGGCTGAGCCAGCCTCACTCCTCTTCTCCCTCAGGCCCCCCAGCTGGACACAGTGCTCCCCTTAGCAGGCACCTGATAACCAACAACCTCGCCAATAAGGGACACAACCAAGACCCCAGAGGCAAGATCAGAGGCATGAGAGCAGACAGACACCTTGTCTGGGCTTTGTCTAGAGGTGGTCATGTTCCGGCGGGAAATCTGGAGTTGGAGGGCTACACACACCTCCCAGGACCCCCAAACCCTGTATTCAGGCCATTGCTATCTATGCTGAGTACTATGAACCAGCCATAAAACACAGTGACCAAGATAGCAGAGGTGGTCCCAGCCCTAGAGAAGGCTTTGGTTTGAGGAGGTGGACTGAAAGGCTTGACCACCCATGGGATCCCAGGTAGCCCCACCCTTCATCATCCCTGCCACTCTTTGGAGCTATCTATTTGCATGTCTCTCCTTTAGAGGTTAATGGTAAAGAAACACTTTGGTGTTGGGAGGAGGGAAGGCTTTGGGTAGGGGGAGGGTTTAAGCTGGAGAACAGCCAAACTCCAAATGCCTACTGGTTACACTGCCCCCTGCTGTCTTCTTCTGGGAAGAACAGCTTCAAGTGCTCTTTAAATATGGCTCTGCTTTCCACATGCAAGTGAGACAAGGGCCGGCCAGTGACATGGTAGGTAAGGTGCTGGATACCACATGGTCAGCTGTGCTGTTTGAGTCCCGGGCCTGGCAATGTATACCTAAAATCCTGAAAAGAGGGAGAAATGGAGAAGGGATTGCAGCATGACCATTCCCCATCGGAAGTGCTTTCTCATTTTCAGCCTCTCTGGCAAGCACATGCACCCTCAGGCAAATTTAAAATCAAAAAGAAAAGACAGAACAGAGAGGAGGTCGAGGGGTACAGATAATAATGCCAGCCCACTGAAGCTCGGTCTCTCATCTTTTCTTTGGCAGTAGAAGCAGTGCTGCCGTGTGCCGCTGTGAGTGAGTACACGGGGCAGGGCAGGGCACTTGGCCACAAGTGTACAACGACCAGTGAACACGGGCTTTCCGAAAGCCAGTCCTGCACCTGCCTCTCTCATTGTCGGACCCAGAACAGTGCCCCTTAACATCCATTCCATATTGGGGGCCAGCAGGTGGCAGGGTGGTTAAGGATGCTGGACTCCCACATGACCGACCGTGGATTGAACCCCAGACCTGGTGGCTTTCTCTCTCTCTTTTGTCCTGTACTTCTCTGGTCAAATTAAAATAAATTAACAAATAAGTAAAGTTAAATTAAAGAAATCCATTCCACATTGTCAGGGATGCCCAAGCCACCAGCTTCTCCCTGGGATTGGGGGGAAAGGCAGGGGAGAGCTTCCCCAGCGTGACCTGGGTTCCAAAGCGGAGTGGCTGCCATTTCTTCCCTCTACCTCATGACCTAAAGTGACCGGGGAGTCTCTGCTTCCAGACAGAGGGAAAGAACACGACTCACTCCCTGACGTTCCGCCTGAGCACAGCTCCGAGTCCTGCTTTGAACCTTCTTGTTCTTAGCAGGCCCACATCCGGGCGCTTGTTCCACATTTGCTGTCAGCTCCATGACGAAGACGTCATCATCCCTGCTGGGGTTTTTGGACTCAGCTCTCCTCTTCCCCAAGTTCAAAGTGTCAGAACATCCTGATTCGCCTCCATTCCGTGTTCGTTTGTTTGTTCTTTCTGTCCAGTCCAGTCCTGTCACTGCCCGTGGGCTTGAGACCAGCACCGCCAAGTGGAGGTGAGCTACTTCGCCTCAGTGTGGGGTTTGTTGCTTTTCAGCTGCACCGTTTTCAAGTCACCTGCCTGAGGAGAGAACGGGTTCTGATTCCAGAGAGTCTGCAACCTGGCCAGCCAGAAAGAGTCCTACCTGAAAACAGGCCGCAGAGCGGTCCCAGGTTTGAATCTGCTGCGTGGCACCCTGACTCGCGACACCCGGTTAGTCATGTCACCTCCTCCAACCGCGCTTTATCCACCTGCAATACTTACATCGCAACGCGCTGTTCCCGCCACCTGGCTGGTGCTGTGGCATGCAGTCAATATTAGCTATTAGGACTGAGCAGCCCAGGCCCAGCCCAGGCTGGAGGCACCATTCTCAGGAGCATCGTTCTCAGAAAGGCTAGAACGGGCCGCAGACTTGAATATTTGTAGGCTAACAGATGTGTCGCCATGCTTTAACCCAGAAGGTCCTCTCCTTGCTAACACATTCTCCAGGCTGGGCAGTAAGTAGCATTTCATTAATGAAGGACACAGGAATCCTCCCCTTGAGCTCACAGAGAGGGCTCTTAACGTCTGCAAACTCCAGGGGGCGCCATTCACAAGACGAAAGGGCAGTCCGGTGTCTAGAAGAAGGGGTGCCTTCTGTAGTCTGGGTTGGCAGTGGTGCTGCCCCAGCTGGTCCCCTCTGGACCACCTTGGCCTGGGTGCCGCTCTCTGCAACCAATCGGGTGGGGATCAGGGAGCTCCCCAGCGCCTTCCGACTCCGGGAGTGTAGCCCAAGCGGACGCGCCCTGTGAATCCTGGCAGGGGCGGGCTCAGTCGCGGCGGAGCCCAAGGGCTGATCTGTGCCCCGCCCCGGCGCCCAGCCTCTCCTGCTCCTTAGCCCCTGGCCCAAAAAGAAGGGGAGGGCAGGTAGGTTGTCCTTGCCTGGCGCCCTTTGTCCTCTGGTGTGGCTTTCCTCTGGCGATCAGGTGACTCAAGCTGGCTTTCTCTCTTTCCTTCCTTCTTTCCCTCCTTCCTTCCTTCCTTCCTTCCTTCCTTCCTCCCTCCTTTCCTTCCTTCCTTTCTCCTTCCTTCCTTTCTCCTTCTTTCCTTCCTCCCTCCCCCTCCCTCCTTCCTTCCTTCCTTTCTTCTTCCTTCTTTCCCTCCTTCCTTCCTTTCTCCTCCTTCTTTCCTTTCTCGTTCTTCCTTCCTTCCTCTTCCTTCCTTCCATCCTTCCTTCCCTCCCTCCTTCCCTCCCTCTCTCCCTCCTTCCTTCCTTCCTTCCTTCCTTCCTTCCTTCCTTCCTTCCTTTCTCCTTCTTTCCTTCCTCCCTCCCCCTCCCCCCTTCCCTCCTTCCTTTCTTCTCTGGATTGTTCAGAGGTTCTCTGGCTCCTCCATGCTGGTGGTGCCTTCTCCCACAGTTCCCTTCTTGGCAGTGCCTTTTCTGGTTTGGGCCCCTGGGGTGGTCAAGATCACTCCTAGGGTCCCCCTTACCCCCCACCCCCGCTGCCACCGGCCCTCATTCTCAGCCACCCCATTCTAAGAGCCGTTTTAGATGGTCTAGCACCTTGTTTTCGAATGTGGATGCGGTTAGCTGCCCAGCCGGAACTGAATCTGAAACAACAACAAAAACATTTCATTTAGGAAATAATTTCATTTTGAAAATAACTTACAAAAATAATCCAAAGAATTCACATGGTTTTCACCCAGATCACCATGTGTTAACACTTAGGCTTGCTTTTCTGTTCTCTCTCCCCACCCTCCTGGGTTCTCTGTATTGTTTGAGCGTAAACCGCAGATTTAACAACCTTTCACTCTGAAATGCTTCAGATGGTTTCCTAAACACAAGGACATTCTGCCCCAGAAAGAAATTAGCACTGACACAAGACCATTCACCCATTACAGATTTTTTTTTGAAGAGAGATTTTTTTTTTTCCTATAGGGTGCATGCACTCACTAGAGAGATGGAGAGAGACAAAAAGTGAGGAATCACCCTCCAGGGGGGATGGCTATGCCACAACCCTTCTCCTCTACTCTTCTATGGGATTTGGGGCACACATGCACACGTGCCTGGCATGAGTTTCAAGCTTCTGGGTGTGGGACTTGAACTACGGTTGGCCATGTGGGAGTTCAGTGCCTTAACTACTACGCCATCTGGTGGTATATATATATATATTTTTTTCTTGTAAGTTTTTACTATAAGGTACGTGCACTCACCTGAGAGACAGAGAAAGAGAAAGAGAAAGTGAGAAAGCATCCTCCCCACCCCCAGGGGGTGGCCACATTGCAATTCTCCTCTAGTCTCCCCTTGGAACTTAGAGTATGCACACATGCACACTCACACGACACCAGTGTGCTTTCGAAACAGCCTGGTCCGATATTCACACCACAGAGTCGACCATGTGGATCCAGTGCCTTAACCCCTGCACCGCCTGTTAGCCCTACAAATATCTTTATAACTTCATTTGTTCCACTAATGTCCTGTATAGAAAAGGCGAAAGAAAAAGCTGAGCACATCTGAATCCAATCCAGGACACGTTGCATTGTGTCCTATCTCTGGTCTCCTCTACTCTGGAACAGTTTTCCTGTCTTTCTTTGTTATTTATTAGAAGAATATAGGTCATTTATTTTGTAGAATAACCCTCCCTGTGGCTCTGTCTTGTACTTTTTTCTTAAGAATATTTATTTAGGGAACCAGCACTTAGCATAATGGCTATGTCGCTGGACTCCCACGTAGTCGACCACAGTTCGCATCCCGGACCCGGTGGCTTAAAACTCACACCGGGCGCGTGTGCGTGCATGCCCAAGATCCCAAGAGGAGAATGGAGGAGAAGGGATTGCGGCATGACCATCCCCCCTGGGGGGTGATTTCTCGCTTTCTGTCTCTATGTCTCTCTCTGTCTGTCTGGCGAGCTCACGCGCCCTATAGCGAAAAAACCTCTCCAAAAAAAATACTTATTTAATTTTATTTATCATTTTGATTAGTATTTTTTTTTAATTTGCTCACCAAAGAGACAGGCAGAGATACAGAGAGCGAGAGACAGAGACAGAGGGAAAGTGAGAAAGCAAGTCACTGGGTCCAGGACTTAACCTTGAACTGTAGTCAGTTACTTGGGAGTCCGATGCCTTTTTACCTTTTTTGGGGAGGATCTTGGGCACGCGCACACACACACACACACACACACACACACACACTCCCAGTGTGAGTTTAAGCCACCAGGGCCCGGTGGTTGAACTGTGGTTGACTACATTAGGAGTCCAGCGACATAGACATTACGCCATCTGCTGGTCCCAAGGGAGTCCAACACCTTAACCATACCACCTCCTGGCCCCAGTCTGATACTTTATTTTTTAAATTTTATTTATTCATTTATTTTAATTTGACCAGAGAAACACAGACAGAGAGAGAAACAGAGAGAGAGGGAAAATGAGAAAGCAAGACACCAGGTCCAGGTCTCGAACCATGGTTGGCCACGTGGGAGTGTCCAGCGCCTTAACCATCATGCCACCTGCTGGCCCCCTGATACTTCTTGATGACCAGATTCATTGCATGCATTGCAGACAGCTGCGGAAGTGACGTTGTGTCCTTCTCAGTGCATCATATCTGGAGGTACCTGGTGTCAGCACCCCTTGTAGTGGTGGAGTTAAGGTAAAGCAGTATCTGATATGTTTCCCCTTTGAGTTAATCAGTAGCTTGTGGGAGGTACATCGAGACTATGTTAATATTCCGCTTTTCATCAAACTCACTTATTGATTTTAGTTGATTATTTTTGCCTGAAATAATAGCCATTATGATAACTGCCGATTGTAATTTTCTAATTCCATCATTCCTAAAACATTTATTGGGTGGCATTCCATGGGAGGGCGACAGTTCCCTTCTCATTTATTCGTTCGTATCAGTATCAACCATTGGATTCTTCTTTTCTTTTATGGGTTATAATCTGTTACTATTATTATGTATTTTGATGGTCACACTGTCTTAAATTTGTTCATGGGAGCCTTCTAAGCTGGATCTTTTTTTTTTTTTTTTGAGAGGTTTTCGCTATAGGGCACATACGCTCGCCAGAAAGACAGAGAGAGACAGAGAGACAGAAAGCGAGAAATCACTCCCCAGGGGGGATGGCCACGCCGCAATCCCTTCTCCTCCATTCTCCTCTTGGGATCTTGGGCACGCATGCACACACACCTGGCGTGAGTTTAAGCCGCCGGGTCCAGGACTTGAAACGCGGCCGACTACATGGGAGTCCAGCGACATAGCCATTACGCTAACTGCTGGCCCCTCTAAGCCGGATCTTTTATCCTTTTTAAAAAATTAATTCTTAAATAATTTTTTTTTTTTTAGATTTTTGCCATAGGGCACATGTGGTTACTACACACACACACACACACACACAGGGAGGGGGAGAGGGAGAGGGAGAGAGAAAGTGAGAAATCACCCTCTTCAGGGGATGGCCATGCCACAATCCCTTCTCCATTCTCCTCTTGGGATTTTGGGCACACATGCATGCACACGTGGTAGGTGTGATTTTCAAACCTCTGGGTCTGGGACTGGAACCACGCACTTGGCCATGTGGGAGTCCAGTGCCTTAATTACCATGCTACCTGCTGCCCTGCCCCCAAATAACTTAATTTTAAAAGCCGGTAAAGTATGTAACATGAAAGTCGCCGCCTTAATGAACTATGTCAGTGTACAGCTTGGCGGCATGAGTACACTGACACGGTTACACCATCACCACCGGCCATCACAGAACTCTTCCCATTGTGCAAGATTGTGCTCTGTATCCGTCGAACAAGGCTCCTCCCGCCGCTTGGTCCCGGTGTCCTTCTGACACCTCCTGACACTCTCGAAACCCATTCTTACTTCCTGGTGCCGCAGAGAGTCCAGACTTACATGTCCCTTCCCTGTCCGGGCAGCTCCAGTTCTCTTTGCTAGATGATAGTAGTTGGGTCCAGTAGGTGGCGTAGTGGCTGGGACACTGGACTCCCACATGGTTGACCATGGTTCGAATCCTGGACCTAGAGGCTCAAATCTCACTTTCTCGCTCTCTGTCTCTGTCTCTCTCTGGCAAGTGCACTCAATGGAAAATAAATAAATAAAATTAATTAACTAAAAAAAACAAAAAACTAAGCACTTGGGAGGCTTATTGCCTCCTAGCATTCTCAGGAAATAGCTCGAGTGCGTGTGCTTGAACATGGATCTGTGAGTGAGCACAGAGGGGCTTTGCATGGCTCGGAATCCCAAGGTCACACCGACCAGCGCCAGCGCTCAGCCTGTACGTCGCACTTCCTCATGGCTAGACTGGTTGCAGGGATCTGACCCAGCACCACTCAGTCCATCCCAGCTTTCTCTTGCTCAATATTTGCTTTTCCTCTTTCTGCTCGTGATAAATCTGTTCCCAGCATTCTCAATACATTTCTTTATTCGCTCAGTTCTCGTTTCGTAATCAACAACCCATGACACTGAAAAACAAACCTACTAACGAGAGTTCAGTATTTACTTTCTAAGGATTTTTGCTTGTTTCTTTTAGTCTTTTGCCTGAGGACGTAGAGTCAAAATAGCTGAAACACGCTGCTCGGGGTGACTTGGGTGGCTGGGTAGGGCAAGTCACCGGTTAGCCCTCTCCTCCTCGATTCAGTGTGCTTACGTGGTCAGTTGAAGTAGACTTCATTAACTTCACTCGTTTCTGTTTGTATTAACAGCACATTTTGTTTCCCTTGTCGTCTTCATGTTTTAGTGTGATCAAAATGTGCAAACAGCTGTGTGGGGGGAAGCAGACAGGCGTCAGCCCGCTGCAGCTGGATCGGCTGCATCCTCTCCCCAGGACCCCCACAGGCAGGCCCCCTCATTTGTTCCTGCTTTATCCGTGTGTGTGTGTGTGTGTGTGCAGGAATGAATAGATCACGTGTGTTTTCTACTTCCCCTTCTTTCTAGCAGAAAAGGCAGCGTATGCAGGGTGTTCTTTGCATTGCTTTCATTCACATCACAATTTAGCCTGGAAATCACTCACCGTCATTTCGTAGACTTTCTTCGTTCTTTTTTGTATCTGCATGCATCTCCATTGTCTGATTGTACTGTTCAGACACACGCACCCACACACACTCACAAACTGGAACTGCGACAAATAATTCAGTTATGTGTAAGTATTCTCATATTCCTGGAGATGTACCTTCAGGGTAAATTCCTGGAAGTGCAGTTACCAGGTCAAAACGTAAAGGCATAGATAGTTTCATTAGATATTGCCACATTTCCTTCGAAAGGATTGAACCAATTCGTATTTCTACCAGCAAACCTCAGAGGGCCCATTTCCCCAGCCCCTCACTGTTTCGTCCGCTCCTGAGTTGCTATCAGAAATACCTGAGACCAGGTGACTTATACAGAAATGGAGGTTTATTTGACTCATGATTCTAGTAGCTGAAAAGTCCAAAGATGCAGGGCTGGCACCAGGCCAGCTACGCCATGACTGACAGACACAGGAAGACTGGCAGGTGCATGCGGCCTCTCCCAAGACAGCAATCCTCCGTTCATGAGACCAGTGCTCCCATGAGCCAGTCAGTGTGCGCCAAGCATCACCCACGAAGACCAGATTCCCAAACATGAAACTTTGGGGGACAAACTGTTATCCAAGCCATAATACTCACCAGCTGAATGTGTTGTCAGACGTCCAGTCTTGCCTTCCTGATAGATGAGAAGTAGTATCTCACTAAAGTTTTAGTATGTTTTTCTCTAGCCATCTCTTTTCACAGGTTTAAGGGCTGTTTTAAAAATCTTTGTTTTGTGGCATGTGTGGACAATATGTTTATGAGGTTTAAAAAATCTCTTTTTTGTTATATTTTCATCTTTCATAATGCAGTTTTTAAGCTTTTTTTAAATTAAGATGATTGTACCTTCATCTATGATGTGTGTTATAGATGTTTTCTCCCAGACTGTCAGTTTTCTTTTCACTCTGTCGGCATATTTGCTGACTGTGCAGAAGATTTTTGTTGTTGTTATGCAGACAATAAATATTTTATTGGGTTGGATTTGGATTTGGGGTCAGTTTGAAATTCTTTCTCATACTTAGGCTACAGAGGAATTCACCCACACTTCTTTCCAGTATTTGGATAGTTTCATTTTTTACATTTAGAGCCCCAGTCCATCTGGAATTTATCCTTGTGCGTGGTGTGAGGTATGGATCCAAACTTACCATTTCCAGATGCTATCCCAGTGTCCCTTCATTAAGCCCAGCACTGACCCAGTGGTTGGAAACGCCACTTTGTCTTTTAAGTTTCTCCATGTACTAGGGTCTATTTCAGGGTTCTCAGTTCCAGTCCACGGGTCTGTCTATTCGTGCACAAGTCAACACTGTTTTAATTACAAGGAATTTTGGAAGTATGTTTTTGTGTCTTATAGGGTAAGTCCCTTTATAACTTTTTCCTCAGTGTTCTTGCATATTTGATTTTCCATGTGAACTTAAGTATCAGCTTTCTCTCTTGTGCACTCGTACACTTTTTTTTTTTTTTTTTGCCTCATAAAGTAGTTTATTGATTTTTGGGGGGATTGTGTCAAATGTGTAAAGTAACTTAGGATGAACTGACAATCGTATGATGTCATAGCCAAAGACAAGGGATGTCTTCTTGTTTGTTCAAATCTTTTTCTTTTTAGTTTTGCTGTAGGGTGCATGTGCTCACTAGAGAGAGAGAGAGAAAGTAAAAATTGTGTCCCGAGGAAGATGGCCATGCTGCAATCCAGTCTCCATTCTTTTCTCGGGAACTTTGGGCATGCATGCACATGTGCCTGGTGTGTTTTTCAAGTTGCTGGGTCTGGGACTTGAACCTCAAAGTTGGCCATGTGGGATACAGCTGCCTTAACCACCATGCCACTGGCTGGCCTCTTAAATCTACTTTTGGATCTTTTCATGTTTATCCTTAACTTTTCTTTGCTAGGCTTTACACATTTCTTAAGGTTTTTATTTCTATCTTTTAAAATATTTTTGTTGCTATGGTAATGAGGTTTTCTCTACCATCATATTTTCTAACTAGCTATTGTCTGAATATATGAAGGTCATTGATCCTTACATGTTAATATTACACCTCATCGATTCATTATTTGAGTATCTTTTATTATTGATTCTCTTGGTTTTTCAGGTATACAACTATATTATCTGAAAAAAATAAAAGTTTTCTTTCTGTAGTTTCAATTCTTCTGTGGCTAATTGACTTATCCTGTCTAATTGCATTAGCTAATGCCTCCAGCGCAGTGTTGAATAATAGTGGAGACAGTGAACATCTTTGTTCTGCCTAGTCTTGATCTCCATGGAAATGCTTCTTGCATTTTCCCATCAGTTAAAATGCTGTGGGTAAAAGAAGGCAGTATCCACACACGTGTGCTTATGTTATATGGACACATTATCCCTGAAGGATACACTAGAAACCCTAATGGTGGCTGTCTAGGAGAATACTGGCTCACTGGGGACTGGCCCCCTATGAATCCTTTGGTACCTTTTGAAATGTATTTTTAGTATATCATCTCCTAAAAATCAGTTATTTTAAAGTAGCGAGTCCATGGCGTTTTCTAATTGCTTGTTCTACTTTTGTTGTTGTTAGTGTAGGGTGTGTTCACTCGCTAGAGAGAGAGACCGAGACAGAGAGGGAAAGTGAGAAATCACACTTCAGGAGGAATGCCATGCCACACCCCTTTTCCTCCATTCTCCTCTTGGGATTTTGGTCCCCTGAACATGCACCCAGATATTACCCAAGCTGCCGGGTCCAGCACTACGCCAGGACGGACAGACACAGGAAGACTGGCAGGGGCATGCGGCCTCTCCCAAGACAGCAATCCTCCGTTCATGAGACCAGTGCTCCCATGAGCCAGTCAGTGTGCGCCAAGCATCACCCACGAAGACCAGATTCCCAAACATGAAACTTTGGGGGACAAACTGTTATCCAAGCCATAATACTCACCAGCTGAATGTGTTGTCAGACGTCCAGTCTTGCCTTCCTGATAGATGAGAAGTAGTATCTCACTAAAGTTTTAGTATGTTTTTCTCTAGCCATCTCTTTTCACAGGTTTAAGGGCTGTTTTAAAAATCTTTGTTTTGTGGCATGTGTGGACAATATGTTTATGAGGTTTAAAAAATCTCTTTTTTGTTATATTTTCATCTTTCATAATGCAGTTTTTAAGCTTTTTTTAAATTAAGATGATTGTACCTTCATCTATGATGTGTGTTATAGATGTTTTCTCCCAGACTGTCAGTTTTCTTTTCACTCTGTCGGCATATTTGCTGACTGTGCAGAAGATTTTTGTTGTTGTTATGCAGACAATAAATATTTTATTGGGTTGGATTTGGATTTGGGGTCAGTTTGAAATTCTTTCTCATACTTAGGCTACAGAGGAATTCACCCACACTTCTTTCCAGTATTTGGATAGTTTCATTTTTTACATTTAGAGCCCCAGTCCATCTGGAATTTATCCTTGTGCGTGGTGTGAGGTATGGATCCAAACTTACCATTTCCAGATGCTATCCCAGTGTCCCTTCATTAAGCCCAGCACTGACCCAGTGGTTGGAAACGCCACTTTGTCTTTTAAGTTTCTCCATGTACTAGGGTCTATTTCAGGGTTCTCAGTTCCAGTCCACGGGTCTGTCTATTCGTGCACAAGTCAACACTGTTTTAATTACAAGGAATTTTGGAAGTATGTTTTTGTGTCTTATAGGGTAAGTCCCTTTATAACTTTTTCCTCAGTGTTCTTGCATATTTGATTTTCCATGTGAACTTAAGTATCAGCTTTCTCTCTTGTGCACTCGTACACTTTTTTTTTTTTTTTTTGCCTCATAAAGTAGTTTATTGATTTTTGGGGGGATTGTGTCAAATGTGTAAAGTAACTTAGGATGAACTGACAATCGTATGATGTCATAGCCAAAGACAAGGGATGTCTTCTTGTTTGTTCAAATCTTTTTCTTTTTAGTTTTGCTGTAGGGTGCATGTGCTCACTAGAGAGAGAGAGAGAAAGTAAAAATTGTGTCCCGAGGAAGATGGCCATGCTGCAATCCAGTCTCCATTCTTTTCTCGGGAACTTTGGGCATGCATGCACATGTGCCTGGTGTGTTTTTCAAGTTGCTGGGTCTGGGACTTGAACCTCAAAGTTGGCCATGTGGGATACAGCTGCCTTAACCACCATGCCACTGGCTGGCCTCTTAAATCTACTTTTGGATCTTTTCATGTTTATCCTTAACTTTTCTTTGCTAGGCTTTACACATTTCTTAAGGTTTTTATTTCTATCTTTTAAAATATTTTTGTTGCTATGGTAATGAGGTTTTCTCTACCATCATATTTTCTAACTAGCTATTGTCTGAATATATGAAGGTCATTGATCCTTACATGTTAATATTACACCTCATCGATTCATTATTTGAGTATCTTTTATTATTGATTCTCTTGGTTTTTCAGGTATACAACTATATTATCTGAAAAAAATAAAAGTTTTCTTTCTGTAGTTTCAATTCTTCTGTGGCTAATTGACTTATCCTGTCTAATTGCATTAGCTAATGCCTCCAGCGCAGTGTTGAATAATAGTGGAGACAGTGAACATCTTTGTTCTGCCTAGTCTTGATCTCCATGGAAATGCTTCTTGCATTTTCCCATCAGTTAAAATGCTGTGGGTAAAAGAAGGCAGTATCCACACACGTGTGCTTATGTTATATGGACACATTATCCCTGAAGGATACACTAGAAACCCTAATGGTGGCTGTCTAGGAGAATACTGGCTCACTGGGGACTGGCCCCCTATGAATCCTTTGGTACCTTTTGAAATGTATTTTTAGTATATCATCTCCTAAAAATCAGTTATTTTAAAGTAGCGAGTCCATGGCGTTTTCTAATTGCTTGTTCTACTTTTGTTGTTGTTAGTGTAGGGTGTGTTCACTCGCTAGAGAGAGAGACCGAGACAGAGAGGGAAAGTGAGAAATCACACTTCAGGAGGAATGCCATGCCACACCCCTTTTCCTCCATTCTCCTCTTGGGATTTTGGTCCCCTGAACATGCACCCAGATATTACCCAAGCTGCCGGGTCCAGCATTAGAACCGTACTGCTGGCCCAGTGGGACCCAGCGCCACCACGCCACCGGCTGGCCCATCTATTCTGCTCTTATTTATCTCTAGTAAACATTTATGACCCCCATTTTTTAGAGATTTCTGCTGTAGGGCAGAAAGACACACAGAGAGAGTGACAGACAGAAAGCGAGAAGTCACCCTCCGGGGAAATGGCCATGCCACAGTCCCTTCTTCATTTTCCTCTGAGTTTTGGGCACACGTGCACATGCACCTGACTTGAGTTTTAAGCTGTGGGGTCTGGGACTCAGACTATGGTTGGCCACATGGGAGTCCAGTGCCTTAACCACTACACTACCTGCCAATTTTTTATAAGGTAGCAGAACAGGTTGGCAGGCAAATGAGGGAGTGTGATGACAGCGAGGAGCCTAGTGACTACAACTACTGCTTGGACTCTGCTGTCTTCCATTGCAAGCCTGAAACTTTCTTTAATGACATTTTGTCTCACGCTCTATTGCAATCTGTCGCCCCAGCTCTGAGTCTGCCAGCCCAGCACACCCATACCCAGGGCACCTAGTGGCCAGGCTCAGCAAGCCCAGTCTCTTGGACTAGCTGCTTCCTCCTTCAG
The DNA here is from genome assembly GCF_000334495.1 of Tupaia belangeri chinensis. Classification (NCBI taxonomy): domain Eukaryota; kingdom Metazoa; phylum Chordata; class Mammalia; order Scandentia; family Tupaiidae; genus Tupaia; species Tupaia belangeri. The sequence continues at coordinate 840,633 of NW_006160008.1, read as the reverse complement.
CTCCTAACTGGCTTCTGGCCCATCCCTTCTCAAGCTTGCTCCCTCTGACCCCCGTTCTCCTTCCTGCCCCCTGCCCCCGGGCCTGTCTTTGAGGATCTCAGTTCCAAAACTGCTGTTTCAGGTCACCTCTCCCTTGCCTTTCACGCTGGGGCTGAGCCCAGTGCCAGCCCCCAGGTGACCGCTGGCCAAGCACTTGCCAGGCTGCCGGGGTCCAGCCTCGGTGGGGGTGGGTTATCTTGCTGGAGGCGGCGCAGGAAGGAAAGACTGAGGCCTCGATGCCTTTTTTGTGCATGTCCTCAGTCGGACACTCCCAGAGATCGCTCTCTGTAGAGTGACAACTGCTAGGAATTATCGTGCCTTTTTATTTAAAATGTGATACATGCAAGTAAACAGGTGAGGGGCTACATGTTCTAATGATCAGTTCATAAAGTTTTAACAAGAGGGAACATAGATCCCATTCAGGGTTGGATTAAGGGCGGGTCTATTACAGTTCAGCACTTGTTCGTTTGATGTAGGCGGGTCTACATGGAATGCAGTTTCGGGAAAGCAGCTCCAGCAAACCGAGATAACTATCAGCTGATGCAGCGGCAGCCATCTTGTGATTACTGAGCACGATGCTAAGAAAATCTCAAGTACAGGTATTAGTTCTTATGGATCTCAATAATGATACTTATATAATTTTATAGGAATTTAAAACTTAATTCAAGGGATGGCTGCGACCGGCGGTGGGACTTGCTCGGGCCCTCCCCAGCTCAGCGCATCTCCCCTGGGCCCTGCGCCAAGGCGGCGGCGGGAGATGGGCCCTGCGCACCCCCCCCC
>NW_006160008.1:826344-838721 GCF_000334495.1 Tupaia belangeri chinensis | reverse complement strand
TTGCTGAGAACATGTATGTTGATGTGCTTGATTGAGCCAATGCACAGTGTATTTTGGATGGAAAATTCATTTGTGTGTTGTGATGATGTATAGGGAATTAATGTAGAAAATGAATAAAATTTTTTTTTAAATGTAATAAACACAATGACTCCTAAAAAAAAAAAAACTTAATTCAAGGAATCCTAATATATTTATCTATTCTAAAGGGGTGAAGCTATTGTTCACTTGGTGAGGGTGGGGATAATTTAGACAGCTTTTTCAACTGGCGGTAAAGTGGATAAAAAGGTAATGAAGAACTTTAAAATGGGGTTGTGGGATACCTCAGCATTCTATTTTGTATGTATTTTGTTAGAACATTAGCTACCGTGGGGTGGGAGTGTCCTGGGCCAGTTTTGGCCTAAAAGGTTATTTTTAAGCTTATGTTAAATGTGTCTCGAAGGGCCTTCCAAAGGTCAAGAAGATTTCTGCCTAGATGGAACTTCAGTACACCCTCCATTGTGACCACAGGAATGAAGCATTGTAATTAACAGTATGTGGTCAGGGCAAAGGGGAGCAGTCGGGGGACTTTCGGGAAGTCTTATCACATACTCAAGATGTATGAGAGAGCTATGTAATTATTTTATAGTAGTATATCAGGGAGTCAGAAGGGGGGTCGCTTCCCAGCAAGGCTACCACAGTCTCCGGAGCATAAAGCAAGCAGCCTTGCCAACATGCTGAGTCGATCCAAGCTGTGCTCAAAGATCGGGGGGCTCAAACAGATCCTGGGGCCCCACCGGGTCAGACTCCTCCACCAGGCCTCCACGATGGTGGTGGGGTGCCTCGAGATCCTCCCTGCCCCCTCCCACAGTTCCTCTCCTCTCCCTGCTGCCTGGCCCTAGGCCTGTGTGTGCCCCAGGAAAGGAGGAGGACAGCTCACAGGGCCTGGGAGGCTGACCTGTGAGTGGAGGCAGGAGCTGGGTGTGGCCAGAGCAGACGCTTCAGTGGGCCAGGCTGGGGACCACTGAGTCAGGGTGGCGGAGGCTGGACAGGACGAAGAGCCGAGGAAAGGCAATCAGGCAGTGGTAATGCCTCAGAGCCAGAGGGGTGAGGAGCAAGCAGGTTTCTTGGGAGCGGGCGTGCAGAGACCCACAGCACCTGGCCAGCTCTCTGCTCTGCCCTGAGAGCTGTGGGATCCACTTGGGGCAGCTGGGATCCTCGGCCTGGCCCAGGTCTCAGCTCTAGCTGCGAGTGCCTCGGTCTCCTGGAGCCACGCTGTGAGCCCGTCAGAAGGGCAAGCACAGGTCTGATTCCACGTTTCCACCAACTTGTCCTCCGTGAGTGTGTGTGTGTGTGTGTGTGTGTGTGTGTGTGTGTGTGGCTGGGGGCGAGCGGGGGGTTGGCGGGGGCACCAAGGGGGGGCCCTCCCTGCCACATTACATCCACCCCAGGGGCAGAGGGGACACGGTGCTCCCTGGCACCTGAAGAAAGGAAATAAACTGAGGCGAACATCTTACTGACACGGTCCTCACTTCCTTCAAAGTCAGCCTAGAAGACATCCCACCCTTGGCCGAGGCCGACCTTTTCATGGCTCACTGAGGCCCAAGCCCTGACACCCGAAGCAAAGGCTCGGCCCTTCCGGCCCTTCCTCAGCTTGCTTTTGTGACGGCCTTGTGGCCAAGGTTAAGCCTTTCATGGTTCAGAAATGGGCAGGGCTATGAGGGGCAGGAGTGAGACAGCAGAGCGGGCAGGGCAAGAGGGTGGAGGAGAGGGGGATGCCAGCCCCCTCGGGGGGGTCACTGGCTCTCCCCACTCTTTCACCTCTGTGAGCTTCCTGGCACCCAGCCCTCCTGGAACTTCTGGAGGCTGTCACCTCGTTCAGGACCACAGTTCCGCAGTATCCCACACGCTTGCAGCTAATCAGTATGCCTGGTTTTGTTTTGCTTTAAAATTTGCTATAGGGCAGGGCCAGCAGATGACATAGTAGTTATGTCACTGGACTCCCACATGGCTAGCCACAGTTTCAGTCCCACAACCAGTGGCTTGAAAATCATGCCGGGCATGTGTACGTACATGCCCAAGATCGCAGGAGGAGAATGGCTTCCCAAGCCACTGGGTCTAGGAGTCAAACCACCTAGTCATTTAGCTTGCTCCCTGGCATCTGGAAAGTAGTCGGTGACTTGGCAGGGTTCATAAGGTCTCTCTCAGCCCTGATAGTATCCCCTTCACCCCGTTTCCACAGGAAATTGCTTCCAGCACTCCTATGGGTACCAAACTCCATGGCTGCTCAAGTCTGTTACCTTAAATGGTGTGGTATTTCCATATAACCCATACGCACCTTCCTGTATGCTTTAACTCATCTCTAGGTTACTTGCAATACCTAATACAATGCTGTTAAATAGTTGTTACATTGTATCTCTTAGGGAATAATGTTAAGAAGGAAGCTGTAACTGTGGCAGGCTACACAGCACACATCAGCAACAATGTAACATTCCCACCTGTGGGGAGGACTGTGCAGGCATTTCCTTCCCTTAGGAAAGGCCAACTGTGTATGTCAAACAGTCATTGGCCCCTGTCCCTGTCAGTCACGGTGCTGTGCTGGGAGGAGAAACGTGGATATTACTTTTTGGGCCAGCTGGTGGCACGGTGCTTAAGGTGGCTGGTTCCCACATGGCCGACTGTGCGGTTTGAGTCCTGGACCCAGCGGACCCAGGCACATACGTGCGCCTGCATGCCCACAATCCTGAAAGGAGAAATGGAGCAGAGGGGACTGCGTGTGATCCCGTGGAGGGTGATTTCTCATTCCTCCCTCCTCCATGTCCACAGCGAACACATATGTTCCCTAGCAGATTTGGAAAAAAGAAAAAAAAGAACTTAAGCACACATTGGCTCAGTGATCACTGTCAGCGCCTGTTCCCAGAGCCTTGTACAAACCAAATCACTCCACCCTGGTAGCAGCCCTGTGGGTTATCCTCATGGCACAGCCCAGGAAACCAGGCACCTGCCCAACTCATAGCGCAGGAGTAGGAGGCCGGGGGCTCCAGGGGCTGCATTTCAAACCCAGACTCCTGCTTCAGCCCTGCCGGGAGCAAGGGGGCGATCTAGAGGCTTCAGAAGAGGGACTACAACCTCTCAAACCCTGTCCTGTTCTCTGTTTCTGCCTCAGACCTCGCCACGCTCCTGCCAGGGTCTGTGTCCATCCCCGCCCACTGGCCGATACAGCTGCACGGTCTGTCTTCGCCCACCCCCTCTACCTCCAGATCCTGGCACAGGGTCTGTCCCGGAAGGTGTGCACTGGGATTGATGGAGGAACCAGGCTGTACTGTGTGTCATGGGCATGGAGTGGGGGCTGGCCGAAAGCAGGGAGGATAGAGGAAGTGATCTGTAGGCCTTGGGGCTGATCAGCTTGGGTAAGGGCCTTCAGAGTCTCTTACAACCCACTGCCAGGTCTGGGCATGGAGGTGGGCTTGCACACTGAGATGGGAGACATGGGCAGAGGGGCAGGGCTGAGGCCAGCAGGCAGTGGGCGTGGGGCTCTGAGTTCAGGAGTGACTTGCTGGAGGCCGCGATGTAAGCCACTGGAGTAAGTGGCAGTGCAGAGAGCACGCCCACAGGGAGCAGCCGAGGGAGAGGCTGGGTAATGTGGACTGTGAACAGTCCACAGGTGCTGGGAGGGGAGAGAGAGAGAGAGAGAGAGCGAGAGAGAGCGCACCACCCATGGAGGATGGACACCTCATAATCCCTTCTTTCAGTTAACTTGAGAATCCCACTTCCCTCCAAGTGACTCATTCTCCACGAGTTAAGGACAAAGCGCCAGTGAGGAAGCTGGGGTGCTCCTGGTGGGAGTGGCCTCACCTCGCTGAGCTCTCCCTGAACTGAGCTCCCCCGCCTTGTGCAGCAGGACCAAGTCTGCACCTTTGTTTGTTTGTTTGTTTGTTTTTTTAGAGATTTTTTTCCTATAGGGTGCATGCACTTATTGGAGAGACAGAGAGAGAGACAGTGAGAAGAGGGATGGCCACACTGCAATCCCTTCTCCCTTCTCTCAGGATTTCGGACATGCTTGCACGCACGCCTGGTGTGAGTTTCAAGTCACTAGATCCAGAACTCAATGTCCTGGATCTAGTCAGCCACGTGTGGGAGTCCAGCGACTTAACCATTGTCCACCTGTACCCACTTCCCAGGTAAGAAGGAGGGCTGCGGAAGGTGGACTTTCTGGGCCTGGTGCAAGCCGATGCCACAGCACCGGAACCAAATTGCGTCAATCCATTGTTCAGCCCACTGTGCGGGGGGGCGGGGGGGCTTTGGGCTCTGATCCTCAAGGTAACTTGCAGGGCATGGAACATTCCAGAGCAGCTGGTGAGGCAAGGTCAGGAAACGCACTTACAGCTGTCCCTGACACAGCGGGGATGCTCAGCAAATATTTGCCGAGTGCACAGAAATGTCCTCACCCTCATTGTCCAGTGTTGCAAGTTCCTGCCTGGAACGCGTGGTGGGGAGGGGCGGGCTGGGGCGGGCTCTGGCACAGGCCAGGCCCCTGTGGTCCATTCTGGACATTCAGACTGGAAGGAGGCAAGGCGGAGTTCGGTGGCCGCCAGGGTCATTCCTGGCCAACTCCCGCAAAGGAGTTAAGTCCAAGCTCGTGCCCCCCAGAATGGTACTGTTTAGATCTCCTTTATCCGGCCCAAACTCCCTGTGTGCCCTGAGGCAAATCACACTGCCTCTCTGAGCTTGTTTTCCCACCTGCAAAATGAGTCTCTGGTAAAATAGCTCACGTCCCAGCGCTCGCCTCTCTCTGGAACGAGGCGCCGAGGACCGCTTCTGACTCGGGAGCTTTGTGAGCCGGACACGATGCTTGCATTTGTTTTTCCTCCTCAAAGCCCGAGCCCAGGGAGCACTTCTGTGAACGAGTAACAGGCTCTCAGAGATCAGGTAGTACTCTCCTCCACTGCGTGGCCCCAGCTAACTGGACGGCTCGTCGCATTTCACGCTCCTGCCGCTCAAGGGAAGTTCGGTCTACACGTTTCATATTCCGGTTCTAGCTCTTCCGTAAGCGAGACTGATGGAGAGAGACCCCAGCAGCGTCTGGGTGCAGATACCCGCCCCAGCTTCCGCCAGCACTCAGGGAGCGCTCCAATACAAACAGGCCACAGATCATCCCCAGACCACCCCACCACTGCACCCCAGCATGGCCCCTGAGCCCCAGCGCAGCCCCTGTGCCATTTTAAATGAGGAAAACAAGCCCTAGAAAGGCTTCCGAGCAAGGCCCGGCTCAGCCAGTCCTGTGTGGAGCAGCTGGGACCGGAAGCCAGACGGGAACCTCAGGTGGGCTTCAGACAAGCCATCTCCTGGAAGCGGTAGACGCTCCAGGGAGGAAACCAATGAGGCTTGTCTGAGACCAGCGCGAAAGGGAGAGAGTTTTTTTTTTTTGTTGTTTTGTTTTGTTTGTTTGTTTTATTTTTAGAGGTTTTTGCTATAGGGCGCGTGCGCTCGCCAGACAGACAGACAGAGATAGAAAGCAAGAAGTCACCCCCAGGGGGGATGGCCACGCCGCAATCCCTTCTCCTCCATTCTCCTCTCGGGATCTTGGGCACGCATGCACACGCGCCTGGCATGAGTTTTAAGCCACCAGGTCTGGGAAGCGAACCACGATCGACTATGTGGGAGCCCAGCGACATAGCCATTACGCTAACTGCTGGTCCCAGGGGGAGGGTTTCTAAAGCTCGCAGTGCCACCTCCAGGGGAACGGCTTCCCGTGGGGAGTCAGGCATCCCTGTCTGTGCCCTTCCTGTCTGCCGTGGGCAACTGCGCTATTTGCCCCAGAACGGTGGTTCCCCATTTGGGGTGCTTTTTGTCCTCCAGGGGACACTTGGCCATACTGGACATAATTTTGGTTGTTGTAAAGAGTGGTGCTACCAGCTTTGGGGGGGCCGAGGCCAGAAATGCCAAGCGTACTGTACATGACATGGAACAGCCCCCCACAACCGAGAACTATCCCTCCCACGATGGGAAGAGTGAGCAGCCGGGCTGCGGCCAGGTCTCGCCAAGGTACAGTACCCCCCTTATCACGGAGGATCCCTCCCAAGACCTCTAGGGATGCCTGAAGCCTGGGACTGCCCCAAGCCCTCTACTCATACATGCTGTTTTCAACCTGGTAACCGAGGTGGATACTAAGCGGCTAATAAGTGGTAGTGTAGACCTCGCAGACGCGCTTGCAGAAAGCGCTGTTCACTTCCTGGGGAGGACAGAGTGGGACGGAGACTTCACTCCGCAACAGCATGCAACTCAAAGCCTATGCATTGCTTATTTCTGGAATTCTTTTTAAAGTTGCTACTTGGGGTGTGCACACTCAGTGGAGGGGGGGAGAGGAGACAAAGTGAGAAATCACCCACCAGAGGGGATGATCATGCTGCAATCCCTTCTCCATTCTTCTCTTGGGATTTTGGGTACACGTGTACACACTTGTCTGGTAGTTTTTTGTTGTTGTTTGTTTTGTAAAGGTTTTTGACTTAGGGCACATGAACTCACCAGGGAGAGAGACAGAGAGTGAGAGGAAAAGAGAAATCACCCCCTGGAGGGATGGCCACACTGCAGTTCCTTCTCCTCCAGGGATCTTGGGCACACGCACACATGCCTGGCATGTTCCAAGCCACCAGGTCTAGGACGCAAACCACGGTCAGCCATGTGGGAGTCCAGCAACCTAACTGCTATGCCATCTGCTGGCCCCTGCAGGCCCTTGGTTTTTGTTTTTTTTTTCTCCAAGCCACCAGGTCGGGGACTCAAGCCACACAGTGGGCTATGTGGGATCCCGCCACCTAAGCCACCATACCACCGGCTGGCCTCTACTTCTGGAATTCTTTATTTAATGTATTTGGACCACGTTTGAGTGCAGGTAAGTAAAACCACAGAAAGTGAAATCGTGTATATGAGGGGACTGTTGCACACACGACCCCCACTTTACAGGCGGGAAACGGGCTCGGAGTGGGAGGGTCTTCGGAGCTCTTATCTGTAAAACCAAGATTCTGTGCTGCTGGCTCCTCCCTCTCCCTGTGGACTCAGGGAACACCTCTGCATTGTGGGGGGCTGCTGGCGTAGGCTCAGGGGAGACACTCCACCCAACCAGGACCCTGGATGGGTACAGGCTCTGCTGTGCATTCATCGTGTGACCTGGCAAGTCACTGCCCATCTCTGGTTGTTTTATTCCCATTTATTTTAGGGTTTTTGCCCCAGAGACAACAGAGAGGGAAAGTAAGAAATCACCCCTTGGGGGGATGGCCACCACAATCCCTTCTTTTCCATTCTCCTCTAGGGATTTTAGCCATGTGCACCTGGCACGATTTACAAGCAGCCATGTCTGGGACTCGAACCAGTCAGCCATGTGGGAATCCCTCACCTTAACCACCATGCCACCAGCTGGTCTTGGTTTTGCTTTTAAGGAGGGGCCAAACAAGCTACTTCTAGGGTTCCCCAGGTAACGACTGACCTGCCACTGCTCCTCGTGTCCGGAAGCCAGAAAGATTGGGGGGGGGTCACGCAGGTGCTGACAGGGACCTGTCCTTGGGGCCTTCTCAGACCCGTGTCCATCTCTGCACAAAGGCTAAAGACGGAGAGTGTGGAGCCCCTTCCGCTGGGAAGCAGAGGAAGGGTTCTCCTGGAACGGAGATGACCAGCTCCCTGAGTCCACCCACCTCTGGTAGTACCAGAGGGCAGTCTCCGGGTGTGAGCACCCAAGGTTTGGAACCGGAGTCTCCACCTTGGCCACATCCAGCCCCTCCCCAGAACCTCCCCCAAGTGTGGCAGCTTCCTGGTGGGTGAATTCTAGCCCACCCTCTCTTTCTTGAAGTACTGTTTACATGTTTGTGTGTGCGTGTGCGTGCTAGTGTGGAGGCCTGGGTGGGACCCCAGACGTGGCATAGTAAAATTCACTTGGGATAGCTCAGAAGGCAGAAGGGCACCCTTCTCCCCCAGGGCTGTGGGGTGGAGGCTGCTCTGCTGGGGGCATTCTGGGCCCAGCACTGTTCACAGGCAGGGCAGGCTCTCCAAAGCCCTTCGGCTCCTGGGCACCCCTGCCGGGCAAGCTGGAACCCCAGCTCCTCAGAACACCCAGGCAGCCCCCCAGCTACCAGCACTTAACACTTAGCTGTTTTATTTCCTCCACAGTAAAACGGAAGTAGTCAGGGGCCCCAGTGCAGCACCATGAGGGCCTTCCCACCCAGTGCACCCGCCACCTGAAGCCCACCAGAACCCCAGAGACCACAGAAATCCTGGCCTCGGGGATGATACCCCAAAGCCGCCTGCGTGGGTAAAGAACACTGTCTCGGTTAAAGCAGCGAGAACCACCGGGCTGGCAATGCTGTGCTAGGCATCACTGAGCTCGCCGTGTCCTGCCCGGCCTCAGTGGGTCTTCCCCCGGCCCTCGGAGATGACCTCCTCGGGCTGGGCACGCATGTACCACTCCACCCAGGAGCCGTCATAGATGGGCACGTCGGGCTTGCCGCAGAGATAGGCCCCCAGTGCCACATGGCAGGCCGTGACACCAGAGCCACACGTGGCCACCAGGGGCTGGGACAAGTCCACCTTCTTGTCCTGGAACAGGTGGCGGATCTCCTCAGGGCTCTTCTCCAGGCCCTCCTGGGTCAGGAAATCTGTGAAAGGGATGTTCACGGAGCCGGGGATGTGGCCGGGCTCGATGCCTGCAGCAGGGGAGCAGGAAGAAGACAGTGTTGCATGAGCAGCATCTCATTTAAGACCGTGCTAAACCGTCTATACACGCCACCGGGCCAGTCTCACGGCCACGGCACTTCTGTGGGAGGGGGAGCATTCCCATTCTGCAGATGGGCATGCTGAGGCTAGGCACCACTTGGGTCAGGTCTAGCAAACTGCTCAATGGGCTTTGAATGTCAGAATCAGGCTCCACCAGAGCTACACTGGGCCCCGAGATCGCCTGTCTACACTCCTGAGGGCAACAGGGCCATACATGAGACCCTGCTAGCTAGCTGTCATGCCTGCAGGCAGGGAGTTGTGAGCTGGCAGGACAGATGGACGCTGGCTGAAGTACAAGGATGGGTGCTACGACTGGTGGCACTGGGTGGCACAGGACATTCAAGACGACGCTAGTAGTGACTGCTTGTAGTGACGGCGTGCCCACTTTCTGCTGGTGTTGTTTGGGTTCCCTCTGCTGCATCTTCTCCTTTAATCTTCTCCCAAACTCTACGAGAAATGATTACCCTTCCCTTTTGTACAGAAGAGGCGAATGAAACACACAACGAGCTAGCCTAAGCCGGGAAGGGGCAGAGGATTTAGATCCAGGCTGTCTCAGAGCCTGCGCTGCAAACCACCAGGCTAGCCACTGCTGGGGAAGGATGTGTGTGTGTACGTGTGTGAGAGAGAGAGAAAGTCTCTGTAAAGCTCTGAAGGGTGGCTAGGATCGGGCCAGGTAGAGTTCTGGGGCGAGAGCGGAGAGTGCCCCCAGCAGGCAGACTCTGAAGGGCAGGGGCATCACGTGGTGCTTGGAGATTGAAGAACACGGGAGAAAGCCCAGGCGATTCGGAGGCAGAAGGCCAAGGGACTCCCGGGGCTCGGGGGTGAGGCCTGAGTAGGCCTGGAGTCAGAATCGAGAGCTCTTTTTTTTTTAAAGTTTTTTTCCATAGAACACATGCACTTGCAGGAGAGACAGAGAGACAGTGAGAGGGAGAGTGAGAAACCACCCCTAGGGAAATGGCCAGGCTGCAATCCCTTCTCCATTCTCCTCTCAGGATTTTGGGCATGAACACACACACACGCACACACACACACACACGCACACACACACACACACACGTACACACACACACGCACACGTACACACGCATGCACACGCACACACACGCACACGCACGCACACGCACGCACGCACACGCACGCACACGCACACACACGCACACGCACACACACAGTGTGATTTTCAAGCTGCCAGGTCTGGGACTTGAACTGTGGTCAGCCATGTGGGAGTCTAGCACCTTAACCACCTGCTCCCCCAGACTTCTATTTTTTTTTTTTTTTTGAGAGATTTTCACTGTAGGGCGCGTGCGCTCGCCAGACAGAGAGAGACATAGAGACAGAAAGTGAGAAATCACCCCCCAGGGGGGATGGTCATGCCGCGATCCCTTCTCCTCCATTCTCCTCTCGGGATCTTGGGCACGCATGCACACGGGCCCGGCGTGAGTTTTAAGCCACTGGGTCCGGGACACGAACCGCGGTCGAGTACGTGGGAGTCCAGCGACATAGCCATTACGCTAACTGCTGGTTCCCACCCAGACTTCTATCTTTAAAATGACCAGTAGCAGCAGGAAGAGAAGGGCCTGGGCAAGAACAGAGAACTTGCCATATGGGGCCCATCACTTTGCCCACCTGTCGCCACCCCTACTAGGCATGTGTTACTAATATCCCCATTTTCGTGGGAGGGTGGAGATCTGCAAAAAAAAAAAATCAGCTTCACAGCTAATGAATCCTATCTAAGCTATGCGGACCACAGAGCCAGGCTCTAGGGCAGCTTCTGCCTTAGTTTCCCTGCAGTGGGTGACATCCCTAACATAGCCACTGACCTGGGTCAGCATCTACTCTCAGATCGAATCCCAGGCCCCAGGAAAGCTGCAACATGCCACACATCCCCACCTGACAAATACAGAAGCTGGGCTCCGTCAGGGACACCACGCAGAGACCCACACAGAGCAAGGAAGAGGAGCAGGCGCTGGGGCCGGATGCTGACCCCACAGGCAGAACCCCACCAAGCAAAGCTGCCTCCCCTCCCTGCTGGACTGATATGGCGGTGATAGCTGCACCTGGCCGCCCCGGGCTGTGGCATGGCAGTAAGGAGGACAGCGAGTGACACCTGCTAGGTGTGCATCACGGACTCCCCATTTTACAGATGAACAACGTGATTGAGGGGAGCATTAGGCACCTCTGAAAAGAGCTCTAACCAGAGAAGCGCATGTTGGTGTCACCCCTGCCTGTCCCCGGCTGCACAAGCCGAGTGCTCCGCTGGCCTCTCACGGGACCCTCACTGCTTCCCTTGGTTCTGCGTCACTGCTCCCACTTCGCACATGCACACAGTCGAGTCGGAGATTAGGTAACCTGCCAGGCGTCACACGACTAGTGCCAGCTAGGGAGGGCTCTGAACCCAGGTCTGGCAGCCTGTGTTGTTCTGCCCCCTGGGACAGAGCTGGAAGGCCCAACAGGATCAAGGATCACAGTTCAGCCCTCACCAGGCTGAACCGTGCACAACTGCCATCCAGGTAGACTCAGATGGTTGGGTATCAGCAGTTGCTATGGTTCTAGTAACACGGACGCTACTCTGCAGGGCTCCATGTCGTAGGGCCTTTGGCTGTCACCAAGCCTCTCTCGGACACGGGCTCAGTGCTGGGCACCAAGCTAGTCCTCACGATGCACTGGGAGCATGGGGAGTCCTTGCCCTCAGGTCACCCCCAATTGTCCTTGGACAGTGTACCCGAGTGGCTCTGAAAGCCCAGAACAGACACACTAACCCCAACTTGGGACGTGGGGCACGCCAGTCAGAGAGCTCCCCAGGAGAAGTGGCCAGTTCTGTGCATCCTTGCAGGCCCAGGAAAAACGGCTGGGGAAACCACTGCAGTTAAGTCTGTAAGTCTAGAGTTCGAATCTGGTGGGCGGGGGCTGCTTCCTGAGCCTTGGGCAAGGTGGCCATTCTAAGGCTCCATTTCCTCTTGTAGACAGGACCTGCTTCACAGCAGCGAGGCCAGTGGCCAGCCTGCTTTGCAGGGACCCCTCCCTGCAGCACCGAGTGTTCCTACAGGCTTCTTGTCTAGGGGAGATCCAGCCCACAGGCAGAAGCTCCGCCCAGACTTGGGGTCGCGGCAAGCGGGGCCCTTCTGTAACCTCAAACTCCTCTTCTCTCTTCCTCCACCCCGCCATTCTCCAGGTCTGGAGAGTCGACCTGACTAAAGCCCATCCCCCCCCCCTTTTTAAACTGAGGCCTGCTCCCACCACTCCAGTGACCCCATTCCCCCACAGTATCGGGGTGAGGGCTGGGGACATTATTATCGGTCCATTGCACGGAATAGCGAGTGGGGCGCAGAGGGCCAGGCAGCTAGACGCCAAACCTCCCCCCACCCCGGGGTGCCCTTCGAGGGCAAAGGCATGGCTCAGGTAGTGCCCCGCACAGGCCCCTTTCCCAGGTTACCGTCTCGGGGCTCTGGCTCAGTGCCGCGGAACCGGCCGGCGGCGCGGGCGTCCACCACCTGGAAGCGCCGGGATTCCAGGTTCTCCTTGATGTCCTCGTAAGTCTTGACGAAGGCGGGGTCGAGCTGGGCGCGGAACTCGGCAGGTGCTGGGCGGCTCTTGCCAGAGCTGAGCGGGAGGGCCTGGCGCAGCCACGTTCCGGGGGCGGC
>NW_006160008.1:820190-825413 GCF_000334495.1 Tupaia belangeri chinensis | reverse complement strand
GGGCCGTGCGCCCCCAGTTGGGGGCGGCCGCCGTCGAGCAGCGACACCGCGCGGTGGCCGAAGGCGCGGAACATCCACCAGACTCGCGGCGCGGCGTAGAGGCCCTGGTCGCTGGCATCGTAGACCACGACGTGCGTGGCCGCGCCCACGCCTAGGTGTCCGGCGTACTCGGCGAAGTGCGCGGCGCTGGGGAGCATGTGGTCGTAGGGCGACGTGCGGTCGCTGCACTGGTCGATGTCAAAGAAGGCGGCGCCCGGGATGTGGCGCTCCTCGAACTCGCGGCGCGCGTCGCGGCCCAGCTTGGGCAGGTACCAGGAAGCGTCCAGCAGCTGCAGGGGCTGCCCGGCACGCGGGGCTTGCAGTGTCTCGGCCACCCACTGCGCCGACACGAGCGCGCGGAAGAGCTGCTGCGGGGCCATGGCGGCAGCGATACTCAGGCTGCAGGCCTGCGCGACAGGGAGGTTATCAGGAGAGAGTTTGTCCCTAGGGCAGGAAACTCCCGCGCTGCAGGGCTCGACCAGGACTGAGGCAGGGGCAGGGGCGAGGGCTTGCGCCGGAGGTGGAGTCGGGACAGGGCAGAGTCCAGGAAATGCAGAAACCAGCCATGGTGAATCAGGTGCAGACTTAGGTCACCCGGGGCCTCCCCCTGAGGCCTTGGATGTACCTGCAGGCAGGAGGGTCTGAATGACCATGAGCCCTGGAGAGGGCCCCACCAGCCCCTCACTGTTGAGCAGAGCTGGGTGGGTAGAGGGCAGAAGCAGGGGAAGGCCCTGCTGGCACCTGTAAGCAGGGGTAAAGTCTCAGCCCCTCCTCCCCGCCCCTCAAGAGGTAGCTCATTTTTCTCCAACCAACCACCTGGCAGAATTCACTCATTCACCAAACATTTACATAAGCCACCTACTAGAAAGAGTAGCTGGAATTTACTGCATCCACAACCCCGGTATGTGCCATTTCATCCTCATAAAATCTTAGGACAATACCCGACACAGCAAACTCTCAATTCCCTGTTGAACACGTAATCTAGGATGCTTGGTATAATTGTCACCATTGCACGGATGGGTTCACTGAGGCTGCAGCACACTAACTTGACCTGGTGGCACTAGGGTCTACACAGGCAGTGTCGCAGCAGAATGTGGACTTCTCAGCAGAGCCCTGTGCTGTCTGGGAGGCAGCCGGAGCTTGCCCTGTGGCCCTTACAGCAGCAGCGACAGGCTCCAACAACTCCTCCCCTCTCCCCCTTTCCCTGCATGCCAGCAGCTGGGAGTGCCCCAGCTCCTGGCCGCTGTGGCTTATCAGCAGCCCACAGCCTCCCAGGGTGGAGACTCTCCAAGGCAGGGCAGCTGCCGGTCCCTAAACTGCCTTTAGGTAGGTGTTACATTTAAATGACAGGCCAGAGCTAGTTGCTGGCAGGGCAGTTAAGGCAGCTGGACCCCACATGGCTGACTGCATGGCTCTGGACTGGCATTGTGAGAAATACACAGGGCACATGTACATGTGTGTGTGTGTGTGTGTGTGTGTGTACAAAATCCCAAAGGGAAGGAGAAATGGGGAAGGGATTTTTGCATGACCATCCTCTATGGGGGATGCTGTCTCACCTTCCTTCTCTATCTCTCTGTCTCTCTCTAGGGAGCACATATGCCCTCTAGGAAATTAAAAAATAATAATAATAAAAAATGGCAGAAGCCAATGTTTTAGACTAAGCTTCTTCACTGGGTACCAACATGCCACACTAATCAAAAATCGAGTCACTGATGTTCCCAAGCCAAAACTAATTGTTGTCTGTCCTCCAGAGAAATCAGGAGAAGGTAGAACAGCCTAGTTTCCCAAACAGGCCACTTTCTGTCAGCATGGTAATGAAGTTTCTCCTGTTTTAATCCTTACACAAAAGAAGTAACCTGGAGTTGACCACTCAGTTACTTTCCTATTGTCTCGGTCCCCTTAGAAAGTAACTTTGAAATGACCAGCCTGCAGCAAGCCCTTTCTTTCACCTTTCTTCAGCCCCTCTGTTTATAAAACCACCCAGCCTTGGGGCCAGCAGATGGCGTGGTGGTTAAAGGCGCTAGATTCCCACATGCATGCATATATTTCAAGTCCTGAACCTGGTGGCTCACTTTCTCACGCTCTCTGGTCAAATTAAAATTAAAAAGCATATAAGTTAAATAAAATAATTCTTTTTAAAAAAGTCTCCCTTAAAAACAAAAACAAAACAAAACAAAAACAAAAACAAAAAAAACAAACAAAAAAAAGAAACAGTCTCCTTTGCTCAAGCCCTCAGGATACCTTTCCTTTTCTGGTCGTGCTGCTTGGGGTATGAGATTCACTGACGCTGGTGAGAAAAAGCACAGGTGTGCGGAGGGGCTGCAGGCCAGCCCCCACTCACCCCTGTGCAGAGAGCAACCTTTACCTCCAGAAGGAAGGGGCAGGTAGAGCAGTGTCTGGCATGTGCCCCGCGGGCCAGGCTGCATGCTGGGCTCCTCGGCCTCGCGTGGTGGGCAGTAGGGTGCCTGTTTATGGATGGGCAGTTAGAGGAATAAGACCAAGGGCAGGGCCCTCGGGCAGCGGCAGCTTCAGGATTTGCAGCCAGAATTCAACGCCCCAGTCCCAGGTGCCTGGGTCACCAGGGCCTAGTGACTCCACAGAGTGACACAGTGCACCACCCCCAGCCTTATCAAAGCTGCCTTTGGCCCCTGTGGTCAGGCCCTGTGCTAAGGCTCTTCTTTCTTTAGTAGATTTTTGCTATAGGGCACATGTGCTAGTCAGACAGAGAAAGACTGAGAGACATATAGTGAGAAATCAAGCCCCCAGGGGAATGGCCACACAACAGTCCCTTCTCTTCCATTCTCCTCTTAGGATTTTGGACACGCACACACACGCACCCAGCATGAGTTTCAAGCTGCTGGGTCCAGGACTCAAACCACGGCAGACCACGTGGGAGTCCAGTGACTTGACCACTATGCTACCCACTGGGAGCCACCTGCTGGCTCTCACTAAGGTATTCTTGACTTTGCCAGGCCATAAACACAGAGTGAAAAGAATGCAACTGAGGCCAAGTCTGGAGTTCACTGTGAGTACAGAGGGGTCCCTATCTCAGGGGCTGGGAGAACTAGGGGCGAGACTTCCTGGAGGAGATGGAAGCCCAAAAGATTTGTCCTTTTTAGGGGCGCAGGAAGCCTCATCTTGACCTTCAGGATAGGGAGGCTGCCCACCGGCTTTGGCTAAAGGGCATCCCAGTGCCTAAGGGTTACACCACAGCTAGGAAACGCTGGTCCCTGCAGGCTCCTTGAAGAGCCCCGTTGTGAACCACAGCAGCCCCTGCCCCTGACACACACACACACACACACACACACACGTCCCCAAGGCTCTACGCCCAGGGTCAATTTCTAGTCGAAAGAACTCTGGTCTGGGAGTCAGAGCCCTTTCCCTCCAGTCAGTGCAAACACCATTTCACAGCTCAACTGGCTGTGTGATTTTGTTAGGGTTTCTGGGTGGCTTCTCTTTCTCATGAGCTCCCCACCTCCACTCTTACAGGGAAGATGAAATAATGAAAGTAGAGGGGCCAGCATAATGCATTGCATGCAGCCGGTTTTCCTAAAAGCGCTTGCATAAAGCCCTCCGATTCCTTCCACTTGCAGGTGACCCTTGAACTGGACAGCTGCAAATTTAGAACTTCAGAATTTCAGGGTGGGGCTTCGGAGAGCTGAGCTCACCGGGTCCCACCCTCCTTGCTTGATTGGCAGTTCTCACAAAGGACTGTGGGCTGTGGCTGTCAGGAGGGGCGGAGACCAGGAAAAGGAACCAGATCTCTGTGCCTGGTGGGCCGGGATCCCTGTAGGTGTGGTGCTCTGGGAGAGGAGGAATTGGGGAAGTAAAGGAAGCCCTAGGCTCACCTCAGCGGTGCATGAGACCAAGAGTGCGCCCCTTGCCCTGTCCAGGGTGGATCCTGGGAGCCCCAGGTGGGCACTCCTCAAGGACTTCCCCCAGCCTCGTCCCTCTTGACCCCCTTCCTCCCCCCACCGCCAAGTACACAGCTCACAGGATTGACTGAGTAAAACGCTTATTCAAGTAGAAACTTTTGCACCTTGCCATGAGAAGTACTGCAGAACAAAACCATTTTTTAAAAAGAGCATAAGGGGACCAGCAGTTAGTGTAGTGGCTATGTTGCTGGACTCCCAAATAGTCGACCGCGGTTCGCGTCCCGGACCCGGTGGCTTAAAATTCACGCCGGGAGCGTGTGCATGTGTGCCCAAGATCCCGAGAGGAGAATGGAGGAGAAGGGATTGCAGTGTGGCCTTCCCCCCTGGGGGTGATTTCTTGCTTTCTGTCTCTCTGTCTCTCTCTGTCTGTCTGGCGAGCACCCGCGCCCTATGGCAAAAACCTCTCCAAGAAAAAGAAACAGCATTAGGACTCATTCCAGTCCATGTAAGCAACCGCCTAAGCAAGGGCCGACCAGGGCAGTGGTGGCCCCCAGTTTGCCAGAGCCAATGGTTAGATCTTCAGGAATGTTGCCAACTGCGAGCTAAACTCAGCCATTGCTAAAAATTACTTTATATAAACTTAGAATGAAATAACTTAAAAACAAAGGCAGTTTTTTAAAAGCAGGAGGCCCGTAAACAAAGGCAGCGTGACACCTGGGCCTCAGATCTGGGATCAGGCCCAGCCTCCAATCCCGGGGCCCAGGGCCACTCGCCCTCAGCCTCTCTCCCATCTCTACATAAGTTCCTAAGTTTGGGTCCCAGTGCCAGCCGTGTTGCTGCGGGAGCTAAGTGGAAGGTCAGTACTGGGAAGTGCCAGGCAGGCCGGCCTCCACGTTAGTTTAGTTTCGTTTCACTGGGCAAGTTCTTTGCCAGTTTCTCCTCCTGCGGCTTCTGGCTCAGTGGGCCTCGTGGCGCTGGCCTCTCTGCAGGACTTCACTGGTCCTCCTCTCTCTCAGGTGGCACCCGTCACTCCACGCCCACCCTCTACTCCCCACCCGCCGCTCGCTGCGACCCCACGGTGTAAGCCGATCCATGCGGCCTCGGAGGTCATCTTGGTGAACCTTCCCTCCTACACTGCACCCTCTCCTTAGTTCAGGCTCAACTGTGGAGCCACGCGCGGCGCACCCCCAAAAGCGATTCCCCCACCCCCACCACCAACACCAGACAGGCCCGAGCGGCGCCGCAGCAGTTACCCGGGTCTCGGGCTCCTGGCTTCCCGGACCCGGCATGGGCCGGGCCGCCGCGGCCA
>NW_006160008.1:817019-820088 GCF_000334495.1 Tupaia belangeri chinensis | reverse complement strand
CGCCGCTGCCCCCTCCTCCCACTAGCAAGGTCCGGGGGACGCCCGTGCCGCTAGCGCCGCCCCGCGCCACCCTCGCGCCGTCCGGCGTTCCCAGAGGCACCCTGAGGGTCTGAAAGGTGCAGAGCGCCTAGAGCAGGGCCGGGGCCGGGCGTGACCAGGCGACTGGGGCTGCGGAGTCGCGGTGGACGGTGCAAGGTCCCCCCTCGGCCGGCGACACAGTGGTTCGGGCCACCCAGGGAGCTTCAGGCTCCGGGTTTGAACCTGCCAACTTCTCCAGCGAGCGCCAGCGAGGCGGCGAGGGCGAGTGAGTGCGGCGGCCAGGCGCCCGGGGCTGGGCCCGCCGCTGGCCACCTGCGGCCCAGGGGAGGGTGTTGGTGGCGAAAGCGAGGCAGGGTATCCCGGAACCCTTGGATCAACTAGGGCAGAAGGCACGGGTGGGCGGCTGGACTCCGGGCATTCTGGAGGCAGGCGAGCGGGGGTGCGGCGAGAGGCCGCAGGAGAGCTTGCGGAGGCGAGGGCGTGGCGGGGCTCCAGCGGCTGCCTCCCCGTGCGCCCACCCCCCATCCCTCCCTGGAAGGGGGATTCTGAGCCCAAGGTGCCATTGCCCCACCGTCCAGGGCATGTTTTCACCGCTCTTGTTTGGCTGGGGAGTTGAGTGTTGTAACTTCTAGGGGCCGGACCCCTCCCAGCCAGCTCCCCCAGTTGGAGCCCTCAGAAACTCCTGTCCCACCTCCTGCTTCTGAGCTGCGGCCCAGGCCTGTAGGAGGGATGGGGCAGGCTTTCCTTAGGGGATCTGCAGACCCGTCCCCCTGCGTGCCCCAGGCCCACTGGTTGCTGTAAACACGACACCCTGGGGGGCGGGGGTGCAGTGGGAGAAGGCTCCTCCCCAGGCCCCACCCCACTACACATACACAGTCCTCCTCATTCGGCTCTTTCCCGGTTCCCACCCGCGCCAGGTGACAGAGAGCCGGAACCATGGTCCATCAAGTGCTCTATCGGGCGCTGGTCTCCAGCAAGTGGCTGGCGGAGTCGGTCCGGGCTGGCAAGGTGGGGCCTGGCTTGCGGGTGCTGGACGCGTCCTGGTACTCACCAGGCACCCGCGAGGCGCGCAAGGAGTACCTGGAGCGCCATGTGCCCGGCGCCTCCTTCTTCGATATAGAGGAGTGTCGGGACACCGCGTCTCCCTACGAGATGATGCTGCCCAGCGAGGAGGGCTTCGCCGACTACGTGGGCCGCCTGGGCATCAGCAACGACACCCACGTGGTGGTGTATGACGGTGACAACCTGGGCACCTTCTATGCTCCCCGGGTCTGGTGGATGTTCCGCGTGTTTGGCCACCGCACTGTGTCTGTACTCAATGGTGGCTTCCGGAACTGGCTGAAGGAGGGCCACCCAGTGACCTCTGAGCCCTCCCGCCCAGAGCCAGCCATCTTCAAAGCCACCCTGGACCGCTCTCTGCTCAAGACCTATGAGCAGGTGCTGGAGAACCTCCAGTCCAAGAGGTTCCAGCTGGTGGATTCACGGTCCCAAGGGCGATACCTGGGCACTGAGCCAGAGCCGGATGCAGTAGGTAGGTGGCCGGGTGGGTCGGGGTTCCCTAGTGAGTATGGCCCAGTGGCATGGGAGAGGCCTTCTCGAGCTTTTGCCCTCAGCCCCCCTCACCCCCATGGGGGCCTCCATCTCCCCTCTCCAGTGGGAGGGTGGAGCCGAACCTGAAGGCTTTGCAGCTCTGTTGCATGAAGACTTACATATGTGTGTCTGTAGCCGAGTGCTAACAAGTGACCTCGCATCTGTGTGGGGTGGCCTCAGCAGAGGTGACTGGTGGCATGCCACCCACACCTGCCTCCAGGAGCCAGCTCCACTGCTAGGGTGTAGCAAAGAGGGGTTCATGAGCCAGTGTCTGCACCGCCTCCCCAGCACGCATTCAGCTGGCCTCTCGGGGCCACTCCCTTCCCCAGAAACCTTTATACATGTCAACAGTGTGCTCCCCCAGCACCCCTCCCTCCTTCCCGCTCTCCTGGGCCCCTTGACTGGTGTTTGCTTCATAAGCTTTCCGGGGAACCCAGCCTGTTGGCAGAGCTGCAGCAGCAGCTGGCATTTCATGCTGGACACTGGGTACTTCGTTAGCCCAGCCGCCTGATTTACACCCCCATTTTAGAGGGGGGCCTGAGATGTGAGGGTGTTCAGTTACTTGCTCAGTTAAGTGGTAGAGCCGAGATTTGAACCCAGTGCTGCCTTGTTTCAATCAGTGCTTTCAACCTGGTTGCTCACCATTCTGCCCCACCCCCATATCCCAAGGCTGGGAGGGAGTCCCCTCCACTAGGCAACCCCAGGAAGAGGGCTCCAGTGACCCTGCTGTGAAATGGGAGTCCTGGAGAATTCTGCACTGCTTTAGAATGGGGGCCTCGGGCGAGGAAATGCTGAGTTCTAGAAGCTCCTAACCCAAGAGCCCCGGAAGTCTTGCCTTTCCTAGGTGCAGGGCTGGAGTTTCCCCGCCGTCACATCTGCTGGGCACCTCCCTTCCTGGACACCTCTGGTGGCAGGGACCTCACTTATCTCTGGAACCCTGGGGACCCTCCGGGTGGCCAGCACTCCTGTAGTTCTTCCCACAGGGCCCCTCCAGTGCCAGGTGGAACTGGAGGGCAACATTTCGTCTAACTTGGTGAAAAATGTCTTTTCCTCTCTGTGCCTCTTAGGGAGCGAGATCTCTGTGGAGCCATTTTGCACACTCTCAAAGCTGAAGGGCCTTGTCTAATGGGGGAAACTGAGGCTCACAGAGGGAAGTGGGGACTAAGACCACATAGTGCATTAGGGACAGAGCCAGGAGAGTGGGGTACTTCCCTCCCGACTGTGGCTTTTCCCAGGCCCCGTGTTTTTCTTGCTCAGCTTGCTCTCTGAAGGCCTGGAGCTGAAGATTCAAGTTCATTTGGCACCTTCCAGAGACTTGGCAAGGAAAGCCTGCAGCCCTCTCCTGGCTGTGGTTCAAGATGCATTCTCTCCTTGGGACTCCAGTTGCCACTTGGGGGGGGGGGTGGGGGGGGGGGTGGGAGGGGAGGGCTGGTTCTCCAG
>NW_006160008.1:814298-815641 GCF_000334495.1 Tupaia belangeri chinensis | reverse complement strand
GGGGTGGGGGTGGGGGTGGGAGGGTAGGGCTCATTCTCCAGCTCCTTCCCAGCCTGCCCTGAAGCAAACTGAAAAATGAGTGAAAGGAAGAGCTTGGAGATGCCAGGCCCGATCTCCTCATTCCCACTTTACAGACGAGGAAACTGAGGCGGGGGAGTGGCCTGCTGCAGTGAGGTCCCCAAAGGCTCTGCAGTCTCAAAATTCCTCCCGTCTGTGGCTCTTCCCGCCCTCTCCAATCCGCACCCGAAGCACCAGGGAACATGGGTCCTCACTGTAGCTCAGCTGTTCCTTTCAGGTAGACCCTAACCCAACTGCTCGACCTCGCTGGGTTTCCTTATCATAAAACGAAAAAAAAAAAAAAATGGCAGCCCTGCTGTTGTGGAGGCGGCAGTGACTGTGGGGGGATTTGGGAAGGGCGAGGATCTGTACAAAGGAAAGGTGCTGAGCAGCGGTCCCCAGCCTTTTTGGCACCAGGGACCCGTGTCATGGAAGACAATTTTTCCATGGATGGGAGTATGGTGGGAGGGTGGTTTCTGAGGGCGTGCAGCCTCGATCTCTGGTGGTGGATCTCTGGCGGGTGCAGTCTATGGTCCGGCAGGCTCTCCGGTGAGAATGTGTGGATACTGTCCCAGCTGAACTCCCGAGGAGGAGTTGATCTGAGGGGGCGGAGCTCGGGCGGCGGTGGGACCCATGGGGCGTGGCTGTGCCAGATGAAACTGTTTGCTCAATGCCTGCCTGCCCCGTGTGGCCTGGTTCCCAGCAGGCTCCCACCCAGTCTGTGGCCCTGGGGGCTGAGGACTCCGGTATAGAGAACATGGCTTTGTCAGCCTCCAGGACGAGACGTTTTGGGGACACAAAGGCCCCTAAGGCTCTCTTGAGTTTAACCTGGGGTGGGGTCAGGAGGCACCCAGTGGGTTTTTTTTAAGTAGGCACCCAGTGGGCTCAGCAGCCCAGGTATAACACGCAGGGGGGTATGGGTGGCTCGCTCAGGGGGCAGGCCTTGGGCCTGTGCACCCCTGGAAGGAGTGACCCCAGAAAGAGCTGGAAGTGGAAGTTTAGAAAACTCTGAGCCACTTCCTGCCTGCTGCAGGCAGCCCCTTCCCCTGTGGCCTCAGTTTGGTGCCCCAGATGCCTTTGGCCTGCCCTTTCACCTCTGAACTGTCCTCCCCACTGCACAGGAGCCTGGGAAGGGTAAGGGAAACAGGGAGGAGTTGATCCGGCCCAGCTTCCTGCCCCCACTCGCAGGGATGAAGGCAAAGAGGGCTGCGGTGCCCACCTGCCATGAACGCATCTGTTCTTCATCTCTCCTGACACCTGCCTCAGCCCACAAGGCGAGGGAGGGA
>NW_006160008.1:803286-814267 GCF_000334495.1 Tupaia belangeri chinensis | reverse complement strand
GGAAAGGGCGGCTTGGCCTCTCTACTGCCTGGAGTGGCCTGGCATCAGAGCAGGGCTGTTTCCCAAGGCCACTGCCCTGGGCAGGGCAAGTTGTAAGTAAACACAGGCCGGGGAAAGGCTACCCCTGCACGGCGTTGCTTCATGGACCAAGAAGCCCCTCTCCCATGTCCTTCCTCCTGGGGCTGGGCTGCTTCCTTTAGTGTCTCAGGAGGAAAGCCAGAAAGGGCCAAAAGGGTTTTCTTGGTTTTGAAAGTTCACAGCTATCAGCGGCCTGAGGGATATTAACCGCCAACCTGACTGCATTTTCTAGCCCAAAGCTGGCTTGGGATAACCGAAGAACACAGGCTTCCTGACCCTACGTCTGCCTTTGCTGTGTGTCCTGAGGTGAATTACTTCACCTCTCTGAGCCTGGGCTCTCCATCAGTACCAAGAAGGCAATCTTCCAAATTTGTCAGGGCTGAGGAAGTATAAATTTTTTTTTTTTTTTTTGGAGAGGTTTTTGCTATAGGGCACGTGCGCTCGCCAGGAAGACAAAGAGAGACAGAGAGACAGAAAGCGAGAAATCACCCCCTGGGGGGATGGCCATGCCACAATCTTTTCTCCATTCTCTTCTCGGGATCTTGGGCATGCACGCACATGCTCCTGGCGTGAGTTTAAGCCACCAGGTCCGGGACTCGAACCGCGGTCGACTACATGTGAGTCCAGCGACATAGCCATTACGCTACCTGCTGGTCCCAGGAAGTATAAACTCTTGAGCTCTCTGTTGGACTGCCTGGGGCCTGAGGTTGGGAGAATGGTGGCATACACTCCTGCTGGGGTGGGGACAGGCCAGACACATGCAGCTGGAGCAAGCCTGCGGGGGTGGAGGTGGGGGGAGAGCAGCAGGTGCCCCGCTTTCAGCCCAGCGCACCTTTGCTCCAGTTGTCTGTTCTCCCAGTTCTCGGCCCGCTTCATCCTGGCTCCCCTGTACCTGGGTAGAGGGTTCCTGCCCACTGCAGTTCCCAGGCAGGCCCTGAGCCCTGCTGGCAGGGATGAAAAGGAGGACCGTACTCTGGAGGCTGGCCCAGTGTGGGAGGCCGGGCCCTGCAGACACCCTGACCTCCTTGTCACTCAGAAGAGGTCCCTTTATGTAACCAGAGAGAACAATGAGGCTGTTTCATGGCAGAGGGGGGCATTGAAGCAGCTGTGCTCGCACACTCCAGTCCAGCCCCTCCCTGGTGCAGGGCCGTTTTCACAGGAGGTTGTCACAGGGGGTGTTTGGGGAAGAAGTACCTGAAGCCAGCTGACTGGTTTCTCACATCTGACCTCGGACTGAGCTTTCAGACAAAGATGAACTCCCATCGGGAGGAAGTCACTGTCATTTAGAAGTTGAGACATCCATGTATTCAAAGGGGCTCTTTTTTTTTGAGAGAGAGAGAAAGAGAGATTTTTGCTATAGGGCATGTGCTCTCGCCAGACAGAGAGAGACAGAGAGACAGAAAGCAATAAATCACCCCCCGGGGGGATGGCCACACTGCTATCCCCTCTCCTCTCAGGATCTTGGGCATGCACACACACGTGCCTGGCATGAGTTTAAGCCACTGGGTTCGGGACTCGAACCGTGGTTAACTACATGGGAGTCCAGCGACATAGCCATTATGCTAACTGCTGGTCCCCTTTTTTTTTTTTTGTCTGAGCGATTTTTTTCTCTAACGGCACGTGCACTTGCCTAAGAGACAGAGAGACAACGAGAAATCACCTCCCGGGGTGGCCACACCACAATCCCTTCTCCAATCTCCTCTTGGGATTTAGGACACACACACATCCATGCCCAGTGTGAATTTTAAGCTGCCGGGTCTGGGACTTGAACCACTGTCAACTATGTGGGAGTCCGGTGACGTAACCATTATGCCATCTGCTGGTCCCCAAAGGGGCTCTTAATGTTACCAAATTTAGGAGTCCTCTTTGGTCCTGGGGCGGGGATCAGGACACTGCTGGCATCGTTTTGCACCTGTGGTGTGCCCGCAGTCACTCGGGCTCTTACCCGCAGTTTGTGAACTTCCCCATGCTTGTGAGGTCAGTGAGGTTACCCCCCGTTCCACAGACTAGGAGATGGGCCCAGAGGTGAGGGCCTGCCTGGCTGCTCCCGTCACCCCGTCAGGTCCCTTCCCTCCTGCCAACCTGGGCCAGGTGTAACGGGGTGGTGCAGGTTTGGGGAGGAGAGGGAGCCCTGGGAGATGGAGGTAAACCTGACAGGCCTCTCCGAGTGCCCAGAGTTTGCCAGGGTGTGGGCGCTGAGGAGAAGGGTGGCCTGGGGCACGCTGGGCCTGGGCCGAGGCCTTGGGGTCGGTGCCAGCTCTGACTGTGGCCCTCTTCTTTTTGCCCCACTCCTTGGCTGTTCTAAGCTGGGTTTGGCATACGGGCTTCCCTGGGTCCAAGGGAGTCCTGGGAAGCACCCAGAGCCAGCTCTGACCCCCACACTTCCACCCAGCCTCTCAGGAGGGCCTGAGGGGACAACGCCGGTTGCATTCCCTCTCTCTGCCCTGGGTGGTAAAGCAGTGGGAGCCACAGCATGTGAGGGGTGTCCCCACCCTGCCCCCCAGTCAGTGCTTCCCCTGTGTCGTGTACCTCACCACAGCCCTTACGCAGTGGACCCTCTTATTCTGCCTTTACCCTTGGGGAAACCGAGGCTCAGAGGTGACGTGCCTTGCTTAGCATCACACAGCTGCTGAATAGCGGAGCTAGGGTTTGAACTGCTTACTGTCCAGCACCAGGTCGCATGCCCTTTCCCCAGCTGTGCTCAGCCTAGTGCAGTCCCGAGTCTGCCTTTACCTCTCCTGTGGCTTTAGGTGAACCATTTTGTTTTGCCAAGCCTCTGTGTACCCTTCTGTAAACAGGATGGCATTGTTAATGAATCACGTGGGCCTCGTTAATGCCTGTCTTCCTGGCAGACAGTAATCTCCCAGAGGGCCTGAGCCGTCCTTCCCTGTCCCTGTGTCCCCGGCAGCTGGCACAATGCATTTCCCTCCCATTGCATGCACCTGTCTCGCTCCCTCTTTTCAACAACACTGTGAGGTTGGCGCGTGTACCCCAGAGCCCATTTTATGGGTGAGAAAACAGGTTCAGAACTGAAGCTATCTGCCAAGGTAGAGGTTCATGGGTGTCCCGACCTGCAGGACAGTCAAACAGGTTTCCTGAGGGAAGGAGTGAGAGACGGGACGAACAGCACGGAGACGGAGACGACACAGTGTTACAACTTCAGGATCGTCCGTTTATTATGGGCCAAAGATCGTGGTTATATACAAGTTGGTGGGCCATGATTGGTTGCCTTATATGATAATGAAGGATTGTAGGTTGATCAATCATAAGGTGCCGAATATGCAAATCTGAGGGATTCTAGGCTCACCAATTGGTGAGCACCATGGGTTTGTAGCCAATCAGAGTTTTTTTTGTTTTATTCAGGGGGGATGGTCACGCCACAATCCCTTCTCCTCCATTCTCCTCTCGGGACCTTGGGCACGCACGCACATGTGCTCAGCGTGAGTTTTAAGCCACTGGGTCCGGGACACGAACCGCGGTTGACTACGTGGGAGTCCAGCGACATAGCCATTACGCTAACTGCTGGTTGCCGCCAATCAGAGTTTTGAAGGGGAGCCAATTGTGGCTTTTGGCGTTGTATGATTGTTTACTTGCTGAGAAATCGAAACCTAAAGGTTTCCTTAAAATGACGATAGTATAAGACTCATAAAATGGCCTCGGCAGACTCGCTGATGTGGTTTCCCACACATGGGAAGCTTAGCAAGCGGTGGTGCAGGTAAGATTTTAGACATCCGAACTCGACATGGGTGTCAGGGGCAGGGGTGCAGCTGTCCTAGGTCGTGAGTATTGGATGTAGGTGCCCGTCTCCACCTGCTCCCTCAACCCTGTGCCTCCTCTAACCTGTGTCCTCTGTCCCTCTGCAGGACTGGAGTCGGGCCACATCCGGGGCTCGGTCAACATGCCGTTCATGCACTTCCTGACGGAGGATGGCTTTGAGAAGAGCCCAGAAGAGCTCCGCGCCATGTTCCAGGCCAAGAAGGTCGACCTCTCGCAGCCCCTTATTGCCACATGTCGCAAAGGGGTCACCGCCTGCCACATTGCCCTGGCCGCCTATCTCTGCGGCAAGCCCGACGTGGCCGTCTACGATGGCTCCTGGTGTGAGTGGTTCCGCCGGGCGCCCCCGGAGACCCGTGTGTCCCAGGGGAAGGACAGGAAGGCCTGAGCCGTGCCTCTTTGCTCCCTGGAACTCCGGCCCGTCTAGTGACGGGCGCCATCTGCAGCTGGTTCCTCCTCTAGGCAAAGGAGATTGGCGGGTTTGTAGAATTGCCGTGCACAGGTGCCCTCTCCCCAGCAACACTGGAATAAACGTTGCCGGTCTGAGTAGCCGTCTGCTGCCTCTCCCTTGTCCCGTCCCTGCCCCACAGGTTCGTCTTCTCCAGGCTCCTTGGAATCCACCAAGGAAACAAGCCTTCATGGCAGCTGGCAGCTGGGGAAGCACGCGAGTCCACGTCAACAGGAACACCGGAGGCTGGGTAATTCATAGCAGAATTATTCAGCTCGCGTTTGGACATCCGTGTCCAGGGCCAGCTTCCAGAGAGCCTGCAGCTGGAGGGCAGGACTGCGAGCGAGCGGCTGGTCGTAAACCTTCTGGTCTCCTTTCCCCTCTCACAGGCCCGTCAGAACTCAGTCATGGGCCCCACCCTGATGACCTCATCACGCCCGAAGGCCCCGCCCTGGGACGCCATGAAGGCATTAGGTTTTCACTTGAGACCCTTACAGTTCATGCAAGTCCCAACTCTGAATGTTGAGGGGACATCTAAACTGGAATGGGAAGCCATGCTATGGGTGCCACTTCATCATTCAGTCTTGACAGAGGAAACCATGACTGTCCAGGTCAGGAGGACTCCACCCCAGAGCATGCTGGGACCTACCTGAAAGAGGTAGAAAGAGGTACCAGGAAGCCAGAGGGCTGAAGCCAGGGCTAGCCAATATCACCCCTCTGGCTGCAGGCCCAGCTCCCCTGGTGGGGACACGGGCAGGGTAGAGGCAGGTGGCTTTACCAGTGAGTGTCCGGAAATGCCACCAGGCCCCAGGGGCTCCTCAAAGAGATGGTACTCAGAAATGAGCCGAAGGATGGAATGGTGGCTTCCTCATTGGGCACTCTTCCTGAGCAGGCTTGGAATGGGACCTCTGGGGAGCAGCGGAGGAGGAGCTGGGGAAGCGGGGTGGGCCCTGGGAGAAGTCCAAGGGCCTGGCAAGAGGAACCAGGAGCTACAGGAGGAAGTTCCTGGTGGACTGGATGGTTGTGGCTGAATTTTGAGTTTCCCAGAACAGACTCTTCCCCAAACCCTCCTCTGGGACTGCAAGATGAATTCTAGGCCCCCTTTCTGGGAATTCCCGGCTCCCAGCCATCTGCCTTCCTGGGCTAGGACAGGGTCCTGGAGGGCCAGGGACTAGGTCTTTGGTGAGGTTCCCCAGCCCCCGGCCAGCCTCGGGGCAAACAGGTGCTCAATGTACGCTGGGGAGACCAGCTTGAGGGTGGTGGGACTGGAGGCTGAGCCCGAGGCCTGTGGGGTCCCCCTATGGAGTCCTTGGTGGAAGGACTAGGAAAGTCCTTCACGCCAGCTGGAGGTCTCTTGCTGGAGCCTCAGTACGTGAAGGATACCTCAGAGAATAACCACTAGTCCACCTCCTCCTCTTCCCACCCTCGGGCCAAGAGCACTTCCTGTGAGGCAGACACCCGCTGGCCCTTCCGCCGCACACGCAGTCACAGCCTCTGGGCAGAAAGAAGCAGCATGCGTGTGTGTCAGACGGTGGCAAAGGATGGAGGGTGTTGGGAGAGAAGTGCGGGGAGGGGGTAGGGAACACGGGGTGGGCTGGCAGGTGTTGTGGAAAAGGGTGTCCGGGAGAATGAGTGGGGTTCTGCAGGAGGAGGGTTGTGTAGCTATCTGGGAAATAAAGTTGCCTTTACTTCAGAAAACATGAAGGTTGGGGCGGGCAGGTGGCATGGTGACTGCACTGGACTCCCACTTGGCTGACTGTGGTTCCAGTCCCAGACCGGGTGTCTTGCTTTCTCACTTTTCCTCTCTCTCTGTCTCTCTGGTCAAATATTAATAATAATAATAATGAGAAGAAGGAGGAGGAGGAGGAGGAAGAAGAGGAAGAGAAATAATTAAATGAAAAATGAAAACAAAAAAGTGAAGGGGATTGGATGATAGCATAGCAGTAACATGATGCCCTCCAAGTCTGACCCACATGGGAAGGTTCTGGGTTCACACCCAGAGACCTCCCTGAGTTATGTCAGTCCACGTGTGCCCACCGTCCAGGGCTGACGCTGGGAGGGTCATGACATTGGGACACTGTTAGGAGTGCCTGCGTCTGTCTGTCTGTCTCTCTCAATCATGGAAGAAATACAGAAACAAACTAAAAGAAAATAGTGGAAGCCAGTAAGGCGGGGGCCAAGGGAGTGATCAAGAAAGCAGAAGAGCTCAGGTAGGAGAAGGTGGTGGGGCCAGCAGGTAGGGCCTTGCGGGCGGGTGGAAGGACTTTAGCTCTCACTCTGGCTGAGGAAGCTACTGGAAGGGTTGGTTAGGAAGGTGATGTTTGACCTAGAGGAACCTCTGGCCAAATTCTTTAGCTGAACTTTTCTCATATATCAAATATGATATAGCCCACCTCTAAGGATAAGGGTAGGGGTTGGATGAAATCCCTCCTCTTAGCAGGCCCCCTTGGCTGTTGAGGTGAGAAGATCATAAGGGGATGGGGGTGATAGACTCCAGGGTGGACCCCCACACCTGCCTCCTGATGCCTATGCCTTGAGTGTGACTGGGTCCTGCAACTATAGTTTATGGCATAGGGTGGAGCACTCATTGGAGGGAGACAGAGACACACAGAGAGAGAGAGAGAGAAGGAAAGAGAAATTACCCTCCAGGAGGGCTGGCCAAACTACAGTGCCTTCTCCTCCACTCTTCTCCTGGGATTTTGGGCATGCCTGGTGTGTTTTCCAAACCACTGGGTCCGAGACTCAAACCATGCAGTCAGCTATGTGGGATCCAGTGCCTTCACCACACCACCTGCTGGCCTGCAACTTGCTTTTATTTTTCAAAGAGAGATTTTGCTATAGGGCACATGCACTTGCCAGAGAGACAGAGAGCAGAAAGCGAGAAATAACCCACTCAGGAGATATGGCCACATTGCAATCTCTTCTCTGGTCTCCTCCCAGGATCTTGGGCACACATGCACATGCTCCCAGCATGAGTTTCAAGCTTCCGGATCTGTCAAACCACAGCTGGCTATGTGAGAGTCCCGTGATGTAACTGCTATGCCCTCTGCTGATCCTAGGCAATTTGCTTTTAACAAAATATGGCAAAGGTGATGGGATGCCACTTGTGGCTACAATGCATAAGCTTTAATGCCTATCTTGCAAGAAGACTCTTTTCTCTGCTGTTTTGATGAAGTGGTATGTTGGCAGGGCCCCCAGGGCAAGGAGATGGCCTCTGGCCAGGGACCAGCCAGACACTGAGTCTAATAGACTGTAGGGAACTAGATCCTGCCAGTAACCACAGGAGCTGAGAAGCAGATCCTTCCCCAGCCGAGCCTCAGATGAGACTGCAGCCCCAGCCAATGCTGTAATTGCAGCCTTCTGAGCCCAAAAGCAGAGAACCCAGCTAAGCCACTCCCAAACCCCTAACCCACAGAAACTATAAGATAATGTGTGCTTAGTTGCTGTTTGTGGTCAAATGGTCAAGTGGCAGTAAATAATTAGTATAGAAGACAAGAACAAACACAGGGAGACCGGTGTGGAGGCAGCTGTGTTAGGCTGGGCAAGCTATGGGGGTGGTTTGGACCAGGGGCCAGGCGCAGGTGTACACCTCGTGTATCTTGAAGGACTGTCAGATCGCTTGTGGAGGTGGAGCTGAGATCTCTCTCCCTCTGTGCCAGGCAGTGCATTAGCCACTTCAGGAACATGATTTCATTCAACCCCTACCCTTCCCCTGAGAGGTGGGTTAAGTCATATTTCATATATGAGGAAAGTTCAGCTAAAGAATTTGGCCAGAGTGGCTCATCTAAGGGACCGGCACAGACTCTGGGGACCCCAGGTTTTACCACAGTGATCTTTAGCCCCTGGGAAGACCCTGAAAACTGGGCATGCAGGAGGCATACCCTGTACCCACCCGCTATCCTCATGCATGACTGGCAGCCAGATAGGCCTGAACCTGTGCTGGTGCCAAGAGCTTCCTCTTCCTCTTCTTCTTCCTCTTCCTCTTCTGCAGAAAAGAAATCTCGTAGCCTCGGTAGCCTTTGTAGTTCAAAAGGAGGAGAGTGGGCCCTCGCTGGCCCTCTGCTTTGATTTTACCTCCTGGCGGGTGCCCAGCTCAGACAGCTCCGGAAGCAGCTTTCCCGCCCTCTCCCCTTGACCTACACTTGCTCTTAAACACATCCATGCCCTTAATATTCTAGTCCCTTCCAAACTGTTACGCTTGTATGGATCCTTAAGATCCAGCTCACATGGCCCTTCTGTGGGCCCTGCCTCCTTGACCCTAGACCGTCACTCTGCTTACTCCTTTGTACTCTCTTAACTTCCTTTGCTCTTGGTGGCATCTGAGCCCTCTGTGGCTGGCAAGGCCTGGAACATGGTGGGTGCTCAGTGGACCCAGTGCATGAGTGGATGGGAATGAACAAGACGTGCGGGCCCCCTGTGCCTCTGTCCCGACTTTCTCCTGGCCTCCCTTCCTGGCATTCAGGGTGGAGTAGGGGGACTATCAGCCCTCTGAGGTAACAGAGCCTGTGTATAGTGATCGCCATGGCAACTCCAGTGACCCGCTGGGGGAGGGCTGCTCCCTAGCAACCATCCAGTGGTCGTCACCAGTAGTCGCGTGACACGGATCTGCAGTCCCAGGCTTTAGCACACACCAGAGTGGTTCGCGTGATTGCTGGCGTTATGAGTGATTGGACAGGTGAGGCAGAGACTTTGAGGCAGTCCCGGGCTCTTCAGGGACATGGGACTTACCTGTTCTTATCGCTCTCCTCCTTCAGAGTTGTGGTGAGTGAAGAGTTACCCAGACTGCACCGGGACCTGCCCCCAACTGGCATCTTGTGGGACCTTCCTCTTCAGGTCAGAGGCCAGGAGTGAGTCCTCACTCCTCTCGGGCCAGTCCAGGCTGCTCTGGGGCCAGCAGGGAGCCCTGTGGGCACATCGGTGGGTGGCTGGGGATGGGAGCAGAAAGACCACCTAAAGCCGTGAACTTGAACTTCAGTTAACTTAAAGATGTGCAGCTTGGTTTCAGCCCAATGGGGTCAAGTCCTGTTTCCTTTCAGCCTCCATCTCTCCATCTGTGAAAGGGGTGTAGACAGTTTTGGAACGTCTCACTGGTAGACTAGTGTAAGAATGTTTCAGACATGACTTACCTCTGGCTGCTTAACAAATCACCCCAAAACGTCGCAGTTTAAGATGACAACATCTAAAGGGCGGGTGTCCAGGAGACAGACCCAGTACTGGGGGTGACAGATGGCTAAGGTGGGGAACCTCGAGGGTCTGGGCCGCAGCACAGTATGGGGGACCTCTGGTCAGGGGCTGGACAGATGCTGCAGGCCTCTGGTGCTCTCACGCACCCTGATTCCCAGATGTCATTGTGCGTGTCATCTGAGACACATCGCTTTGTCTGCAGGACTAAGCTGTTCCAGGGCAAGAGCAATGGAGCTGAGCCGCCAAGCAGGTAGGTCAGGCAGACCAGGGGGGTGCTGCCGTGCACCTAGGTCTTCTGGAGGAACCCTGGGGGAGCAGGCTCCAGTCCTCCCCACTCTCCTCCAGCCTCACTCTGGCCTCCAGTCCCACCACAGGCCTGACTTCCCTGGAGGCACGCTGCTGGAGCCAGGAGGAGCCAGGAGGGGAGGGAATGGCTGGCACTCCCGTCCTGCCATGCCTGGGGCTGGTGCTCTGTGTGAAGAGGGAGCTGGCAGCCTCAAGAGCACAGGAGGGCAGGGCTGTGGGGCAGCACAGACAGCGGCCTGGCTGCTGCTCCAGGCAGGGCTACATGCAGGTCAGAGCCAACCTGGGGTGGTGCTGCCCAAGGATGAGAGGAGAGAGTTCCAGCCACAAGGAACCGTGTGAGGCCTGGAAGGAAGAGGACTGGGGCTTTGGTGGAGCCCTGAGGACAGGGAAGGGACTTCAATGCGGGAGTGACCAGGTCAGATCAGCTCTGGGAAGGGTCCTCAGGGGCAATTGGAGGGTGGCCGGGCTGGCAGGCAGAATGGGACTGGCAGTCCTGTGGGG
Organism: Tupaia belangeri chinensis; assembly: GCF_000334495.1. Taxonomy (NCBI): domain Eukaryota; kingdom Metazoa; phylum Chordata; class Mammalia; order Scandentia; family Tupaiidae; genus Tupaia; species Tupaia belangeri. The sequence goes on along the minus strand of NW_006160008.1, from coordinate 803,976 downwards.
TTGGGGCAGGGCAGCACTCCCACTGAATGCTTTTCCCAATGGCCTGAGTGGCCTAAAGGCCTGGGTACACACTCACATTCCTGGCCTTCCCACGGAGACCCTGGGACGGCCCAGGAATCTATATTTTTGGTGAGTGCCTGGGTAATTTTAGTAAGTGGCTGTTTAGAAGCCTGCTGACTGATCCTCATGATGGCGAGAGAAGCAGGATTCGCTCCGCCTGTTTTACCACTCAGGATGGTGCAGGAAAGGTGGAGCTGCATGAGGGCCCTGGAAGGCCAGGGGCAGCCCCTCACTCGTCCATTCATGCATGTATGTGTCCACTTACTCGCTCAACCGTCAGCTCTGGGAGGCCTGGGAGTGGCCCGTGAAGTCCACTGTTGTCTGACACACACCCAGCTGGGCTCACCCTGGAGAGGAGGTGCTGGACATACTGCTGTCTGAAGCAGGGCGTCGCAGACACATCCGGGCCGTTAAAATGCTTATGATGAAGGGCAGGTAGGAGGTGACAGGCAGTGCAGCAGCATGGGCTGGCCGGGAGGGCCTATGGCGGTGCTTGGCGGTCCAGACCTGAGACCCTGCGATCCCAGGAGGGCCCCATCGCTGTGCTGGACCTCAGTCTCCTCTCAGGAGAGGGGGCGGGGGCGAGGTTGGTCAGGTGGGTGCGGAGCGTCCTTCCCACTCTGCCTCCAC
>NW_006160008.1:759016-802883 GCF_000334495.1 Tupaia belangeri chinensis | reverse complement strand
AGCGTCCTTCCCTCTCTGCCTCCACTCTGTCCAGAGGGATCACCATCCCCATCCTGGCAGGCTTAGTGTCCCAGAGGCTCCCCTCTGCTTGGCTGCCTGCTGGTTGGGACAGAGCCCAGGGCAGAGGAGGGAAGGCCTTGTCTCCGGGAGCACGTTTTCCCTCTGCCTTGTGTGTAGGTGACAAAGGGGCGAGGACAGAGGAGACAGGGAGGTGGGAGAGCAGGGCGTGGGCGGGACAGCGGAGACATGCACCGCCCTGGGAGGGGTCTGCAGCCCCCGTGTCGGGGGAAGAGGGGCTCTTCTGGGAATGGTGGAGCAGGCGCTGTGAGGGGCAGGGGGCCCAGCAGCCAGCAGGTCTGACACTGCCTGCTCTGGACGAGTGTTGGCAGGTGGGACACCACAGGGCACGGCGGGCAGAAGGGACAGTGTGTCATCTGGAGCCAGGGAGGAGGGAAGGGGGTGACAGTGACAGGAGACGTCACAGGCTGGGAGTCATGGCATGTGAACGGAGAGCAGCAAAGATGGGGATGTGAGAGGCGGGAGTGAGGTGGGGGACACCCCTCATCTGCCTAGAGGAAGAGGGTGGGGAGCCCAAGATGGGGCTCTAACCCAGCTCTGGCACTTCGCAGGCATGTGATGTGGCCAAGCCAAGCAAGGCCTCTGCTGGCCCAGAGAGGTTTAAGTGGGGCAGAGAGCTATCCAAATGGAGCCAGGGACACCAAGGCACAGAGAGGCCAAATTCCTCCCTCAAGGTCACACAGCGCGGCCTTGAGGCTGGACGGGCTTGGGTGATGGCTCTATTGTCGAGAGCCCTGGGGGAGAACCCGTCCTGGGTGTACTTGACTGGCTGAGCGACCTCCCTGTTCGGGTGTGTTTTTATTCCTCGCCTGTTCCCCTTGCTCCTGCAATTTCTGTCTGTCCCCGTCCCTTTCTGTCTCCATGTCATCTGTCCCTCTCCCCACTCCTGTCTCGCTTCTCTTTCTGCTTCTTGTCTCTCTGCCCTGCTTTCTCTTGCCTATTCAGGTGCAACCACTTTGACCAGGGCTCACCTGAGCAACAAGGAGGGCCAGCAGGACATGGCCCCCTGGAGGCCTGCCCGCGCCTCTTTGGACACCTCCAAGTTCAAGTACCAGGACCCACTTTCCCTGCAGCCACCTCTGCCCCTGCCCCGGAGAGGCAGCTCGCGCGGGCAGGCCCACCTGGAAGAGATCCGGCCTCCACCCCCGACGGCTGCCAGCACGGATTCTTTGGGAATGGACCGACCTGGGTCCCTGAAGAAGGGGGGCTCTCGACCCTCCTCGAGCGAGAAGAGGGCCACCTCCCGAGAGGGGGCTCTGCTGTGCCAGGGGCAGGATGGAGGCCTTGGCTTGGGGGCCCAGGACCACAGAGGCACGCCCAGGAGCCAGAAGGACAGCGTCATCCCTGACAACATCCGCCACAAGTTTGGGAGCAACATGGTGGATCAGTTGGTCTCCGAGGAGCAGGTGTCACAGTGGGGGTGCAGGAGGCTAAGGGCAGCAGGAGGGTCATGAGTGGACTCTCACAGCGACTGAGGAGCCACCTGCCATGAGTAGAGTCCCTGCGGTACCTAGCAGTAGAAAGCAGCACTGACTGACACCTGCTGCGTGCAGGCGCCGTGCGCTGTGTAACTTCACACGTAGCCACCTGGTTCTCTTCCCAGCGTCCCTGTGAGGAAGGTGCTGTTGTTATTTCCATTTCATGGATGAGGAGCCTGAGACATAGATTGGTTAAGTAAGGTCACCTAATTCACCCAGTTGTGTAGGACAAGGGTCTAAGCTGAGCCGGCAGATTCTGGAGCCACGGCCCCATGGCTTTGTTGCTATAGTAGTCTTTTCTTTGAACTGGATGCTTTCAGTTTGAACAAGTCTGCTAGGGGAAATAGCGTTGAGTTAGATGGACGGCATCTATTGGACCCAGGTTTCAATCCTGCCCCTGAATGCCAAGTGGCTGGGCATGCTGCTTCCTCTTTCCGGGCTTCAGTCCCTACATCTGTAATGAGGCAGGTGGACGAGACCACCACGGCAAACCCACAGGATGCGTGCCACTGCTCCCCGAGCTTGCACTCATGGCAGGCATCATTAATCGTTGCCAGAGCTCGTTTCCACCCGATGGATCATTGTTAGCAGTCACTACTGATTGAGTGAAGCAAGAGGTAGAACTCACCTGCCATTTCCGGCCACGTGCTAACCATTCTTCCTGCTTGGCATTCTGAGACCCGATTTCAAAGCCTCCATCTCAACCCTCACAGCAACTACCCAGAGCTGACTTGGGTGATACCTCGACTGTGAGAACTGGGCAAGTCCCTGGCCTCCCGGGGCCCAGCTTCCTCATTTATAAAATGATGGGACAAGCGCTGCCCTGTGAAGACCCCTCTTGGTGCTGCACATAGCAGGTTTCAGTGCCTGGAGGAGGTTATATGGTCACAGCACCCCCAATACCCTGGCCCACTGTGCAAGGGGGATTACGGGTGGCTGGTTGGAACCACAGGTGAACCTTGGCCTGGGGGATAGTGAGGCCAGGCGCAGAGGGAGGAGGAGCTAGGGGAGGTTTGGGGCTTGACTCTGTCTTCCCATCCCTTGTCTCTTCTCCCTGCCTCCCACTCAGGCTCGAAGGGTCATTGGTGAAGTCGTTGAGGGCCAGAAGAAGTCAAGCTCATGGCCCAGCAGGACCGAGAGCTCTGTGGAAATCGCCTCCATCTTCCAAGACTACTACGATCTGGGCTACAACATGCGGTCAAACTTGTTTCAAGGTCAGGTTGAAGAGCGAGGGCGGGGCACCTTGGTCTCCAAGGCATTGGGCAGGGAAGGCCTTCTCGGTGTCCACCCACACGGGGTCCAGGACCCCAGGACACTGTACCTGGCATGTGCCCGGAGAGTCCTGGGAACGCCCAGTCCCCTAGTGAGTCTGCCTCACTGTGTGGATGAGCCTTCCCCGTGGGCAGTCAGCCCCTCACACCCCGGACACCCTGGTTTCTTCCTCTGCCAGTAGGAGGCCAGCACACCTCTGGCTGGGCACCTTGACTCCGGTGACATGGTCCAAAGCTCAGCTCAGCCACTCACTAGCAGGGTGTGACTCCAGGCAGGTCCTTACCCTCTCTGAGCCTCAGCTGCCTTCTCAGTACAATGGGGACAGCAAGGACAGTTTGGCCCTCACTGGGCCATTGGCAAACTCCGAAGGTGTGGCATGGCATGAGGGCCCAGTGACTGTTCAAGTCGTTCTTTTTCTTTCCCAGAACCCAGTGGTGGTGCCACCTGGAAAAACAGGAAGTGAGGCTTGGGGACTTTGACTTTCACAGAGGTTTCCTTCGGGTCAGCGTGGTCCAGTTTGGGTGGCTGGGGGTGCTATTAGCTCCGTGTCCCAGGCAGTTCGGAGACCAGTGGTTCAAGACCCGGACTAGGAGCGGTCTGAGGTCTGTCTGCGGCTCAAGCCTATATACTCTTCTGCCTCCCAACTCCAGTCTTCGCTTGGCACCAAGCCACCTCCCTGCATGTGACTGCTCCCGAGAGCTGCCTAGCTTGCTCAGATGGGGGTCCACGTCCGGCAGGCAGTGGCGTCTCTCTGTCCCACATTCCAGTCTGGCCTTATTGCCAAGCTCAGCTCCTTCTGGCTCTCCTCTGTCCTCCCCCCAGGCCCTCGCTGGTGCTCCCAGGGCCTGGCAAACTTTCTTCCCTGGCTCAGATCCTGGTCACCGGAGGAACGAGACACCCACTGCAAGACTCTCTGGGCTTTCTTTTAAATTTGGAGAAGGGGTGGTGCTAGGTGGGAAGTGAGAACACAGCTCGGCCTGTCCTCTCTTCTGGGCCCCAGGAATCCTGTCTGCACTTCTCAATTCAACAGTTCTTATGTACAGCCTCGTGCAATGATGTCGATACAAACGTAAAAGCATATTTAAACAATCCGCCTGCCATCGTCCAGCCGAGGAAGTAGGGCTGTGCCCAGGGTGTGGCAGAGCCAGCTGCTACCGGCTCGCACCGGCTCACAAGTGTCTGTTACCTTCCCGAAACGACTGGCCTATGAATGCTCTCTCTCACTTGGGCGTGGGAGTGGAGGTTGCACTCCGGAAATTGGCAAACACCACGAATCTGGGCTTCACCTGTAGCCCTAAACCGTTGGTGTGACCCATCCAAGTGCCTTCTCAGTCTCCACCCCTCAGTGGGAAGCCTTGGCACTTGCCGTTGGAGGGTGGTAAGGCTGTGTGGTTGCACAGGAGGGTGGGAAAGGCAATCCGAGGAGACAGGGTGGGTTGTGAGGCCTTGTTTGACTTAGGCTAAAGGATCACTCCAGCTTAGATTCCTGTGCTGAGGATAGACATGGCAGGGGGAGAAGGTGGGGGCGGGGGGCAAAGGTGGTATAGCTGGACCTACATGGGAAGGGTCCTAGGTTCTCATCCCAGGACCTCCCAGGGCACTCGGGGAATGGCCATAATTCAGGCTGGCCCAGACAGTGTGAGGACCCTCTATGGTGCCCCCTCTCTTTCTCTCTTAAAAAAAAAAAAATACGTTTAAAGAGACGGAATAGACAATAGGGACTGGTACAGAAATGGGAAAACCAGTGAGGGGATGACTTCAGAGGTCCAGGTGGAACACGTGACAGTGGCACGGGTCGGGAGTCGGGCTGGTGCACAGCAGGATTTTGGTGGGCGCCCCCGAGCACTGTGGTAGCTCAGGGAGTTAATGGGGAAGGTGTCTGATATTTGAGGACCCTGGGTATTTGCGTAAAGTAGAGCGAATGGATTTGGGGTGTGAGAGAGAGTGGAATTCAAGTTGATTTCAAGGTCTTTGACCTGAACAACAGAGAATGGAATGGCTATTTACTGAGGCTTAGGAGATTCTGGGAGGTGTGGGTTGAAGAAATCCTATCCCATGCTGAGTCATAGAGATAATCTTTTAAAATGGCCTTCTAAAACAGTTATCAATAGTTTTATTTTTCACATCGAAGTCTTTAATCCACCTGGAGTCGATCTCTGTTTTTGTTGTGAAGAGGGACTCGTTTTGAATGCCTTCTTTACAAGGATGGCAGCTCGTCTCAGCCCCGTCTTTCCCTGGAGTCCTGGAGGGGTGTGTTTGTTTGTATCTGCCTGGGTGGATTTCCAGGGGCCCTCTTCTGCCCGCTGGTCCCGTGTTACACGTCTAGTTACCCAGGATTGCGAGCAGTCTGCTGCCTGATCGGGCGGTGGTGCTGCCAGGCCTTCGCCGCCCTCCCCGCCTGTTAGCGTCTGGGCTTCCTAGGTCCTCTGAGCGTCCATATCGATTTTAGAATCAGCTTTCGGTTTCCGTAAAATATCCTGTTGGGATTTTTAATTGGAAGGACATTGAATTTACAGCTCAATTTTGGCTCAGTTATCAGTTTTATAGATAATGAATTTTCCAATTCATGAATATGGTAGATAGCTCCGTTAATTTGAACATTTTGCCAATATCTATCAATAACATTTTGTCTTTTTTTTTTTTTTTGAGAGAGATTTTTTGCTACAGGGCACGTGCACTCACACGAGAGACCAAGACAGTGAGAAATCACCCACGGGCTGGGTGGCCACACTGTAATCCTTCTCCATTCGCCTCTCGGGATTTGGGGCATGCATGCACACGTGCCCAGCGTGAGTTTCAAGCCACTGGGTCGAGGACTCAAACCGTCGTCAACCTTGTGGGAGTCCAGCGACGTAACCATGATGCCATCTGCTAGTCCCCATTTTGTCATCTTTTTCTGTAGAGATCATGCAGCTTTTTGTTAGATGTATTTGGGAGAACCTCCTTTGCAAACGGTAACTTTAAAAATTACATTTCTAGAAATCTTTTTTTTCATTATTCATGATAGAACGTGTGCATGCACATGTGAGAATGAGAGAAGGACGGGACTGAGAGAGAGGTGAGCAGAGCCCCCGGCACAGTCAGCCCACGTTGCAGTCCCTTTCCCCAGACCACTAGGTCGTGGGCACAATGCAGTACTGGGAGTTTCAGTTTAGCTGGACTAGGGATTTGAACCCTGGTCACAGTGTGGGATCCAGCTTGTCTAGAGTAGTACAATACCCCTGTACCATGAGCCTGCTCAATGATGACATTTTGTTTTTTAGTTTTTGTTATAGAGTACATGTGCTTGCCAGAGAGAGAGAGAAAAAATGAGAAATGGCTAAACCACACTCCCTTCCCCTCCATTCTCCTTCTGGGATTTTGGCCACGCATACACACAAGGCACGCTCAGGCCGCTAGATCCAGGACTTGAAACACACAGTAGGCCATGGGGGATCCAGCCGCCTTAACCTCTGCACCACCTGCGCGCCCAATAATTCCATTTCCTGACTTTGCTGCCGGTATATGCAGATACCATTTTTATTTTTCTATATTAATCTTATAGCTAGAAACCTTGCTCAGTTCACCTTTTAACCCTTTTTCTTTTTTTTAAAATTTTTTTCGAGAGGGTTTTGCTATAGGGTGTGTGCGCTCTAAAGACAGAGAGACAGATAGAGAAACAGAAAGTGAGAAATCACCCCCTGGGGGATGACCACACTGCAATCCCTTCTCTTCCATTCTTCTCTTCCATTCTCTTCTCGGGATCTTGGGCACACATGCACATGCGCCCAGTGTAAGTTTAAGCCACCAGGTCTGGGACTCGAATTATAGTCAAATACATGGGGGTCCAGAGATATAGCCATTATACCAACTGCTGGTCCTGCTCACCTTTTAATTCTAATAATTGTTTGTAGATTTTTCAGAGCTTTTAAAAAATTCGTGATCACACATGTGCATGAAAGAGAGCGCAGAGCATACCCTCCATGGGCTCAGTCAGGACGTGACCCCCTTCTGCCCAGCAGGATCTGGGCACGTGCCTGTGTGTGGGTGTGTTTCCATGCTAGCCAGGCTGGGGACTCGAACCACAAGCAGTCAGCCTATGGCTTCCACTCCACAGTCTAGTGGGCTCCTGATGGTGCCACAGAGGCTCGGCTATCTTTGGGATGTTTTTGAAGAGTAATAATGGCTACATTTATGCATGGCATGCAACGTGTCATCAGGCATTACTTTCAGGACTTTACGTACAGTTTAATTTTCACAAGAACCCTATGCGGTAAGTGCTATAATTCCCATTTTTATTTTTTGGAGAGGAAAACTTCAAGGCATGGAAAAATTAAGTAACTTGCTCAAGGCTACTCAGGTAGGGGAGGTCAGAGTTGAGACTTGAATATTGGTAGCCCTAGGCCAGAGGTCACAAAGCTTTTTTTTTTTTTTTTTTTTTTTAGTTTTATTATAGGGCATGTGCTTGCCAGAGAAAGAAAGAGACAAAGAAGGGGGAAAGAGATAAATCCCTCCCCAGGGGGTGTGTCCACGCCAAATCCCTTCTTCTCCATTCTCCTCTTGGGATATTCTGAGCACACACACACACACATGCCTGGAATGTTTTTCAAGCTGCTGAGTCTGGGAATCGAGTAACGCCATTGGCCATGTGGGATCCATCTCCCTTAACCACCATGCCGCCCGCTGGTCCATAAATGTAATATTTTAAAAAAGAAAAAGACAGAGAAAAGAGAGACAGGAAAAGTAAGAAATCACTCCCTGGGGGAATGGCCACACCACAATTCTTTCTTCTCCATTCTCCTCTTGGGATTTTCAGACATGCATACACATGCACCTGGGATGTTTTTCAAGCCACCAGGTCTGGGACTGGAACTGCACAGTTGGCCATGTGGGATCCAGCTGCCTTCCCTCCATGGCACCTACTGCCCCAGAGATGGTTCATTTTTGTAAATGATCTGTGTCTGAAAATAATCTCTTGGGGGCTGGTCCTGTAGCTGGTCCTGGCTAACGGCTGTGTTTAAGGAGCCAGATTCTACATGGCCTCCGGTTGGCCCCAGTGGCTTGAAAAATGCACTGGGTGCCTATGTGTGCCCCCAAATCCTGATGGGGTAGAGAAATGGAGGAAAGGGATTGTGATGTAACCACACCGCACTGGGAGGTGCTTTCTGTCTCTCTAGTGAGCACACACACCGACTGGCAATAAATTTAAAAAAATCTCTTGGGTACAGAGTCTGTGTTTATTTGATAGAACAGGATTGCTAATTATTTCTATATAAAATTTCCAATTTCTTATTAATATTCTTTGCTTAATCTATTAATTACTAAGAGGTACCTTTAAATCTTCCCCTATGACAACAGATTTGTCAATTTCTTCTTGTAGTTCTGTCAATTTTGCTCTATTTTGAGATTATTTTAGTGAATCAAGTTTGGAATTATTACATCATCTTAATGAATTGCAGTGATTTTTATTTCCCATCATGTCTTTGCCTTACACTCTTATTTTGTCTGATAACGATGTAGTTAGATCAGAAAGCTTTGGGTTATTGTTTGCTTAGTATATCTTTTTCTATCCTTTTATGCTTATTCTCTATTTCCTTTTGTTTTAAGTATGCTTTAAATGATATAGATCTGGAAACTGTTTTCTCTGATCTGATGGTGTATTATTTAATCTGTGAGATTAGTCAGTCTATTTATATTTATTGTAATTATTGATATACTTAGGTTTATTTCCCTGACCTTATTTTGTGCTTTTTATTTGCACCAATTTTTCTTTTCTTTTCTTTTTCTTTTCTTTTAACTAGCTTTAGGGCCTGTGCATTCGCTGTACAGAGGTGAAGAGAGAGAAACAGGATAAGTGAGAAAGCATCCCCGGGGGACGGCCATGCTGCAAGCCCTTCCCTTCTAGTCTCCTCCAGGGATTTTGAGCACACACACACATGCGCCTAGAATGTTCTACGAGCTACTCCATAGAGGAAACTGTTGTGCACATAAACAGTAGAGTGTCCAACCTCTGTTGCCATGGGGCATCTGGGGATTTCTTCATGGTCTTCCACAGGGGCCCCCCAGGAGACAAAGAGCCTCATGAAGGCTTCCTACACACCAGAGGTGATTGAGAAATCAGTGAGGGACACAGAGCACTGGCATGGGAGGAAGACGGATGATCTGGGTAGGTGGGGAGCTGTGGGGATGGGAGGTGGGCACTCTCCTTCCTGGGCAGTACATGGGCCCTGGGGTAGACCTGCAGGAGGGATGGGTGACCCGGGGTCTGGTGTGCCTGAGGCTGCTGAGTGGTCTGTGCTGGCTCCTCCCCCACTCTCTGTAGGACGGTGGCACCAGAAAAATGCTATGAATATGAACTTACAGAAAGCACTGGAAGAAAAGTATGGAGAAAAGAGCAAAAGCAAGAGCTTGAAGTACTAGATACTAGACACAGAAGAGGTGCCCTCTGCTCCCAGGAAGTGCTAACAATAAAAAAAAAAAAAGCACAAATCTGAGCCCTTCTCTGCTTGGTGCTTCTCTTTGCAAGGGGCTGAGGACCAACGCGTGGTGTAGAAGAGACCAGCTTAGGGAAGATGGAAGCCCGGTGGGCCCCTAGACCTCTCCACTGCATGTACATGCACACTCACACACACACACACACACACACGCCTTCCCAACTTTCCCCTTTTTCCAGGAAGGGGCATGATGGCAGAGCCAGTGTGCTTGGCTTCTCTCTCCTGCCCTGTGTAATGGGTCCCAAGTGGACATTCTGGATCTAGGCCTGCAAGCTCTCCTTAGCAGACCCAATGATTTCCAGACACCCATTCCTCTTCCATGAGGCTAGGGATTTTGGAGGACTTGACCAACATGGTCTTTCCTGTCTAGCAGTGGATTTGATTGGTCTCGTGATTATTCTTATGTGCCCCACTCCCATCCTCATGTGACTCAACTGGGGTCAATCAGTTTCAAGGAAAGGTGTGAACATGTGCAGCCTTGGGGAAATACCTTTCTCTGCTGAGAATACTGGGGGGGGGGGTTCCTCTCCCCTGACATACTGACTGATGTAGGTGCAGCCCAGACTGCTGCTGCTGCCAGATGCCTGTGACCAGAGGAACTGCAGACAATTCCCAGTTCGGGACCTCCAGGACTCACTGAGCCACTCCAGCTTCTGGAAACCACCTCCCTCTGGACTTCCCACAATGTGACCTGGGCATCTCAGCATTGTCTAAGCAGCCCCAGATGGCTGTAGCCAGTAAGGATCCCTGATAACGGCAGGAGCAGGACATGGGAACTGGAGCCCCCAGACATGGGTTCCAGGTCAGACAGCTGTGTCCACCAGCTGACCCTGACAAATTTTACTGGGTGAGGCTCCAGGCCAGCAGCACACCCTGCCTGTAGGTCACTGACCACTCCTGGAACGTGCTCTATTTGGGTCATTTACTACGTGCTGTGTTTGCCCTAAACCACACCAACGCACAGTGGCTAAAATGCACGATCACAGGCCCAGCTGTGGTGGACAGCAGGAACACTCTGCAATGCTGGAAGCCCTAAGGACGATCAGGGTTCAGTTCCCATGGTCTGGCTGGCTCGGAGGCTGAGGAGAGGACCATGGAATAAGACCTTACTGAGGATGATTGTCTCTTTCTTTTAACTAAAAAAAAAAAAAAAAAAAAAAAGACAATAAAAATCAAATTGTTAAAGTCACAAAAAAAAAAAAAAAAGGGGAAAAACCTCACATGATCATCGATTGGTTCACAGTCGCACAGTTTGGGCATGGCTCATTTCTGTTCCAGGTGGCATTAACTTGAATGTTTCTCCTCTCCCGGGCCTGGTACCCCACTGAGATGAGCACCGCCCTGGGGTTGGCTTGTCGCTTGCTCTCTGTGGGGCCTCTCCTTGAGGCTTGCTTACGTTCCCTCATGGTGCAGGGACTGGGCTCCAAGAATGAGCCTTCCAAGGGGACATGAATCAGTGGGTGAAGGTTCATCAGGTCTCACGCTGGCTTGTTAATGTCCACGTGGCCACAGAGACGTGGCCCAGCAAAGACTGTGGAAGGAGGCTACGTAAGAGTATTACCCAGTCAGGAGAGGGTCGTTGAAGACCAGACCGCCAAAGTAACAGTCTTCCCAGTGATCATCTTGCTTCGGAAGAAGAAGGAATCAAAATCAACATGTCCCCTCTTCTCCACCAAATGATCCTTCTCCCACCAAAGGGAATTACTATTTATTTATTTTAGAGAGAGAGATCTTTACTATTGGGTGCATGTGCTCACTGGAGACAGAGACAGAAAGTGACAAATAACCCCCAAGGACAGCCCCCCCTGTGGCCATGCCACAATCCCTTCTCTAGTCTCCTCTCAGGATTTGGGGCATGCACACACACACACGCCTGGTGTGAGTTTCAGCCACCGAGTCTGGGACTTGAACTGCGGTCAGCCAAGCGGAAGTTCAGCGATGTAACCATTATGCCATCCGCTGGTCCTGGGGATGATTTCTTCGAGCTCTCAGAGTTGGATCAGGATGCAGTAAGGGAGGTGGTCTGACTTCAGCAGTGAGTGCTAAGCTGAGTGCAAGGGGCTGAGTTCTGCTCAGCTGCTGTAACGGGGGCCCAGTTTCTGCAAGGCACTGTGCTTTGTGCTGGAAAATCTAGACTTCATCTTTACTGAGTAGCTACTATGTGCCCTTCACACATGACACCTGAGAAAACAAGCCACGCAAAGCGTCATGGCTGTCATAGACTTTGCACTGCTCTGCCACAGACATGACCATACACCGAATGTGCCGGGTGACACTGCGGTACCGATGCAGCTGCTTTATACACGCAAGCTTATTTCATCCTCGCGCCAGTCCTCAAGCTCTTACCGGCCCATTTATGAAGACGAGGAAACAGCGGCTCGGAGCGCCCAAGCGAATGACACGAGATTATGAGTCGGAAGCTGAGATCAGAGCCCTGGGAAGTCCCAAGGCCACTTTCTGCCCTACCAGGCCATCATCCTGTGTGGTCTTGCTGTCCTAGGCACGGTGAGGACAGCGATATGGATGCAGTGCCGTTCTGCCCTCAGGGCAACTGGTGTGGAGGAAGCTGGCCTCGAGGCTCCAGCCACCTGGCCAGCACGTGCTGAGCACCTGCCCTGCCCAGCCTGGCCAAGGAGCTGGAAGGCAGAGACGAGGGAGACGTAGTGCCCACCCTCTGCAAGCTCTGCCTGGTGCGGGCGCGGACCTGTCCGTAAGTGGATGCTCAGAAGTTTGGTACGTGCCATGAGAAGTTCACACAGGGCCAGTGACAGCACGGAGGAGAATAGGGTGGCCTCCACCTGGGATGGGGCACTGGTCACAGAGGGGAGGGAGCTCTCGGGATGAACCTGGAAACATGAGCAGGTACATTCGGGGCCTGGAAGGCGTTCCAGAGCAGAGCACGGTATGAGCACAGCCCAGTAAGGTGTACGGAGGAGCCACATGTGGCTCCTTCGTCTTGGGGGTAGAGGTCCCTCCATGGGAAGGGGCACGTGTGAGGTAGGAAAGGTGGGCAGGGTGTGCCTGGAGTGGGCCATGCCCAGCTAAGGTCACAAGTGCAAGCCCCAGCCCTCCCCTTCAGGAGCTTCCAGTCTGGCTGGAGCATAAAGCGCTATTAATGACAGAAGAGCCCACCCAGAGGAGTTGAAAAGATGTCCCAGGGGCCAGCAGACGGTGTAATGATTGTGCCACTGGACTCCCGCATGGCCGACTGTGGTTCAGGTTCTGGACCCCGTGGTTTCAAAATCACACTGGGCATGTGTGCATGCATGCCCAAGATCCCGGGAGGAGGATGGAGAAGGGACTGTGGTGTGGCCAGCCCCCTGGGGGGTGATTTCTCACTTTTCCTCTCACTGTCTCTCTCTCTCCATTGAGCACATGCACCCTGAGGAAAAACCTCTTAAAAAAGGTGTTTCATACCCCCAGTAATCAGAGACATAAAGTAACACGATAAATTCATCAGACTGGAAAAATCGACCATGCTAGTCCAGGTGAGAATGAGGGAAATGGAAGCTCATACGCTCCATGAATTGTGAGCAAAGAAAGTATTGAGCAAAACTGAAATGACGTATTACAACCCAGACCTCCCACTGTGCACGCAGGTGTCCCCTACGCATGCGCACCAGGAGCCCATGCGCGGGTATTCATCGCAGTGAGGTTCACGACGGCGAATCAGCCTACTGCCTCTCAGCAGGAGCAGGGCCGGGTGGGAAGGCCCAGGGCAGTGGAAAGGATGAACCATCCACACATAGCAGCATTAAGAGGCCACACGACACATGGCAGTGGGGCAGTGACGATCTGTCAGATAAATCCTGAACCTGGAAACTCACTGCTCTAGTAGACTTCAAGGGCACGCCCATGTCACTCTGCTGCGCACGGGTCAGTTCTAGGAGTAAGGAAGGTGGGCTGGAAGGCGGGTTAGAAGGGTGCTAAACGGCAGTTAAACTCCCGTTCCATGTAGGGTGGCACTTTTCAGAGCAGCTTGACAAGACAGAGCTGCCAAAATGCCTTCTGTCGAGAGAACCCAGGTGCCAGTAAGTGACCGGTTAACACGATGTCAGGGAGCTGAGCTAAACGAGCAATTCCAGGTTTGACATCAAGAATACACGGAACATGCTTTAGGACTTCGCCTCAGTTAGTGATTCCATCTTGGGACGGTAAGAGGAACCCTTTCTAATTAAACATTGACTAGACTGGAGGGAGGAAAGCTGTAATCCCAGCAAAGTAAATAAAACATGCATAGATTTTTTTTATTTTTTTAACTTGAAGCAGACCTTTATCCCACTGGTGCTGTTTCCAATGACTTGGCTTGATCTTCATGCTCCTGGTGTTTCTAGATGCTGGATCACATAGCAAGGTACACGGGCCAGGTCTTAACTAGCATGAATGCACATAATGGGAGAGTTATTCACCCTTCAATTCATGCAGGACCTCATTTACCCATCATAGTTTGGAATCATCTTTGTAATTTTCATCAAATCCAAGTACCACCTGAGAGGAAGCCAATAGGAGCAATCTGGGATGCCATGGCCCAGGACACGGTTGGCCAGTCCTCCACAGCTGCAATGCCAGTCCAGCTCGACCCCTAGTGTTGGTGTCTACAAATTGCAGGCCCAGGGCTCAGGACTCAAATCTGCAATGCACACTGAGGGCCATTGAGTTATATCTTTCTAACCATGCTTATTCTGCTCCACCCATGGCTCCATTTTATAGAGGAGAACACTGAGACCCAGCGGAATGAACTTAAGTTTAATCTGGAAGCGAACAGCCCATGTTGCCTGTTTTGCAAATCCAAGCCGTCATCGATGGCACAGGGTGGAAGGCTGATCCTTTTCTGTTCTCCCTCATGGTCTCTGCATGAAACAGGAACAAGCAGGAACTTGGGTAAACTTGGAAGAAAATCCAAATGTAGATTTGCAGCCAAGAGGCAACAAGAAGAGCTGGGCGTGGTGGCACACACTGCTGCTCCCAGCTATTTGGGATGGCTGAGGCAGGAAGATCACAAGTTCAAAGGCAGCCTGGGTGACATAGTGACACCCTGTCTCTGAGGAAAAAGAAAAAGGAGTCAACAAGAGACTCTAGCTAGGGTGGAGTTCTTGGGAAGACTGCCTGCCTCTTCAGAACCAGCTCTCATTCCTAGGGTAGAACTAGAGGGGCAGTTATACAGAGGCTGTGGTAAGCATTATCTAAGAGGATGTGTGCTCGTACCTGGCCCAGAGTCAGGCAAAGTGTGTGATTAATGCTTATTCTTTTTTTTTTTTGGAGAGGTTTTTGCTATAGGGCGAGTGCGCTCGCCAGACAGAGAGAGACAGAGAGATAGAAAGCAGGAAATCACCCCCCAGGGGGGATGGCCACGCCGCAATCCCTTCTCCTCTATTCTCCTCTCGGGATCTTGGGCACACACGCACACGCGCCCAGTGTGAGTTTAAGCCACCGGGTCCGGGACTTGAACCGTTGTCAACTACGTGGGAGTCCAGCGACATAGCCATTACGCTAACTGCTGGTCCCATTAATGCTTATTCTTGTGCTGGCCGCATAGCCTAGATGTCGAGGGAGCCAAACCCCACATGGCCATGGTAGTTCAAATCCCAGCCCCAGTGGCTTGAAAAACACTCTGGGAAAATTCTGATGGGATGGAGAGACGGAGGAGAAGGAATTGTGGCGTGACCACACCCCATTGGGGGTGCTTTCTCCCTTTCTCTCTTTCTGGCAAGTGCATACACTCTTCGGCAATTAAAAAAAAAAAGGAAAAGAAAAAAATGTTTATTCTTTGTCTTCCTCCAGGTCCAGGTTTTCTAAATATATTTCAAAGAACACTGTGATATGTGAATAGGGGTTACATGGGAAATTGTCCCATTGCCAAAAAACTTGGGTTATGTTGATGTAAATAACACTGTATCGAGAGGTTTTCGCTATAGGGTGCGTGCGCTCGCCAGACAGACAGAGACAGAGAGACAGAAAGCGAGAAATCACCCCCCGGGGGGATGGCCACGCCACAATCCCTTCCCCTCCATTCTCCTCTTGGGATCTTGGGCATGCACGCACACGCGCCCGGCGTGAGTTTTAAGCCACCGGGACACGAACCGCGGTCGACTACGTGGGAGTCCAGCGACATAGCCATTACGCTAACTGCTGGTTCCCTGTGCAAAACTTTTCAGAACCTTGGATATGCTAAAATCCATTTTGCCACTCTAAACGGTGGCTGTGTTTTCACTGCGCCTGGCACAGACAGAGCAAGCCATGGAGACGGTGGTAAGCGCTGTGATTACGATAACGACCCCATTAAAACCGCAGGTTCAGAAGCCTGGCAAGTCAACCTGGGGAGGCTCTGGGAAGCCCAGCCCTGTTCTAGGGGGTGGTTAGATGGACTGACGTGCAAACCAGGATGCCCACTGTCACGGCTCAGGGAGAAGTGCCCCTGCCCGAGAGCCTGGCCACGCCCTCCCTCTGGCTAATGCACCTAATGCCTCCTGCCTCCCAGATAACCCCAGGAGGAGGTGAGCCTGGCTTCAGGACGGGCCTGAGTTTCTTGGCAGCTGGTACTGCAGGACTCAGGCCAAGAGGCTGCCACGCACTACGGCCGTCCTGGTTTACGACAGCAAGGGTATTGGATAACCCGTCCGGGCAATGCCAGAGGCCGGCCTGGCTTTTCCTATATTCATATCCTTTTCCTTTCTTTCTTTTTAAATTTTTTTAGGTTTTTGCCATAGGCACATATACTCACTGGAGAGAGATAGCAGGAAAGTGAGAAATCACCCCTAAGGGGATAGGTCACGCCACAATCCCTTCTTCCCCATTCTCTTGGAATTTGGGGTACGCACACACACACGCACCTGGTGTGATTTTTCAAGCTGCCAGGTCTGGGACTTGAATCGTGGTCATTTTAGTGGGCCTCCGTATGCTGAGTGTTTGGCACCATAGAGGAGCCCGGAGAGGAGTCCCTGGCTCAGAGGCCTCCCAGTCATGATAATGGCCACCCAGGTGAGCTCAATTTAGGGCAATGACAGTGTCAGGAGGGAAGGGAAGGAGAGGCAGCAGCCTTGGAGGCTGGAAGCCAACTGCTTGGGACTTCCAGGGTGGAAATGCGGAAGCTATGAAGCGCTGCCCCAGGCCAAAGAGGATCTGGGATCAGTGTTGCCAGAGCTCCAGGTCAGGGTCCCGTGGGCAGAACATTCCAGATCCCCTGGGGAAGGGAATGGCTGACTGGCGCCCTCCAGAGGTCAGAACTGAAGCGTTCCACAGAGGTGCACGTGCTCCCGGCTGGTTCCCGCTGCGCGTCCCTCTGGCTATCTCAGTGTCTCTAAGAGTGACACTGAGTCAGGCACTGGGTGTCTCTAAGCGCCCGAGCCGTCCTCTGTGCCATCAATTCCGGTGACTACAAGGGTCTTCCTTTCCTTTATCTTAGCTGTGAGCCCTGGTAAAAGACAAAATCGTAACAATTTAAAGATCTCAGTTGGCTTTATCTGTGAGTCTAGAACCAAGCGACACTATTTCATAACATAAGTGAATAGAACAAGTATTCCAATGAGCCGAGCAGAGAGGCTGGTTTTATAGACAGAGGAGGGCGGAGAAAGCAGAGACAGAGGGCACAGACTGAGCTGGTCATTTCAGTCACCTTCCTGTGAGAGGGACAGGCCATAGAGAAATAGCAGAATGGGTAGCATTAGGTCATTATTTTTTAGAGTGAGATTTTTGCTATACGGCACATGCGCTTGCCAGAAAGACAGAAGACAAAGAGAAAGAAATTGAGAAATCACCTCCTGGGGGAATAGTCACACCACAGTCCCTTCTCCTCCATTCTTCTCTTGGGATCTTGGGCATGCACGCACACGCGCCTGGAGTGTTTTAAGCCGCTGGGTCCAGGACTTTAACCATGGTCAACTACGTGGGAGTCCAGTGACATAATCATGATGCCACCTGCTGGTCCCATCATCAGATCACTTTTTGTAGAAAGGATTAGGGGCAGAGAAAGCTTCCTGATCAGCCAGCGGAATGCAGCTGTTGGGGACATTTTGCTGTCCTCTCATTCTCCTGATTCCTCAGAAGGTCACATCAACAGTTTAGCTTTGTCTTGGTGACATAGAACTTTGGCGGAGTCTCCACTGCTCTGTCAGGGCTTGGTGCAGGAGAAGTGACGTGATGACCTTCTGTAACCCCCGGGGGCGTTGTCCCTAGGTTTTGCTTTACTTGGGGTTTATTTAAACCTTGTCTGCAGGTGTAAGTCCCCACTCTCCTGTCTCCTCGCAAATGCCTACCCCAGAGAAGTCGAGACGTCAAGGACAGGCTATGCTTTCTTGAGCTTCAGGGACCCAACTCCCAAGGTGACCCCGCGGTGGGCGGTTAGCGGTCACAGCCCGTCAGAGAATGCAGTCGCCCCTCTGAAGACTCCTTCCTCCCACCTGGCTCCGGCCACTGGTTAACATCCTGGTTCCCGCCGGGACAGAAACTAGTATGGATGCTCAGATCTTCAAAGTCCACGGAGAACGTGGGATTAGGTCGCTGAATTCCTCATCCCAGAGAAAAATGCGCAAGGGCAGGACCCAGAACCTGTGACAGACCTTCCCCTGCTAAGTATTCATTACCAACTCTCAGAGTAAAAGTGACACTTAACCCCTGCCCAGTGCAGCTATCCGTTTCTGGCCGCTGCCTACCCGCAGCTTTTCTGGCCTGGGGGTGTATTTCTTTTCTGTTAAAAACCTTCACTTTCCCATGAAAACTCCCCTTTGCCCACTTGACAAGTGGCTGTGGTTTTTCATTCTGCGTCTCAGGCCAGGTCTCTAGTCACGCAGCGCAGCTCAACTCCCTCCGCCCAATGACCACCTGGCTAAGAGTCACAGCAAGCAGAGACAGCACTTCGTACGGCTTAACTCAGCCAGCCCAGCACATCCGTGCGGCGTGTCTCCTTATTGTCTTCATTTTACAAATCCACACACTGAGGCACAGAGAATTCCAGTGACTTGCCCAACGTCACACAGCTAGTAAGTGCTGGAGCTGGGCTTTGAATGAACGTGGTCTGACTCGGGTCCCCGCCCTCACCTGGTTACACTGCTCCAGGATCGTGTAACTGTGATTTTCTCAGGAACTTGAGCAGCCAGGGATGAGGCTTCTAGAATCTTTATCGAACAGAGCCCAGGGAAGGGAGATCTTCTTATTCACTACGCGCCCTTAAATTCGTCCTATAAATGAAGTGTCAGAGTTCTCTTAGAGCTGGTGAAGGAGGAGAAAAAGCTGCAGATGCGGGGATGAGACCTGGCTAAGAGCTGGGCAGTGTTCCCGGAGAGCGGATCCGGGTAACATTATAGGAGGCCGCACAGGCAGGCACCCTGGGCTGTTCGGCCTGAGGCCATTATGCCACGGGTCCCCTCCCTCAGCAGCCCCCGAGTCCCAGACCCGAGGCTCGCGTGTGCTGGAATGCAGAAACCCGCTCTGTCACACACAAACACACGTGAACTCACAGTCACCTGTACACACAGAGG
This sequence comes from Tupaia belangeri chinensis, assembly GCF_000334495.1. Classification (NCBI taxonomy): domain Eukaryota; kingdom Metazoa; phylum Chordata; class Mammalia; order Scandentia; family Tupaiidae; genus Tupaia; species Tupaia belangeri. The sequence goes on along the minus strand of NW_006160008.1, from coordinate 784,109 downwards.
CACGCATGATGGTATAAGGGGTGCATGTCAACACGATGCACACACATTTGTACACACACACACAGGCATGGCACACACAGACATCGCTCACCCCATGTGGACACGAGTGAGTGGACAAGGGGTTCAACTCTGCAGTTGCCCAGGGCCCCGCCCTGAAGGGCTTGCATTTGGTTTAATATTCTCCTGTTGTGGTTTTGAGATTGTTACTTTTTTTTTTGGAGAGGTTTTTTTTTTTCACTATAGGGCACATGCGCTCGCCAGACAGACAGAGAGAGCCAGAGAGCCAGAAAGCGAGAAATCACCCCCCAGTGGGGCATGGCCACACCGCAATCCCTTCTCCTCCATTCTCCTCTTGGGATCTTGGGCACGCACCCATATGGGCCCGGCATGAGTTTTAAGCCACTGGGTCGGGGACGTGAACCGCCATCGACTACGTGGGAGTCCAGCGACATAGCCATTACTCTAACTGCTGGTCCCCTGAGATTGTTACTTTTTGAACAGGGGGCTTCACATTTCCATTTTGCAGGGGGCATTCTCTCATTCTGTCTTTCCCTTTCCTCCTGTCTTGATTTCCTACAGAAGTTCCCACAATGCTCTGTTCTGAAAAGGGAGCGCTTAAATGAAGACTGAAAACAATTGCAGCTGGATAGGGGCCCCCCCCCCACAGAGAGGGCTGAGGTAATGCCCACTTCTGACCCCTAGGTGGCAGCACAAGCCGAGCCATGCCTTAGAGGCGGGAAGCCGCCGGGGAGGTGGGTGTCCCTGAGTCTCTGGAGAAACCCATCCTTTTCCAGGCAGTTTGGAGGTTCCCCAAAGCAGCAGTTTCTGAAGGATTATCTAAATTGTTTTCTGTAAATGTCTTTAAATACGTATTTTTGTTTTAAAAATGTTCTAATAACTGTAACACATTTTTAATACAGAGAATACTGCACATGGAACAATAAAAGTCATCCAAAACTTGACACACTTTTACTTTTACTTTTTGGCTATAGAGTATGTTGTTGGTCAGAAAGACAGAGAGAGAGAGAGAGAAATCACCTCGCCAGGGCGGATGCCGTGCTGCAATTCCCTCCCCTCTATTCTCTCGGAATTTGGGGCACACATGAACACGTGCCAAGCGTGTTTTCCAAGCTGCCGAGTCTGGGACTGGAGCCACACAGCTGGCCATGTGGGATCCAGCTGCCTTAACCACCATGCCACCTGCTGGCCTTGATTCTTTTTCTTAAAGAGCGTGAAAGGAAGTGACGGAATCCCCTTCTCCAACAGCGTGGCACGTCACAGGCCCTGCCAGACATTCCCCTCTAGGTAAGCACCCGCACTCATTCCGGCGTGCCCGCTGAACAGCACCGGCATGCTTCGTTCCACGTAGTCCTACATGGACGGACTTTCTACACACGCTCTGCCCGCTACCTTCCCACTTGACAAAACTAGCGTGTTTTCTGTTGGTATATATAGCTCTTAGATATTTGGACTCTTGGGACCAGTAGGTGGCATAATGGTTACATCTCTGGCCTCCCACATAATCCACTGCAGTTCGAGTCCCAGACCCAGTGGCTGAAAACACACCGAGCGTGTGTGCGTGCCCAAAATCCTGAGAGGAGAAAGGAGGAGAATCATCTCCTCTAGGCCATCTCCCCTGGGGGATTTCTTGCTTTCCATCTCTCTGTCTCTCTAGTGAGCACACACATGCTACAGCAAAATTCTCTCTGATTAAAATAAAAATCGGACTCTCATATCCCAAGGCCTGGTGCTAGCATAGTTTAGGTAGCCAGTTTATTAACAATCTGTACTTGGTGGGGGAAACCTGAAGCAGTTTTATCTTCTTCCACTCAACTTACGGTACTCATCTCGGACTGGCACAGGGAAATCCCTCTGACAGGCTTTTCTTTTAGAGATTTTTTCCTAAGGTGTGTATGCTCACCAGAGAGTGAGACAGAGACAGTGAGAGGGAAAGTGAGAAGTCACCCCCTCCCCTGGGGAGATGAGCATGCCACCATCCCCTCTCCTCCCAGGATCTTGGGCATACACTCACACACATGGTGTGATTTTCAAGCCACCAGCTCTGACCAGCCAAGTGGAAGACCAGCAACACAACCGCTACTCCACCTGCTGGGCCTGGTTTTTGTTTTTTAATTACCAGAGGGCACATCCCTGCGAGAAAGAGAGAGAGATAGAGAGAGAGAGAGAGAGAGGGAGAGAGGAAGCACTCCCTAGTGGGACATAGTCACACCGCAATCTCTCTGCCTCCATTTCGCCATCCCATCAGGACCCTCAGCGTGCGTGTGCATACACACACACACACACACACACACACACACACACCCCACCCGGTATGTTCTTCAGTCCACATGGGTAAGCTCTCGGTTTGTATCAGACACTTCCCTGAACAGCCCAGGTGTGTGCCCATGACCCAGAGCTGCCTGGGCCTGAGTGTGGATCGTGGTGTGAGCACCCTGCTGGGGGTGCTGTCTCTCTCGTGGAAGACATCAATAAACTTACATAAAAATGCCTTGACGGGATGAGACATGGTGAGGAGGACGGCGAAGCTTGATTCCGGAGCAGTCATCCGGGGACAGGGAGCTCGGCTTCCTGGCAGATGTGCAGCTGCAAAGAGACGAAAATACCCCAGCATGAGCACGCAGAGTCCCTGCTTGGGGCGGATGCGTTCGCAACGGAAGACAAGGCTTGTCGCAATTGGCGAGCTCTTGCTAATTGGTAAAACTAGCTGCGTCTTTCAGGTGAGAGCTCGGTACCGCTGTGGTCTCAAGGCAGAACTCAGGGCAGGTGAGGGGCCGCTGACCGCCACCCGGGGGTGCCTCTTCTCTCTAACCTGTTTGCGTAATGCCTGTCAGGTAAGCTGCGTGCTAACCTGCAAGGAAGGCTGAGGCCGAGCCAGCACAGCAAGAGATGACCGCCCGGAACCCAAGTCGCCCTGGATAACGCGTGCCAAGTCTGACAAGTCTGAGATTTTCTTTTCTTTCCTTTCCTTTCCTTTCCTTTCCTTTCCTTTCCTTTCCTTTCTTTTCTTTTCTTTTCTTTTCTTTTCTTTTTTTCCTTTTTTTTCTTTTTTTGGCGAGGTTTTTGCTATAGGGCGCGTGCGCTTGCCAGACAGACAGAGAGAGACAGAGAGACAGAAAGCGAGAAATCAGACTGCAGGATGGCCACACCACAATCCCTTCTCCTCCATTCTCCTCTCGGGATCTTGGGCACGCACGCACACGTGCCCAGCATGAATTTAAGCCACCGGATCCGGGACTCGAACCATGGTCGACTCTGTGGGAGTCCAGCGACATAGCCATTACGCTAACTGCTTTTTTCTTTTTAGGAGAGATTTTTGCTATAGGGCATGTGCACTCAGCAGAGAGATAGACAGAAAGCAAGAAATCACCCCCTTGGGGGTGGCTACACTGCAATCCCTTCTCCTCCATTCTCTTGGGATTTAGGGCACTCGCGCACACCTGCCTGGCTTGTTTTAAGCTTCTGGGTCTGGGACTCGAACCAGGTCGCCTACATGGGAGTCCAGCAACCTAACCATTACACCTTCTGTTGGCCCCAAGTCTCAGAGATTTTCCAGAGAAAGCTGTGAATGGGAACAGGGAGTAGCAAGAAGCCTTGTCCCGCAGTGACTGACTGCATTCTCTGATAAGGGGAGCAGGGTGATCTCATGGTCACTTGGGTCACTTTGCTTAATTTAATATTAGGTTTTTTTTTTGTTTGTTTGTTTAAATTTGCTACAGGACATGTGCACTCACTGGAGATACAGAGAGAGAGGGAAAATGAGAAAACACCCCCAGAGGGGGAAGACCACACGGCCATCTCTTTGTCACTATTCTCCTCTTCGGATTTTGGGCACACACTCACACATACCTGGTGTGTTTTCCAAGCTGCCAGGTCTGGGTTTGAACCACACTGCCTTAATCGCCACACTACTGGCTGGCCTAATCTTACTCTTAAGCGAAACGTGGAGACAAGTCTGGAAGGTAAAGGGGACATGTATTTGGGCAGTAAGGGCGTCTGTGAAACAAATTCCAGCGAGCGTAGGTAACATGCTGAGTTATTTCAGGTGCGCTTCCCTAAGAAAGCCACAAGACACACGTAAGTATTATTTCTTCACGATGCCGACTCAGACTGCAAGCTCCCGTTTTGCAGGAGAAATTGTTCTATTCAGGATCTATCAGCTTCCTCAGCGTTTGGTTAAAGGGTGTGACATTTTAGCATGAGTGAGTGCATCCGATGGGTTCTTTAGGGCCTAGAGCAAGCATTTAGTCCAAAACAGTGGCCTCCTGTAACTTCACAGGCATGTCAGAGAGGGCTTGGACATGGCTCGTTCTCGCTCTGTCGGGAAGAGAAGCAGCACCAGCCTCCTTGACAGGCCCTGCGGTGGTTTTCCTCTGCAGACCAGGGATGAAGGTGGGAGAAGCCACCTTCGAAATGGGCTCCCTGAACTCAGTGGGGCACCAGGGGAGTCAGGAGTCATGGAGACAAAGGAAACTGACTTCATTAGAAGATGGGGCTGCCACCACAGGGGCAGGAATGAAGCAGCGGCAGGTGCCGACTGAAGGCAAGGAAAACACAGTCGGGTGTGGGAGCAAAAGCTATCAACACATTAGCCCACACGGCCAGGTGCGGAGATGAGGACTTCTTAGGTGCTATCCAGTCTTTTCTTCCTTTTAAAAAGCCAGGACCAGCAGGTGCCATGAGGTGCTAGATTCCCACATGGTCAACTATGGTTCAAGTCCTAGACCCGGTCACTGGAAATTCAATCCAGGCACGTGAGCGTGTGCACCCAAAATCCCCAAAGGAGAGTAGAGGAGAAGGGATTGTGGCAGGGGATCCCTCTAGGGAGTGATTTCTCACTTTCTGTCCTTCTGAATCTTCAGTGAGCTCACGTGCCTTATAGCAAAAATCTCTCTCTCAAAAAAAAAAAAAAAGCCAATACTTCATTTTATTATTTACTGAAAGACCAAGACAGTATTTTGAAGTATCAGCACTCACGAAGGCAAGTCAGTTTAATCTGTGCTCTCGTACCTGATTGACATACATTTATTAAAAAGGATTTCTCTGAAACATTTTTAGTATGAAATGCATCATTAAATGGGAAGCAGCTCATAAAAATACTCTCCCAATATTTGCCTTGCTCTTTGACTCTTTTCCTTTAAAATGTTTCTCATTTCCCATTCCTAATACAAGTGTGTTTGTCTCAATATTTATATTATAGGATATTAAAAGGGGGTAGTTTGTGACTGAGCCAAGAAAGGGTAAGAAAGAAATGGGCCTTGAGGCCAGCAGGTGGCATGGTGGTTAAGGCACCTGGACCCCCATGGCCAAGTGCACAATTTGCATTTCAGACCAGGAAGCTTGAAAGACACACAGGGTGAGCGTGCATGGGTGCCCAAAACCCCGAGAGGACAATGGAGGAGAAGGGACTGCAGCCTGGCATTCCCCCTTGGGGGTGCTTTCTCACTTCCCTGCTCTCTCTTTGTCTCTCTCTGGTGAGTGCATGTGCCCTCTAGCGATGAAAAAAACAATAATAAATAGGGCTTTGGAGAGGGAGTGGTGTCTCTGTGGTGTGAGCACAGCCTCCTCTGATAGAGAGACAGCCGGACCCTGCTCCGTAGTAACTGGTGTTCTTACTGCCTGTGGTTGAAAGTCGCACACGGGTCAAAGAGGCGTGTGGGCTCTAGCGGACTCCCCTGGGCTCTCTGAATCAGCTAGGCATCACCTCGGCCTTCTAAGTTCCCTCGTCCCTTGCAGTGGAGAGCTTCAGAACTAGATTCCCAGAGATCTCCCTGTGAGACGAGGTGGCCGAGGCATTCTTCCCTGCCAGCAGATGCAGTCTGTCCAGCTGTGTGCTCGGGAGCGGTACGCCAAAGGCTCCGTAGAGGACTTAAGAGAGCTCGCCCTCAGAGGTGACCTACAGACCAGGAGAGGTGATCGGTGGAGCCGATTCTCAGCACGCAGCTGCAGGAGCTGGGACCTCAAGTCAGGGAGTTAGCCCCAGGGACCAGCATGGGGGAAGGGCATGAGTACTCAGAGGCCGGTAGCCTCCCTATGGGGCGGACCTGGACGCCAGACCCTATGTCAGCGGGGAGGTCTGAAAGCCTGCTGGGAACTGACTGTGAAAAGCAGGGGACACACGGATGACAATGGGTGAGGTCAGGTTGTTCCTCTCACGCTCACGCACAGCCAGGCCCACGAGTGAACGGAGGGGGCGCTTCCCGGCAGACCCTGGAGGCCGACCACCGGGTGCTTTGCGGAAGTTGCTCTGACCCTCGCTTGCTCTACTCTGCTATGAATGATGCATTTCCTGGCCCTTCCCCGTAATCTCCCAGTGCCTGTCCTTCGCTCCTGCAACGTGCACAGCAACGTCTGATTTCCTGACTGAACCTCAAAATCGCTCAGAGCAGATGTCTATCATAGCGTAGCTTGGATGGATTTCCACGTGAAAACAATCTTTGAGTGGCTAGAGGCCTTCTTGCTATGGAAGTGAGGGGGCCAAGTAGAAGTCCTATTCTACGGCCTCTTCGTTGGCCATGTGTATTTCTTCTGTAAACTACCTGTCATCTATTGCTTTTTGCTCATTTTTTCTTTTCATTTTTATATGCTTCTTTATCCTCTTAAGGGAACTCTTTGTATAATATAGTGATACTTCGTGGGCCACATTTGTCATCAGATAATGGTAATAAGGAGTGTCCCCGCCTACCCCCCAAACCCCGATCTTCATGGAGAAGAGCAATTCTAATCCCTGCGTGCACGAGAGGGGGTTATTACAGTGAGTGTGCCCATTTTCATCCTCGCTTCTCCTCTGTTCCCCGGGAAAGGACAGATCCTCTGTTAGGAGGCCTGCCGGTCCATGCCCGCCTTTCTTCTTGGGCCCCCTGAAAACCAGTGGCAGTGGGCCCACCTCCTTCCTCTCCTGGAAGAGAGACCCAGTTCCCTTGCCACAACCACGGGGCTGTCAGGACAAGCTGGACAAGTCAGGACTGCTAGTTCCAGCTCCCTCGGGGCTGCCGGTGGGCTGCAGAGTCCTGGTGTCGGGCTGGAAAGAGAAACCCTTCCTTATTACTGAACACGTGTTAGCAGAAGTTTTGCAATTTGGAGTTGTTGAATAGTTTCCAGCCATTAATGAAGCTGACTTTCGTTACTGAATTCAAACCAAGTTCGCTCGTCCAAGCACTGCAAACCGAACTCCAGACAAGGGTGCGTTGCCGGCGGTGAGGCTTCTCGCAATGCGCAAAACCAGGGGACGGAGCAGCCCAGACTCCCCCAGGGAGTCTCCCCACGTTCACTTTTTAAAAAAAGTTTTTGTCATAGGGCAGGTGCGCTCTCAGGAGAGAGACAGAGAGGGAAAGTGAGAAATCACTCCCTCCCCACTCCCCCGGGGAGGATGGCTATGCTGCAATGCCTTCTCTTCCACTGTCCTTCCAGAACTTTGGACACACACACACACACACACAGTATTGTCAAGCCGTGGTGTCCGGTCTCAAGTTGTGATTGGATATGTGGGAGCTGAGTGCCTTAACTACCACACCGCCTGCCGGCCCTCCCACACGCGTTTCTAAGGGCAAATTGAAGGGTACGAGCTCCAAGCACATGACTCGCTCAGTGACTGGCTCGGAGGGTGTGACCGTCTCCTGGATTTTCCTGTCTTTTTTCGTTCTTTTTTGTCATAGAGCACACGTGCTTGCTGTAGAGAGACAGAGAAAGAGGGAGAAAGAGAGAGCGAGACATCACCCCCGGGGGATGGCCACACCACAATCCCCTCTTCTCCATTCTCCTCTCAGGGCTTTGGACATGCATGTACATGTGCCCGCCATGTTTGCAGGTTTCTGGGTCCGGGCAACTTGAACCACACAGTCGGCCATGCCGGAGCCAGCCACCTTCATCACCATGCCACTGGCTGGCCTGTTTTTTGTGGACTTTAATTGTATTATATTTCTTACTTTAGAAATTATTTTTGTGAGTGGTGTGGGAGAGAAAACTCAGCTTTCAAATAAGAGCTAATTTTCTTAATTTTTTTTTACGTAACCCATGCTTTCAGCGTGATGTGGAATGACACCGCTGACTTATGGTACGTTATCACATGCACTTAGTTCCATTTCAACCTCAAGCCAGGCAGCCTTCTGCAACCCCTGCCTCCTGGCATTTATGCCCTCTGTGTTCCCCTCTCCACCGTCGCTGGAGACAGGGACTTGCTTCTGCCAATAGAACCTTGCCAACGTGATGGGCTGGCGCTTCTGAGATCAGGTTACAAAGGACGGCCCCCACGGGTGCCCCTCGTCCTGTACTTGCTAATCCCCCTTTATAGGAGCCACACTTTACCTACACTGTGGATGGCTGTGCCCCTCTCCACTGTGCAGCCTGCGATAACGAAGCAGCAGACTGAGTGGCCCATGAGCAGCAGAGACTTACTGCTCACAGTTATGTCTAGGAGGCTGGGAGGGCCCAGGATCAAGGTGCCAACAGACCTGTGCCTGTGTCCCTCACAGGCGGCCCCTCCTGTGTGTCCTTGCATGGTAAGAGGACACACATGCTCCCTTCCACCTCTCTTATAGGGAACAATCCCATCTGCAGGGAAGAGCCGCAATGACTTAATCACACACCCAAGGCCCCACCTCTTAATACTCTCACCCGGGGGAGTAAGTTTCAATGAACGAATTTTGGAGGAACGCAAACCTTCGGCACGTGCTAAGATACAAGGTGAGCAGGGTCTTGCCAACAGCCAAGAAAGAACCAAGGCTCTCAGGCCGATGGCCCAGTGGAACCAAATCTGCCCAACAATCCCTAAGCTTGGAAGCAAACCCTAGCCCAGCTGCTCCAGACAGGGGTGCGTTGCCGGCGGTGAGGCTTCTCGCAATGCGCAAAACCAGGGGACGGAGCAGCCCAGACTCCCCCAGGGAGTCTCCCCACGTTCACTTTTTAAAAAAAGTTTTTGTCATAGGGCAGGTGCGCTCTCAGGAGAGAGACAGAGAGGGAAAGTGAGAAATCACTCCCTCCCCACTCCCCCGGGGAGGATGGCTATGCTGCAATGCCTTCTCTTCCACTGTCCTTCCAGAACTTTGGACACACACACACACACACACAGTATTGTCAAGCCGTGGTGTCCGGTCTCAAGTTGTGATTGGATATGTGGGAGCTGAGTGCCTTAACTACCACACCGCCTGCCGGCCCTCCCACACGCGTTTCTAAGGGCAAATTGAAGGGTACGAGCTCCAAGCACATGACTCGCTCAGTGACTGGCTCGGAGGGTGTGACCGTCTCCTGGATTTTCCTGTCTTTTTTCGTTCTTTTTTGTCATAGAGCACACGTGCTTGCTGTAGAGAGACAGAGAAAGAGGGAGAAAGAGAGAGCGAGACATCACCCCCGGGGGATGGCCACACCACAATCCCCTCTTCTCCATTCTCCTCTCAGGGCTTTGGACATGCATGTACATGTGCCCGCCATGTTTGCAGGTTTCTGGGTCCGGGCAACTTGAACCACACAGTCGGCCATGCCGGAGCCAGCCACCTTCATCACCATGCCACTGGCTGGCCTGTTTTTTGTGGACTTTAATTGTATTATATTTCTTACTTTAGAAATTATTTTTGTGAGTGGTGTGGGAGAGAAAACTCAGCTTTCAAATAAGAGCTAATTTTCTTAATTTTTTTTTACGTAACCCATGCTTTCAGCGTGATGTGGAATGACACCGCTGACTTATGGTACGTTATCACATGCACTTAGTTCCATTTCAACCTCAAGCCAGGCAGCCTTCTGCAACCCCTGCCTCCTGGCATTTATGCCCTCTGTGTTCCCCTCTCCACCGTCGCTGGAGACAGGGACTTGCTTCTGCCAATAGAACCTTGCCAACGTGATGGGCTGGCGCTTCTGAGATCAGGTTACAAAGGACGGCCCCCACGGGTGCCCCTCGTCCTGTACTTGCTAATCCCCCTTTATAGGAGCCACACTTTACCTACACTGTGGATGGCTGTGCCCCTCTCCACTGTGCAGCCTGCGATAACGAAGCAGCAGACTGAGTGGCCCATGAGCAGCAGAGACTTACTGCTCACAGTTATGTCTAGGAGGCTGGGAGGGCCCAGGATCAAGGTGCCAACAGACCTGTGCCTGTGTCCCTCACAGGCGGCCCCTCCTGTGTGTCCTTGCATGGTAAGAGGACACACATGCTCCCTTCCACCTCTCTTATAGGGAACAATCCCATCTGCAGGGAAGAGCCGCAATGACTTAATCACACACCCAAGGCCCCACCTCTTAATACTCTCACCCGGGGGAGTAAGTTTCAATGAACGAATTTTGGAGGAACGCAAACCTTCGGCACGTGCTAAGATACAAGGTGAGCAGGGTCTTGCCAACAGCCAAGAAAGAACCAAGGCTCTCAGGCCGATGGCCCAGTGGAACCAAATCTGCCCAACAATCCCTAAGCTTGGAAGCAAACCCTAGCCCAGCTGAAGCTTGTGACAGTAGCCCCAGCCCTCACCTTGACTGTGGTCTTGGGAGAGACCCTGAGCTGGAGGATCCTGCAGAACTACTTCTGGGTTCACGCACACACTGAGATAATCAGTTATCTTCTTAAGCTAGGCACAGCCCAGACACCTGGCACTTTCCGGTCCTCTGTGACGGTGAGCTCCTTCAGCCTCCAGGACAGACTTGGAGCCAGGCTTCGTACCAGCTTTCCTTCAGAAAGTGGCAACACCAGTGGGGTTTTCCCACAGCCCACGAGCCCCTGAGACAGCCAGATGGGGAAGTTGTAGGTCCCGGTGACATGCAATCACTACTTTTATTTTTGTCTCTTACTTGGCATGATGATACAATCACATTTCCCTAATTTTTAAGAGAAGCACATACATATAGACTCAGCAAGCAAGAGGAATTCCGAACACAGAGGTGTTTTTTTGTTTTTGATAGACCACAGATCAGTTTATTTTTAAAAACCATCATGCCATGAATTCATAGGGAATAGGTTCCAGTAGCTCAGGCTCCTTTCCGTTGGTTCTCACAGGTGCGCTTCTCTGGGTGGAGCAGGCTGGCATTTCAGTTGAACCCAGGTACATTTCTCTTCGGCTTCCTTCTTTTTCTGGTCATTTTCCTTCACACGTTTTAGGAAACTATCTCTGCTCTTAGAATGCTTAATATGCTCAAGATGCACATTGATTCTCTTGGCAAGAATCTTGCCCTTAACTTGTTTGTTCACAACAATGCCAACAGCATGCTGGGTAATATTGTAGACTTCCAGTCTTGCCATGGTAACATTTGTGGGGCATTCCTTTTTGAACAGTACCCATTCCCTTGATGTCTACACTATCACCTTTCTTGTAGATTCGCATATATGTTGCCACAGGGTAGATTCCCATGTATGCTGCCAAAGAAGCCACTTCATGTTTTCTAAAAGGTCCAGAGAACATGTATCGGGTGCCTCTCCTCTTTGCCTTTGTGTTCGTCATTTTGGTTAATTACTGGAAGATGGCGGTCCCGGCCAAAAGGAAGCGAACACAGAGGGTTTTTAACATAATCTTGAGAGGGCAACTTTTAGCAAAGAATTTGGAGACATTGTGTGATTCTTTACCGGAGTAAGCAAGCTTTTCTTGAAAGGGATATGAAGACCTCAGTGTGGCCTGCTTAAGAGAAACAGAGAATGGGGGGGGAGGGTGACCAGCAGTTAGTGTAATGGCTATGTCGCTGGACTCCCACGTAGTCGACCACGGTTCGTGTCCCGGACCCGGTGGCTTAAAACTCACGCAGGGCGCATGTGTGTGCATGCCCAAGATCCTGAGAGGAGAATGGAGGAGAAGGGATTGTGGCGTGGCCATCCCCCCGGGGTGGGGGGGTGGGTGATTTCTCGCTTTCTGTCTCTCTGTCTCTCTCTGTCTATCTGGCGATAGCACGTGCCCTATAGCCAAAAAAAACCAAAAAAAAACAAAAAAAAAAAAAAAAAAAAACTCTCCATAAAAAAGAGAAAGAAAAAGAAGACGGTTAGTAATCTCAGCTGTTTATTACTGTGTTCCCATGAGAAGAAAGTCCCAGTGCTCTTAGCGTCCCGAGCTTGCAGGTTGCACACAGAATCTTCTCCAGGAGCGACTGCATAACAACCCACCATAGCGGCATGTTAATAATTTGGGTGCTTTCTGCATCTGGATTAGAAAAACGTTTGCATTTGCATTGAGGTTATTAATGAGCTCGTATAGTGCGTGTAGACCGTATTGACAATTACCGTTTTCTCAGAGAGCTTTATATGCCTTACTGCTGTCCTTGCCTACGTTTAAATTTTCAGAGAGAAGAAAAAAGGAGATAGTGTATCCTCGAGACTAGAGAGACAGAGAGAGGGAAAGTGAGAAATCACCCCCTGGGGGGATGGCTGTGCAGCATTCCCTTCTTCTCCATTCTCCTCCTGAGACTTTGGGCAGGCATGCACACGTGCCTGGTGAGAACAAAGCTGAGGGCGGGCACTCACTGGTCCAGGTGGAGGTGACAGTAGGACCGGAGTCCAGGCCCCCTGCTCCTTACTCCATCGCAGCCATGTCCCTGGGCTGAAGGAGGAGGGATGGGCTTGCTCCCACCCTGCATCTCCCTTCTCAGGCCCTGTGGGAGGAACGACAAGCACTGTGTGAAGAACAAGAGTTGCTGAGACAGGCCTGGGCTGAATCCCTGCTGGGCAGGAACACAGGACTTCTGGGCAGCGAAGATCCCAGCCTGTCCACAGCCAGAACCCACCTGTGCGGGCCACTTGCTCACCCAGAGCTGACCAGGAGATGGCGCTGATTCCCAGGCTGCTCCCGGTAGCCCTGCTGGCTCTGTGCTGGGGATCCAGTTTTGCAGGGACAGAAGGTGAGTCCGGTGGCTCCCTCCGTGTCCTTGGCCCCCTCCTCATTGCTGGGCCCCGAGGGAGGCCACTCCTACTGTTTCCCCCGGAACTTCCCAGACTTCCAGGGTTCTAGCCTTCCCCTCCTGCTCTTTCCTCCTTTCTTCTTTCTCCCATGTCTTCCCACCTCCATCCTCCTCCCCATATTTCCCCATCCTATTCTGGTCTCCTGGGAGGTTTAGCACATCGGCTGGCCCAGGCGAACCTCCAGGACTGCAAGACAGAGAGCCTACAGAACGCCACAGCACGGCCCTGTCGGCCCTGGAGCCCTCCGCTAGCCCTCCTGGCACCAGAGCAGGGTGAGGGTCAGGCCCACCCCGGCAACTACAGCGGGATGCGGAGTCAGTGGAGTGCAGAGTGTACCTGGGCCACTGCGTGGGGTATGTCTCCCCGGCCCCACCACCCTCGGGGCAGCCCAGCTGGTGAAGGACAACCTGGTGTGGACAGAGAGAAGGAAGAAGGGCCCCACCGCGCTGGGCCTCCTTCCTGCATGTCACTCGCCACTGGGCAGTGACACCTGGTGTGCAGCAGACTGTGGGCAGGGACGCGGGCAGCACGTCTCACTTTAGCTCTCTCCCAACATGGGCTTAGGTCTCTCTGTTTTTGCTTTGTTTTTCTTTTTTTAACCTTTTGCTATAGGGCACATGTGCCCACTGGAGAGAGACAGACAGAGACAGCGAGAGGGAAAGTGAGAAATCATCCCTGGGGGTGGGGGGCGGCCATGACACAGTCCCTTCTCCTCCACTCTCCTCTTAGGATTTCTGGACATGCATGCACACACATGCCTGGTGGTTCAAATCTGCTCAGCTACTTACCCCCTTGAGGGGAATCCCCAAGCCTCCCTGTGCCCCTGCTTCCTCATCATGCCCATCTATAGGGTGACCAGAAGCCCTGAGTTAAATACCTGCCGTAAAATCAACTGCTAGCTAATGTCGGCTTTACCTGGCGCCTCACTCTTTCAGAAATGTTCCTTGGGCGTCTCCTGTTGTCTTGCACGGGGCTAGTTTCTTGAAGCCTTATAAATGTTAGTCCTGCCCATACGCTTTTCCAAATATGAAACAAGCGAGTTACTTTGCCAGTGGGTGGGGGGAGCAGCAGGGGTGTGGTGGTTAAGGCAATGGACTTTCACGTGGCTAACGTGGTTTGAGTCCTGGACCCAGAGGCTTGAAAACCACACCAGGCGTGGCTGTGAGTGCCCCAAATCCCAAGAGGAAGATGGTTTGCGATCTGTCCAACCCCCCAGGGGTGATATTGCACTTTCCGTCTCTCTGTATCTCTCTTTCTCTGTCTCTCTAGCAAACGCACGCACCCTATGGCAAAAACCTAAACTAAACTAAAATAAAAATGGCCAACTGGGATTTTAGTTTCCTTAAACTCTCTTTTATTTATAAGGATTTTGCCTTCTGAATGCTCCTGAGCCGTTCAGTTTTTAAAAGTTTGTGATCATTATATCTTCACAAATGGTTACATTTTCCATGAAATAGATGTCTTTGTCCTATTTAATACACTTGGCCTTACATCTTTGCTTAAGCCAATAATTTTGCTATCTTCTCTTTGCTATTGTTAATAGCATTTGTTTAATGCGTCTTTTTCCATCCCATAATTTCCAACTCTCTGGTCCTTTGTTTGGGGGGGGGGTGTCTGTCTTCCAAACAGGCTGCGACTGCATTAAAAACCACCTGATCTAATCCATGGACCCTTGCCTCAATGACTCCTGTTGCTTTTAGTAAGATAACAAACAGCTATTTTATTTCATTTCATTTCTTCTTTCTCACTTGCCTTGCTTTGGATATATTAATATAGTTTTAAAATATTGGTTTTATTTTACAAAAGTAATACATAAACATAAAGGAAGTCTTCTTGAGAGTGTGGAGAATGAAAGTGTCCCTTGACCAGGAGGTACTGGATCCCACATGGCCAACTCTGGGGTTCAAGCCCTGGACACAGCAGCCTGAAAATCATGCCAGGTCATGTACGTGCACACCCAAAGTCCGAGAGGAGAATGGAGGAGAAGCGTTTGCAGCGTGGTGGAGTGATTTCTCACTTTCTCTCTCACTGTCTGTCTTTCTCTGCTGAGCACATGCCTCATCACAAAAATCTAAACAAAAAAAAGTCCCCACTCCATGCCCTCACCAGAGGAAACCCCAATTGATTACAGACTGCTGTGTGTCCTCTCAAAGTCTTCCCCCTTGCATTGCTAAGCTTGGGCCTGAATTTGTGATACTTTCCCCTAGTCTCTACCATATTGTGATCCAACCCAGTAGATTGTTCCGGGCCTCCCTTTCTTCACTGAATGTGTCTTGGAGCTCTTTCCACCCTATCCCTTCTTTTCAATGGCTGTCCAGCGTTCCATACACGTGAATGTGCCATGCGGTGTCTCCTCCCCAGGCATAGTCGAGGGAACCCAGTGCTGCCCTCTACGTGCGTATTTCTGGAAGGCCTGTGATGTTGCAACGAACACCTACACACCTGTGTTTAGGCGTGGGTCTGAATATTTTTGGAAGCATACTTGCAAAGTCAAAAGGTGTGCATTTCTTGTTTTGCGAAGTTGTTTAAGTGCCATCAAGCCTGAGCTAAGAAACACTCTTAACAGGCACGAGACACGTGTCCGGTCTGAGCCGCACTGTGAAACCCAAGGTGAGCTGGAAGGTGATGGCCTCAGGGAGCTCTAGTCCACTCGGAGGATGAAGATAGAAGCCAGGAATTACAATAAGAGTGATGAAGGCAAAGGGACAAAACCGAGTGGTGGGACAGAGAAGCCGTATCACGCTCCGCTCAGGTGGGTGTGGGGGCTGCAGAGAGGTGAGAGGAGCTCCTTCTAAGGACCCTGTCTTGAGTTAGGTCCTGTCGAGTGACTGGAGTCCCTGGCAGATGAAGTCACATCTGCCCAGGACTCCCATTTAACCCAACTGACTTGCATTTTAGCCCTTGGGCTACACCGCCTGCCATGTCTACCCAGACTTGCAGATTGAGTACCACGGTGTGCAGGCCAGCTTTGCTGGGACCAGGAGAGGAATGTTTTGTTTTCTGATGAAATGGGCACTTAATTGATTTGATTTAATTTTATTGTAATTATTGTCACGTAGTAATTGTACTTTTTATACCGTGCAGTGTGTTTTTTTAGTGCAAGACTATGATGTGTGATGATCAAATTGGGGTGATTTGCATCTCCACCATCTCAAACATTAGTCATTTCTTTGTTAGAGAATGTCCAAGGCGGTCTCTTTTAGCTAATCCGAGATAGAGTAAATCATGGTTGGCAGTCATTACCCCACTGCTCTGTCCACGTTGGAGCTGGTCCTCTCATCTACCTGCAATGCTGTGTTCATTGACCAAGATCTCTACCCTCCCCACGCTCTCTCAACCTCTAGTAACCACTATTACATTCTCTACTCCTTTTTTCTGCAGTAGGGTGTGTGTGCTCCCCAGAGAAAGAAAGGGAAACATAGAGAGAGGGAAAGGGAGAAATCACCTCCCCGGGGGTTGATCATTCCATAATTCCCTCTCCTCCATTCTCCTTTTCAATTTTGGGTTTACACACATGTGCCTGGTGTGATTTTCAAGCCACTTGGTCCAGGACTTGAACTGCGGCGTCGGCCAGGTGGGATTCAGCTGCCCTAACCTTCCTGCCACCTGCTGGCTCCCACACTCTACTTCTACCAGGTGATTGTCGTTAGTTTCTATCTATGGTATTTCTCTTTTACATGATTACAGGTGCCTCCAATAGGGCCTTCACATCACAACCCAGTCCCAGCCCCAGTCTCAGCTGGTCCAGCTGACAAGCACACACATGTGCATCTGGCTAGCTCAGGGATGCAGGGGACACAAAGCTGGGACCTTTCCTAGGTGTGTCCAGCTGCATTGTCACCACGCCCACTGCCTGACCCCTAAGGGGTGTCAACATCCTCAACTCTAATTGTTGAGAGATACTGGAATCTACCTCTTCCTTTAGGTCTAGTACATTTGTTTTATGTATTTGGGTGCTTGGTTATTGGGTACATATGTAGTTATAACTGTCATATATTCTTGCTGAATTGACCCCTTTTTTTGATATCTGCATAACAACTACTTGCTTTGGATTTTTATTTGCATGAAATATCCTCCTCTATGCCTTCCCTCTCAGTTCATATAAGACTTTATGGGTGCGATGAGGTTCTTGTAGGCAGTATATAGTAGGTCTTTTTTTTTTTTTTTAATCCATTCAGCCATTCTGTATGTTTTGAATGGAGAATTTAATCTATGTACAGACTCAAAGTTATGACTGATAGGTATGAACTTACTCCTGTCATTTTGCTTTCTGTTTCTATTGTTCCTTTCTTTCTCTTTCATTTTTTGTCCCCCTCGCCCCCATTTCTCCCCCTCTGCTATTTCCTACCCTCCTCCCACACTGTCTCTGGTATCGACAGTTGCTTTCCATTCCCTTTTCTGCCCACATTTTATTGATTCACAAAATACCTAAATTAATCTAAATATGTTCAATAGCAAGTTCAGCTGATAGATGCACATCAGTGAAAATGTGTGTGACTTTAGGCACGAAACTCCGTGAGTAGAATAAATATACTATAAAGTAGCACTGGCTGAGGCTGTATAGCTTACTGTGGTCCTTAAATAGGGATTTTTAAATATATATATAACATATATACACATATATATGTTATATATATATTTAATTTCAAGAAAAGCAGTTTTAGCTTTAATAAACCAAAATCAAAAAATGTTAAGAGAAATTTGCTTAAGACTTAAAGCCAGGAAACAGGTTAGGATTCTGTTCAAATAGTATACATGAACCTATCAGCAGCTCAAAAGAAGACAAAAATCCTTAAATCTGGAAAACAAAGCATAGAAGAAAATCAGTAATGTTTTAGTCAAAAGTCATAAAATTCTATTTCACCAGTTCAGTTTCATGTAATTAATCTTTCTGTTGTGGTCCAATCTTTCTATTTAAATTCTGGAAGGTAACGTTCAACTCTGGATTTGTCCGTACCATTAAGTTGGCCATTTTCTTGGTTGCTTTTGAATTCTTATTTCTGTGTGTCTGTATTTAGTTTTCCTAGTATAGCACTACGTTCGGGACTTCTTGGAGAGCTGGTCTGGTGTTGGTAAATGCTTTAAGATTTTGTTTATCTGAGAATGTTTTTGACTCTCCTTCTCATATGAAGGATAGTCTTGCCACATATAGTATTCTTAGTTGAAATTGTTTTTCACTTAACAGTTTAAATATATTTTACTGTTCTTTCCTTGCTTGTATTGTTATGAGAGGTCTGCTGTTAGCCTGATAGGCTATCCTTTGTAAGTAACCTGATGTTTCTCTCTTGCCAATTTTTTTTTTTGAGAGTTTTTGCTTTAGAGCGTGTGCACTCGCCATAAAGACAGAGAGAGACAGAGAGAAAGAAGGTAAGAAATCACCCCCCAGGCGGATGGCCACACTGCAATCCTTTCTCCTCCATTCTCCTCTTGGGATCTTGGGCACACATATATATGTGCCTGGCGTGAGTTTAAACCACTGGGTCTGGGACTCGAACCACGGTTGACTACATGGGAGTCCAGTGACATAGCTATTACACCAACTGTTGGTCCCTCTCTTGCCAATTTTAGTATCTTGTCTTTGTCTGTGGTTTTGGTCAATCTGGCTATAATGTGTCTTGGAGATCTTAGGTTGATTCTGTTTGGGGTCCTTTGTATTTCTTGGGTCTGGATCTTTGAATATCTCTCTAGATTTGGAAAGTTGTCTTCTAGGGTTTCATGGAATAGATTATCAATGCCCTTATTAGTCTCTTCACCTTCTGGGATACCCATTATCTGGATGTTTGGGCATTTAATGGTATCTAGTATTTCTCATCTATTATTCTCATTTTTGGGGGCTATTTTCTCAGCCTACATGGTGAATTTTTCTAGGCCAGAGATTCTGTCTTTTACATCTAAAATTTGATCTCCTGCATGATCTAATCTGCTTTTAAATTTTCAAGGGAGGCTTCATTTCCTGTATTACAAACTTCATCTCTAACAATTCTGTCTGAATCTTTTTTATGGTGTGTATTTCTTCTTTTTTTTTGGAGAGGTTTTTGCCATAGGGTGCATGCGCTCAACAGACAGACAGAGAGAGACAGAGAGACAGAAAGCTAGAAATCACCCCCCTCCCCGGGGGGATGGTCACGCTGCAATCCCTTCTCCTCCATTCTCCTCTTGGGATCTTGGGCACGCACGCACACGCACCTGGCGTGAGTCTTAAGCTACCAGGTCCGGGACGCGAACTGCGGTCGACTACATGGGAGTCCAGCAACATAACCATTACGCTAACTGCTGGTCCCTCTTCTTTCAGATTGTGCAAGAACTTCCTTACCTCCTGGAACTTGTTGGCTCTTTTCTCTTGCACTTTCTGGAGTTCATCGTCTCTCTTCTCTCGCATCTCTGTTAGCTTTATCACTATGGATATTCTAAATTCTTTATCTGACATTTCTACGAGTTTCATTGTACTGTCTTTGGATGAAGAGGAGTTTTTGTTTGTTTGTTTGTTTGTTTTTTTCCCTTGGGAGAGAGGTATTTTCTTGGTTTCTCATATTTCTTGTGTTTCTTCTGTGATTTCTGGTCATCTAATGGGTTATATATTTCTTCCTAATTTCTTGAAGCTCAATCTGAGCATTCAGAGGTGTGCAGGAGGGGGTGATCTCTATGCAGTTCTGTTTTTTTCCCTTTGTGCGGTAGATTCACTAATAATTGAGGAGTATTTCTGACCCTGATAGTATTCAGATGTTTGGCTATTGTTCACTTAGACCTGTCTAGACACTTATTGTGTGGAGGCTGAGGAGCAAAGTGATGAAGGTAAGTAAAAGGAAAAGGAAAACAAAACAAATGAAGAAAAGAAAAAAAAACAATTAAAATGTTTATTTTTTAAAAAGGCAAAAATCTAAAACTAGCAAGATAAAGGAGGATCAGTGAGTCAAGAAAATACTTTACCTTAAAATAAAAAAATAAAAAAAATTTAAGAGAGTGAGAGAGAGAGAGAAGGATGCAGGGGGTCCCCTACCACTCTAGAGTAGGGTCTGGAGGGTGAAGTCTCAGCAGTAGTCTTAGTCCCTAAAAGGAATTGTTCACAGCTCAGATGTAGGAGGCTTCTCAGAAGGCCTGAGCTTTTGCCTCTCCTAAATGGGAGGGAGAGAAGGAGAGAATGAGCAAGACAAAAGAGGATCTAGGAGTCCAGAAAATACTTTACTTAAACAAATTTTAAAAATCTAAAGAGACAGACAGAGAAGGATACAGGGCATGCCCTACCACGTTGGACTTGAGTTTGGAGAGTGAAGTCTCCGCAGAAAATCTTCAATAGTCTTATTCCCCTCACATGTGGGTTCAATTACATCACATCTGCATCACCACCTGGCCCCACTGCTGTGCTCTGATTGCTTGTCATTGACCTAGGGTAGGATGTGGCTCACTCATGCTTGTTTCTGGGGTACATCAAGGACCCGCACCGCATTCAGGGAGCCCACTTGGCTACACAGCCCATGGATTCAGTAAGGCCCGCACAGCTGGGACAGAAGGCAGGGTAGCGCCTGGGTTGCTTTGCTGTCACAGCTGCAGTCCCGTCCGTCAACACTACTTGAGCCAGTGGAGCACACTGGAAGTGCGTCCTGCTCCCAGCATGCAGCATCCCAACCCCAAGGCTCAGCAGGCCCAGCTGGGGCGACTCAGGCTCGGGCCATCTTCCTCCTTTATTGTTTACCTTTGTGGTCTGGTGATTTTCACACTACTTTTCTGGACAGTGTTGCAATGTGTATTTTCAGTGTTAAGATTCTTGTTCATCTCTAAGTTCATATGATTATACTATGTCAGTACTAACCCTATTTCGAATGCTTTGATAATATAATTTCATCTTGAATGCATGAATTTTGCTATGTCATACTTGCTGCCCTGAGCCAAATGAGTTGATGGCCACAATGTCAATATGCAAATAAGCTGGTGGGCTCAGGGACCCTTCCTTTCACAAGTGACATCTGGAAGCTAAGATAAGGCGTCTGCAGCGTCTATAGAGATAAGGAGCTCTAGACTTCTATTTGAGACACATCTCGCTGTGACTTCACTCACTCTTTGCAAGAATCCGTTTGATGAGGCAGATGCAGCCGGAAACTGTCCAATAGGAAAAGCCTTTGAACTCCATTGATGTTTGCTTGATGGCATTCTGAACTCACTCAAATGCCACTTGGAGGGACTGTCTCCGAGGCCTAAGAGGAACGATCTCTCCCCTGGACTCACACCGTTTGATTCAGTATTAACACAAGTGTGCGTGTTCACCCTCCTCCTTTCTCTTTCTCTCATTGCTTATTTGATTTTACCTAGGTGACTCTGTAGTTCCCTATTCTCTGCTTGTGTGTGTTCGTTCTGCGATAAACCAATTCATTTGAGAACGCTCTTTTCTCTCTCTGGCTTGTCAATTGAATTAGGTGTAAAAGAGAGGTTCAGATTTAGCTCCAGATATTGGAAAACCAGACCACCTTGGACTGGTCCAGATGCAATTCACAGTTTTACTAGATCATGACCCTCCTTTTGGGAAGCTGAGGCCATAGGTGGGCACCACCACGCCCGACTCTTTCCAACAAGGCCCCGCTATCCGCTCTGACCACAAAGTCACGATCCTCCTGCCTCAGGCTGGGAGCAGACTTCGGAAGCAGTTGGGCCTACAGGAGGCCACACCTGCCTGGCTTTGGGGATGGGCCAGAGATCAAACCCAAGTCTCTCATTGGCCTCAGCCTGCCGAGTAGCAATGTCAACCTGTGTGTACACTACTCGGGCTGGGCCTGGTGAGCGTCTATGCAATAAGGTTTGATTCCTTTCTCTTTCCATTAGTTGAGGGCTTGAGGGCACAGCCAGCAGCAGCCATTGCTCTCAGCCATTGCTCCTCAGGCCTCACGTGAGGTGCATGAAATACGTACGGGTCATACTGATCCAGGAGCTGGACTTAGTGGCGGGGGCAACAGAAACACAGGACCAGTGCCTTCAGACCCTGGGGGGCATGTGCAATATGCAGGGCCTCAGCGGTTGAGGGTGTAGGTTTGCTGGTGGTTGTGGCAGCCCCGATGAGCAAGCAAGCACCCAGTATTCTCAGGCACTGGGAGGGGCATATGGAGGCCCCTCCTGCTGAGATAGCTGGGCCGGCAGTAGTGGCTACGTGCAGAAAGTGTCCTAGGGACCACTCATGGGGCATAAGGGTTGCAGAAGCCATGCTAGGCAAGTGGGCTGGGCTGTGGAGTCCTGGGAGGGCAGGGTCATGGAGTTCCATGGGATAGGGATGCTCAGTCTGGATTCTGGGTTCTGGGTTCTGGGTAGGGCATGCTTGGTGTGCAGACGCTGTGACCAACAAAAGGGCAGGGCTGTGGATCCCATGGATGTGGTAATATCCAGTCTGATGGTTCTGGGCCCCTAAAGGGCTTTTGTGGAACACAGAAGTTACACCAGGCAAGGGGCAGAGCCACAGGGTTCCCCAGGGCAAGAATGCTTGGTCCAGGAATTCTGGGCCCAAAGTAGGGTGCTCATGGCACATAGAAGCCACTCTGATGGGGGCCCAAAGGGTGCCTCCGGGCGGGGTTGTTTGGTCTGGTGACTTTGGGCTCCAGTAAGAACACGTGTGACATATAGATGCTACACTGAGAGAATGGGTAGGTCAGTAGTGGCAGCTGCAGAGGAGCGGGAGATCTATAGTTTTTAGTCTCGTGGGGTTTCTGAATTCTGTAACCTCTGAGGGGCTATGTCTGGGCCTCAGTCTTTGGTGGGGCTGGTCTCTGAAGGAGACCTGTATCAGTTCTTCAAGTCCTCGGGGCCCTCCCGATGGTGCACACTGTTTGTTCCCTGTGCTGTGTATGCCCAGGTGCTGGGCCCACTGCTTCATCACTGGGGTCTGCTGCTGGCTGCATGAGTATGGTGGGTGACAGCGGGGCCTCCGGGGTGTGGGGATACAGGGTCTACTGACCCCCAGGGCAGGATGCACTCTAGCTGTGACTCTACTCCCAAAACGGTGCCATGTCACCAGAGCTTGGGTCCCAGGAAGAGGACAGGGGATCCCCTTTCTGGGTTGGTACCCCCTACACAGACTTCAGGAAACTCACTACACTGAGTTTGAGATTTCTGATGACTATGTGGCTCTCCTGCAGCCAGGACCGCAGGTGTCCAAGGTGGGAATGGGGAGGACAAGGGACACTTTGCTTACCTTTTCCTCCCGTACATTCAGACAGCCTGTATTTTTAAATAGGGAATTTATTACATTCAGGGTTATTATAGATCAGGGATGATTTACTCTTATTATTTTTTTAGGCATTTTCTGGTTGTTTGTGGATTCTTCACTTTTTCCCTTACTCTTTTATTATCTTTGTGGTATGGTCTTTTTTTTTTTTTTTGGGGGTTGGTTTTTTTTTTTTTTTTTTTTTTTTTTTTTTGTAGTGATAAGGTTTGGGTTCTTTCTGTTTCTCATTTCTGTATCTGGCTACCATAGAATTGTGTGTTTTTGTGTTGGTAGTAATTGCCCTGTGGTTCTAGATGTAGAACTCCCTTAAGCATTTCTTTTAAAACTGGTCTAGTGTTCGTGAATTCCCTCAAGTTTTACTTGTATGAGAATGACTTTATTTTCCCTTGAATTCTGAATGTTAGGTTCGCTGAGTATAGTAATCTTGGTTGCCATTTTTTATTTTTCTTTTAGAATTTTGAATGTATCATCTCATTCTCTCCTGGCCTGCATAGTTTCTACTGAGAAATCTGCTGTTAGTCTAATAGGATTTTTCTTGTATGTGATTTAGCAATTTTCTCTTGCTGCTTTTGAAATTCTCTTTATCTCTGACTTTTGACAATTTATAGGTAACATACCTTGGCAAAGTCCTCTTTGGATTTGAGCTGTTTGGAGACCTATGAGCCTCTCATATCTAGATGTTCATATTTCTTGCAATACTTGGGGAAATTTTAGCAACCATTTTACTAAATATGTTTTATGTCCCTATCTTTGCCTCTTCATCTGGAATGTCCATAATACAAATGTTTATTCCTATTGTCCCATAAACAATCTTCATTTTTCCTTTTCTTTCTTTCTTTTTTTTTTTTCCAGACAACGTTATCTCAAAAGACTTACCTTAGAGGTCTGAGATTCTTTCTTCTGGTTGATCTAGTCTATTGCTGAAATGCTAATGTATTTTAAATTTTAATTTGTTGAGTTCTTCAGTTGAGAATCTTTCTTTTTTTTTTTTTTTAATAATGCTTATCTCTGTTTAATTTCTGGTCTTGAACTCTTAAAAATTTCAGTGAGTTGTCTATCTACATTTTCTTATATGCTACTGGGTTTTCTTAGGATTATTAGTTTGAATTCCTTTTCAGGCATTTCACACATTTCCTTTGGGGCCCATTCATGGAAATTATTGCATTCCCTTAGAGGTGTCAGGTTGCCTTGCCTTCTGCCTTCTCATGCTCCTTGCGTCTCTGCGTTGATATGCACATATCTGGTAGTACAATAACCTGGAGTGTTGTCCTTAGGGGAAGACTTCTGAGGATGTGTTCTACAGAGTCAGTTAGGGAGGGTGTTTCCGTCTGGGTTCTGAGTGACTGCAGTAATGTAGTCCCTGAGAGATTTCTCTGGCTATTATCCATGTCAGTGGTACATGTGAGTGTCTCAGTGTTCCAGACTGCCGGTGTCTGTGGTAGTGGGGAAGATTTAGGAATCAGTGAGTGTGCTGGTTGGCCACTAGTGGTAGTAGGAACTGGGGGTGCCAGCTAGCAGTGAAGGGTGCCATAAAGGTACCAGTAGTGAAGGGGGAACAGTCACCCACAACAGTGGGGCCAGGAGTGCCAATTGGCAGTACCAACAGTGCTCCATGGGGAGATGGTGGCTGGCCAGTGGGGATCTTAGCAGTTCCTAAGGAATGTCTGTGTCAGTTCAGCCATCCCTAGGTGCTGTCTTCCCGCTGTGCTGGTCTAACTATGTCCTGGAAAGTCTGGTGCTGTGTGGGCTCAGGGGCCAGGGTCGGAGCCCTACTGCTCTGTCTAGCTGGGGGGAAGCTGTAGCTGCTGATGTGGGCATAGTGAGATGTTGGTGGGTTGTCAGGGATGTGGAGACGTGGGGGCCTTTGGTCCTCAGGGCAGCCTTCACCCTAGCAGTGGCTCTTTTCTCAGAATGGCACCATTCTGTAGCAATTTGGGTCCTAGGGGAGTGGGGATATCCTGACTGAGTGTCTTCCTTGGAATTAGACAGCCATGCAGGTTCAGAGAGTTCCCTAC
>NW_006160008.1:748576-758790 GCF_000334495.1 Tupaia belangeri chinensis | reverse complement strand
CCTACACTAGGTCTGGGGCTAGAACCAGAGTCTCAGGCATCTGGGAGTGGGATGGTCTTTGGTGATAGGGAGGACCACTGGGGAGCTCTCGCTTGCCTTTTCCTCACTGCGCAGCCTCTCCTGGCTCCAGCTGGGTGTTTCTCTTCTCTCGATGCTATCCTTTCGGCTCTCCATGTTTCAGAGGGCTTCAGATGTGCCCTTGGTGGACTCCCGTGTTCCTCCTTAGAGATCCGCTTGAGGTACATTTATCTCACTGTTGTTTTATCCCTTTTTTTAATGGAAGAGAGGCGCTCTAGGTTCTTCTAGTCAGCCGTCTTTCAACATGGGCATTTTTAAATGGCCACATTTCAAATAAAGTAGGAGATCGTTCTCCTAAAGTGATCCTCGGGGGGTTCCTCATGGAGGGGTCCAGGATCAGCCAAGGGGTCCTGCAGGGACAGTCACAGCCCCACTGCCTCAATGGCTGGGAGGTATCCCTCCCCTTTTACCTCCCTCCTTGGGCTTTCCCCACTGCCAGGGGTGGGCAAGAGAGGGGGTGTTCTGAAGCAAAGGAAATGCCCCTTCTGACAGCACAGCGAAGGCTTGGAGCAGTGACTCTCTGGAGTAACTGAATCAAGGACAAGTCTTGGGAGACCCCCAGCTCCTCTAGCTTTGGGGCCTTCCTCCTGTAGAATGTTCTTCTCAGGGTGTCCCGGGCCTGGGGGCTGACACCAGGAGGGACCCAGGGCCCAGCCATGTCTGGCTGAGGTGGGGCTGTCCTCCACTGGCAGCTCTTGCCCCCTCAGTCACCATGAGCTGACAGTTGTCTTGTCAGGTCTGGATGGCCCGATGGCTTCCCGTGCCCAGTTGGCTACCTGCCCCACTTAAGTGTTTTTTTCTTTATTTACGATGCAGGCCGTGCATGTGCATGTGCACAAGCTGAGAGGGAGAGAGAGGGGTGCCCTCTCCAGGGTGTGGCCACCCTGCAGTCCCCTTCCTCCAGCCTGGATCTTGGGCGCTCACGAGCGTCTGGAGCGTGTCAGCGTAGGGATTTAAGCCTCCGTTACCATGTGCTGCTTCTGAGCAGGACGTTACCACCGAGGTGCACAGCCAGCCCCCCCCCCCCCGCTATTTTAGTCCCCCAGGAAGTCCTTTGCGTGTCCACCTCCATCCCAGGGGCAGCTTCCTGGAGGCCTCTAGCTGTGACCGTTCCTCAACAATCACCTACTGTGTGCATGGCACTGCCTCGTCAGGGTGAGGGAGACATGGCCGTGCCCGAAAGGTCTCTCAGGCGTGAGAACCCCCACCCTCGAAGAACACATTTTTCATGGTTTCCTCTGTCTCGACCTCCCTCTGCCACCAAATCAATTTGCACTGTGGGTTTTTCTCTTTTGCCAACCACACTGGGTCATCTCTCGTCCACGTGTGGATCTTGGGTGAGAGATTTGGTTTCGACTCTGGCAGACTCTGAGCCTTGGGACCAGGGTTTGAATTCTGGCTCTGCCTCTAACCAGGTGGCTGGCTGGGAAGGTAGCGTGACCTCTCTGTGCCTGAGTTTCCTCTCTGACAAAGTGGGTATGGCAAAGGCCGTGTCAGCCTCAGAGACCTGTGAAGAGGAGGAGTTGATCTTGGCCCGTCACTTCAGCAGGGCCCGCCGGGAATATGCCTCCATCATGCTCAGCTCTTCTGTTCAACCGAATTATCCGTGTGAGATGAGACTGGGGTTTCCAGGAGGAGCCCTTCCCCGCCACTTCCCTAGCACAGACGCGCGACTTTAGGGTTTGGTTTCGTTTTACATGCCAGATCTTTTATTGCATTTCCCCCCTACTCACAGTGGCTGGACATTTTGGAATTAATATCTTGGATTTCTTTGATACAGGTCTGTTTATTTTGTTCAATTTTGACAGAGGAATTTACTTCAGAATGTACTTAAGTCTTGTAAATTTTACTATTTTTGCCAGAGGGAATATGTACTCACCAAAGAGACAGAGACAGAGAGAGAGGGAGAAAGCGCCCTCCGGAGGTGCAATCATGCTGCGGTCCCTTCTCCTCCACTTTGCCCTCCTGTTGGGGTTTGGGGCCCACATGCACATGCACCCGTGTTTTTCAAGCCGCAGGGGTTTGGAACCAGGGTTGACCACGTGGGGTCTGGCTCCCTTAACCCCTAGGCTATGGGACTGGCCTTGAATGTCACTACTGATAACCATTTTGGTTGTTTACTGTCCTTCCATCACAAACATACTGTCGTGAACAGGATCTATGAGCGAGAGCAACGGGAACATTTGCTCTCCCGCTTACTGAAACACGTTCTAAGGCCAGGACGGTCACAACGGCGGGGAGCCACCAGAGAACAGGAAGTGAATGGGGGCCTGGACACCAACAACGCATCCACAGGACTTTCTCCCCCCCCCCCCCCGAGTTAAGAAAAGTCGTGTTTCGAACCCACAAACAAGAGATGGGTGATCCCACAAATGCTACGAAGGCCCTTGGCTCCTCGTCTGGAGGAAACACAAAGCCAGATCTCCGTGTCTCATGCAATACATTCACTGCAGTCTTACAGGAAAAGCTCGGAGCCCCAGACGAACTCAGTAAAACAGGAATGCAGACAACCCGGCAGGGGCGAAGGCTTTATGATTTGGCACCCCAAGTGGAGGCTTTGACAGCACAGAGGTGTAAATTTTGCACCAAAAGTCCTGGTGTGCAAGATTGCGTCAAACTGTGGATACAAAGGAAAGGAGAAAACAGGCCCCACCCACGAAAGGCCGTGTGGAAACAGCTTCAAGAACTTCCTCAGGAAAGCGAACGCTGAAGACACACAGCACGCCTGGGCTGACCCAGTAAGAAATACCAATGCCCAAGATACGTGTGAACATGTGTGCAAACGTGGTCTTCAACGAGTAATGCAAACGAACGCGACTTAATGCCATTGTTTTTCAGAGTTGGGTATCAAGAAGGCAGAGACTGAAAAGAACCACAACCCCAGCGTAGGCCCGGACATGGACCAGCAGGTCTTCAGGGGTGGCCCATGGCAGCGGGAGGCAGGGGTCTGCCTGGGGGGTGGTGAGTGGGAGGGGGTGGAGAGCAGCTGGGTCATTTGATCTAAAAGCCCTAAGGCATAGATGCCCTTCGGTCACTTTCCCTTTGTCCCTTGTCAAGTGGTCTCTCCCAGCTTTTTGACAGCACTGTGGGTTCCAGACTCCTCACTCCCGATCGCCCCAGCTTTCTGACAGCACTGTGGGTTGCAGACTCCTCACCCCCGATCGCCCCAGCCTTCTGACAGCACTGTGGGTTGCAGACTCCTCACCCCCGATCGCCCCAGCCTTCTGACAGCACTGTGGGTTGCAGACTCCTCACCCCCGATCGCCCCAGCCTTCTGACAGCACTGTGGGTTGCAGACTCCTCACCCCCGATCGCCCCAGCCTTCTGACAGCACTGTGGGTTGCAGACTCCTCACCCCCGATCGCCCCAGCCTTCTGACAGCACTGTGGGTTGCAGACTCCTCACCCCCGATCGCCCCAGCCTTCTGACAGCACTGTGGGTTGCAGACTCCTCACCCCCGATCGCCCCAGCCTTCTGACAGCACTGTGGGTTGCAGACTCCTCACCCCCGATCGCCCCAGCCTTCTGACAGCACTGTGGGTTGCAGACTCCTCACCCCCGATCGCCCCAGCCTTCTGACAGCACTGTGGGTTGCAGACTCCTCACCCCCGATCGCCCCAGCCTTCTGACAGCACTGTGGGTTGCAGACTCCTCACCCCCGATCGCCCCAGCCTTCTGACAGCACTGTGGGTTGCAGACTCCTCACCCCCGATCGCCCCAGCCTTCTGACAGCACTGTGGGTTGCAGACTCCTCACCCCCGATCGCCCCAGCCTTCTGACAGCACTGTGGGTTGCAGACTCCTCACCCCCGATCGCCCCAGCCTTCTGACAGCACTGTGGGTTGCAGACTCCTCACCCCCGATCGCCCCAGCCTTCTGACAGCACTGTGGGTTGCAGACTCCTCACCCCCGATCGCCCCAGCCTTCTGACAGCACTGTGGGTTGCAGACTCCTCACCCCCGATCGCCCCAGCCTTCTGACAGCACTGTGGGTTGCAGACTCCTCACCCCCGATCGCCCCAGCCTTCTGACAGCACTGTGGGTTGCAGACTCCTCACCCCCGATCGCCCCAGCCTTCTGACAGCACTGTGGGTTGCAGACTCCTCACCCCCGATCGCCCCAGCCTTCTGACAGCACTGTGGGTTGCAGACTCCTCACCCCCGATCGCCCCAGCCTTCTGACAGCACTGTGGGTTGCAGACTCCTCACCCCCGATCGCCCCAGCCTTCTGACAGCACTGTGGGTTGCAGACTCCTCACCCCCGATCGCCCCAGCCTTCTGACAGCACTGTGGGTTGCAGACTCCTCACCCCCGATCGCCCCAGCCTTCTGACAGCACTGTGGGTTGCAGACTCCTCACCCCCGATCGCCCCAGCCTTCTGACAGCACTGTGGGTTGCAGACTCCTCACCCCCGATCGCCCCAGCCTTCTGACAGCACTGTGGGTTGCAGACTCCTCACCCCCGATCGCCCCAGCCTTCTGACAGCACTGTGGGTTGCAGACTCCTCACCCCCGATCGCCCCAGCCTTCTGACAGCACTGTGGGTTGCAGACTCCTCACCCCCGATCGCCCCAGCCTTCTGACAGCACTGTGGGTTGCAGACTCCTCACCCCCGATCGCCCCAGCCTTCTGACAGCACTGTGGGTTGCAGACTCCTCACCCCCGATCGCCCCAGCCTTCTGACAGCACTGTGGGTTGCAGACTCCTCACCCCCGATCGCCCCAGCCTTCTGACAGCACTGTGGGTTGCAGACTCCTCACCCCCGATCGCCCCAGCCTTCTGACAGCACTGTGGGTTGCAGACTCCTCACCCCCGATCGCCCCAGCCTTCTGACAGCACTGTGGGTTGCAGACTCCTCACCCCCGATCGCCCCAGCCTTCTGACAGCACTGTGGGTTGCAGACTCCTCACCCCCGATCGCCCCAGCCTTCTGACAGCACTGTGGGTTGCAGACTCCTCACCCCCGATCGCCCCAGCCTTCTGACAGCACTGTGGGTTGCAGACTCCTCACCCCCGATCGCCCCAGCCTTCTGACAGCACTGTGGGTTGCAGACTCCTCACCCCCGATCGCCCCAGCCTTCTGACAGCACTGTGGGTTGCAGACTCCTCACCCCCGATCGCCCCAGCCTTCTGACAGCACTGTGGGTTGCAGACTCCTCACCCCCGATCGCCCCAGCCTTCTGACAGCACTGTGGGTTGCAGACTCCTCACCCCCGATCGCCCCAGCCTTCTGACAGCACTGTGGGTTGCAGACTCCTCACCCCCGATCGCCCCAGCCTTCTGACAGCACTGTGGGTTGCAGACTCCTCACCCCCGATCGCCCCAGCCTTCTGACAGCACTGTGGGTTGCAGACTCCTCACCCCCGATCGCCCCAGCCTTCTGACAGCACTGTGGGTTGCAGACTCCTCACCCCCGATCGCCCCAGCCTTCTGACAGCACTGTGGGTTGCAGACTCCTCACCCCCGATCGCCCCAGCCTTCTGACAGCACTGTGGGTTGCAGACTCCTCACCCCCGATCGCCCCAGCCTTCTGACAGCACTGTGGGTTGCAGACTCCTCACCCCCGATCGCCCCAGCCTTCTGACAGCACTGTGGGTTGCAGACTCCTCACCCCCGATCGCCCCAGCCTTCTGACAGCACTGTGGGTTGCAGACTCCTCACCCCCGATCGCCCCAGCCTTCTGACAGCACTGTGGGTTGCAGACTCCTCACCCCCGATCGCCCCAGCTTTCTGACAGCCCTGTGGGTTCCAGACTCCTCACCCCCGATCGCCCGCTGTTCTGGCTTTCGCTTTGGTCATTATCCAGCATCGCCCAGATCGGTGACATCTCGCCATGATGACAGTCACCTCTAAGACCCAGCGGGGCTCCCAGCCCCCCACGCCCTGCCCTTGCTCATACCCCTCCTGTGCCCGTGTCTTGGGGTGACACTGGTCTGTGATCACCTGTGCCGGCAGCACGAGTCCTCAGACACAACCAGAGGCGCCTCGGGCTCAGGACAGGCACAGCTCTGTCCCCCACCTCCCTCTAACAATGAATCGGTGAAGAAAGGACTACGGCGAAGGCCAGGAACCCCGGTAAACAGGGACAGGAAGAGCCGCTGGGATGATGATGTTCGGAAAGCTCGTAAACTTCAGAACCCAAGAATAAATTAACTTGAAAGAAAAACATGTGTGTGTACACGTGTGTGCGTGTGCACGTAACTGAGACAGAAGGAAGGGAAGGGGAGGGAAAGGAAGGAAGGGACACGCGGAGAGAAGCCATCTGCTGAAGGTCAGGGCTCAGCGGAGAGCTGACCCACTCTCCCAGCCTCCATCTAACTCTGGAAGCCGCCCTAGCCCGGCTTTGCAGAGGTGACCGACGGGGTGGGGGCTGGTGGAAGGCAGCGAGGTGGGCCTTCTCTCCCCGGCCTCCCCAGCCCCGGGGGTCTCAGCACACCTCCCCAGGCCGGCTGACATCCCAAGGGGGCAGGGACAGGTAGTCCTGCTGCTTCAGGGCTTTGAAGAGCTGAATGGCCGGCAGCTGGGGCCTGGCTTGGCATGGGGGCTTCTTGGCCTGAGTGTCCCCGTGCTCAAGGTCCCCAATCTCAGGACAGTAGCTCGGGGATGAGGGTTTACTCCGGGGTGAGAGAGGGCCGGGTCCCAGGCTGGGGAGGAAGCAGTAGTCACCCACCTGCTGCAGGACCAGGAGCCCCTCAGGGTGCGGGGAGGCTGGGACCACATCTGCCTGGGGCTCCCCGGGCCTAAGGACAGGGCTGCTGTTTGCAGGAGGGGCAGGGCTGCCCAGAGGGGATGTGGGGGGTTGGATCATGGTTGGAGGGAGTTCCATATAGCCCCCCAAATCTGGCTTCAAGGAGGGCAGGGCTCCAGGGGGCCCGCTGTCCAGGCCAGGGCAGAGGCTGGGGTTTTGCTCTGAGGGTAGGCCTGGGTGGGGAGTCAGGGAAACAGATGGGGCCCCTGAGTTCATGGTCAGTGCCAGGTCTGTGGTGGTGACATAACCAGAGGCCACGATCCCGTCCTCAGGGTGTCCAGGGTCTAGGGGCAGAGTCTCCGGGCTGTCCTTCGGTCTCTGACCACCCTCCATGGCCCCAGGTGCAAGAGGAGCCAGGCTTCCCTCAGATGCCAGTGAGGGGCTCCCCTGGGCCCCCGGACTTGGCCTGCCCTCCACATTGGTGGCCTGGGTCTGCCCTGTCGCCTGGGCCAGGGGGACCAGCTGCACCTGCTCCCCAGCTGGCAGACACAGGTACTCTAGGGACCCTGCTGGAGGTGTCGGGGCAGCAGCCTCCCGTGGGGGCGTGGGCTGGCCCACGAGGTCAGGCAGGGAGCGGCTGTGGGGCGGCCCCAGGTAGGGGCCATTGAAGTCAAAGCTGGAAGCCTGGGTCTCGGGCTGGTCTGAAGGGGCCCGCAGGCCTTCCTGGGAGCTAGAGGGCTGCTGCGTGGCCAGGACTGAGATGGCTGGAGGCGTGTCAGGCCCAGGGGGTAGATCATAGGCAACTTTAGGGTCCTCAGTGGTGAGAGGTGACACCTCGCTGTCCCCGAAGCTGACGGGGAAGATCCTGAGGGGAGAGCACAGGGAGAGAAGTCAGGACCTCCTGGACGGGCTAGGGAGGGGACGATCTGAAAGGCTGACCTCGCCCTGGCTCACAGTGCACTCTGAGCAGGGCAAGGTGGTGGAGGGGCCCCTACAAGGACCCTGGACATGGCCCTGGCCCTCTGCGGAGCACAGGCTCCAGTCTTCAGCTCAGCTCCAGGTGTGACTCGGGTTCGCCCGGCTCTGCCCAGGCCATCCGCCTTCAGGGCCTGGGGATCCCACTCTCCTCCCCCTGCCCCCCACACCATCACCTCTGCTTGATGGACAGAGGCCAGCTGCCTACACAGCAAGGAGGCCCTGGGCTCACACCCCTTGGCCCTGACGAGGCTCTGGCAGGACGGAGCTGCATGGGCAGTGGGACAGGCAGAGGCTACTGCTCCAGTCTTCTGCCTCTGGCCAAGTCCTGGCTCGTCCCTAACCTGGGACACAGACTTCCCGACACCCTTCTGGGGTATCTTCTGTTTTCGTGCACACCCACCTCCTCCAGCCCTTCGCAGTGAGCCAAGACCAGAGGTAACCTCACTGGAGCTTCTGGTGTGTACAGAGGGGTCACCCCCCCTGTCCCCCAAGGTCAGGAGCAATCCCAGAGCCCAGACACTCACCCCTCTGGCTCAGGGAAGTGGCCATTCCATGGGCCCCAGGGTGGGGTGCTTCTGCCAGCCAAGGCCGGTGTGCTGTCTGGAGGCCTAAGCCGCACAGCCCCATCCTGGAAGAGAAGGGACATTCGCGTCTGTGGGTGCGAGGAAGCCCGGGAAGTGTGCGCCGAGGGCAGGGGCAGGGCAGGGGCTCCAGCAACCTCAGCCCTTGGAAGAATCTCTTCAAGACAGGTCTTGGCCTCTGACATCGGGAGAATGAGACCCTGAGAAGGGCTGTGACTCCCGAGGTCCCCAGGACCTGAACACAGGGTCCCTGGACACCTGAGGCCTGGATCGGGGGCAGGCGGTCTCTGCCTCCAGGCTCAGGCCTGTTCTTCCTCTGACTGGCTGAGACCCCTCCACAGGCAAAGCTGGTCCTGCCTGCCTGAGCAAATGCCTCCTGCCAGCCATATGCCAGCACCCAGCCCTGGGAGGTCACTACCTCACCCCGCCTCACCCCACCTCTCAGCTCCGCAGGAAGGGCTTGGGGCCCCTGCAGATGCCCTCGGCCTGCAGGGCCCTTTCCCACCTGGCTCCACCTGCATCTCCAAAGCTCAGTCCAGGTGTCCTGTCCTTGGAAGCTGTTCTACCTCCTGAGCCCACACGCCCCAGCAGCAAGTACCCCATCTCTGGAATCAGAGCTCGGGCAGGAAGGCTGGGGCCAGTGCTCCTCCATGTGCCAGAGAATGTAGGGATGAACTGGGGCCACCCTCAAGGCTCTAAGGCCCCTCCCTGGCCCACGCATGGCCCACACTGCAAGCCTACAGGGACGGGAAGATGGGGGTAGCGACAGGAGGCGGGACCCCGCACATCTCCCTCATAGCCGTTCCTACCTGGAACAGGTGGCTCTTGCTGGGGTTGGGGATTTTCTCCTTCCACTTCTGGTTCAGCCTGGAAGACAACAGGGAGGTGGCAGCCACTGGGGACCTCAGGGCCAGCTGTTCCCAAGCTCATGTTGGGAGGGGAGACTGAGGCGCAGGATGGCAGAGTCTGGAGGGAGCCTGCTGTGTGATCCCTGAAGCCCCAAGGTCCCAGACAGCCTGGATACCCGTACCTGTACCCGTAGGTGCCGCAGAAGCGCAGGGCCAGCAGCGAGGCCAGGGTGACGAGGACGAGAATGAGGGCCAGCACCCACCGGGGCAGCACTTCCGGAGAGAGAAGAAAGGCAGGGGGGTCAGCAATGGGGAGAAGGCTGGAGGCTTTGGGGAATGCGGGGGGCTGGCTCTGTATCCCCAACCCTCTCTTGGGCTCAGGGCTCTGGAAACTCGTTGCTTTGCTAGCCCCTGAGGGTGTAGGAAGTTAGACACAAGCTGAGAAGAGGGCATTGGTCTGCACCCCTCAATGCTCAGGTGTGCGGAGGACACTGAGGGTCAGACCCTTTCCAGCAGCAAGAGCTACCTGGAGGACACAAGGCTGTAGCCAGGAAGTCCAAGGGGACTTCCTGAAGGAGGCAACATAGAAGTCAGGCCTCCAGGAACAGGGATGCTAGAGATGAGAGTAAGACAGGCTGGCAGAGGAACCTACAGGTGCGAAGGCCCTCAGGAGCCCCCTGGTATGCCCTGTTCCCCAGCCCAGGCCCCTCCCAGGTAGGGACCCCCAGGATTCCCCTCTTCCCCCTCTTTGGGCTGGCTGGTGCTCCTTGCTGCCTGACCACGCCTCTCCCCGGGGCTGCTCCCCTGAAGACTGGCTGTGGACTTGGGTGTTTGCTCCCAGCACCTCCTCCCTGCTCTCTCTGGAACCGCCCTTGAGCCTGGGGAGGGGTGGGATCTGTGTCTCCAGGTGGCCAACACAGGCAGCAGCAGCAAGTGCAGGGTAGGGGGGAAGAGCAGAACGCAGATCCGTCATGGCATCCAGAAACTCTGTCAGAGTAACCACTGGGGAGTGGCTGGCACCGAGACTGGCGGAAACCGAAACCAAAT